>NC_081807.1:7599090-7918181 GCF_030704535.1 Vitis vinifera | reverse complement strand
GAAGTGCACTTTTAGAGTGACTTCTGGGAAGCTCTTAGGATATATGGTCAATGAGAGAGGCATAAAGGCAAATCCAAATAAAATTAGAGCCATCCTTGACATGCCTGCACCGAGGACAGAGAGAGAGGTCAGAGGCTTCTTGGGTAGACTTCAGTACATCAGCAGATTCATTGCCAGATTGATAGATATCTATGAGCCTATTTTCCGACTCTTGAGAAAGAGTCAACCTACTGTTTGGGATGATCAATGTCAGTGTGCATTTGAGAGGATTAGGGAGTACTTTTTGTCACCCCCAGTCTTGGTACCACCTACACCAGGCCGTCTTTTACTCCTATACTTGTCAGTTTCAGATGTAGCATTGGGATGCATGTTGGCTCAGCTCGATGATTCGAGCAAAGAGTGAGTCATTTACTATCTGAGTAAGAGGATGCTAAACTATGAGACAAGGTATGTCATGATTGAGCGTTACTGCTTGGCATTGGTTTGGGCCACTCGACGATTGAGACATTACATGACCGAGTATTCAGTGCATTTGATATCTCGTCTAGATCCTCTAAGATATTTGTTTGACAAGCCCACTTTGGTCGGTCACCTCATGAGATGGTTGATACTTCTGACTGAGTTCGACATTCATTATGTCACTCAGAAGTCCATCAGATGGAGCATTGTCGCAGATCATTTAGCCTCATTACCAATTTCCGACGGCAGAGCCATTGATGATGATTTCCTAGACGAGGATGTCGCTGCTGTGACTAGTCTATCGGGTTGGTGCATGTACTCTAATGGTGCAGCCAACTATTCTGGATACGGGATAGGCGTCTTGTTGATATCTCCTCATGGTGATCACATTCCTAGATCTGTTCGTTTAGCATTCTCAAATCAACATCCCTCCACGAACAACATTGTTGAGTATGAGGCTTGTATCTTAGGATTAGAGACGGCTCTCGAGCTCGGGATTAAACAGATGAAGGTGTTTGGTGACTCCAATCTGGTATTGAGACAGATTCAGGGCAAGTGGAAGACTAAAGATGTGAAGCTTAAGCCTTACCATGCATATTTGGAGCTACTAGTTAGGAGATTTGATGATTTGAGATATACGCATCTACCTAGAGTGCAGAACCAGTTTGTCGATGCCTTAGCGACTCTAGCTTCCATGATTGATATTCCTACTGATGCCATTGTTCATCCTTTACTAATTGAGTCGAGATTTGTTCCTACTTATTGTTGTTTGATCGACGATACAGAGCCAAATGATGGTTTGCCATGGTATCATGACATATATCACTTTCTAAGACTTAGCGTATATCCTGAGGCTGCCACGGCCAAGGATAAGAGGGCATTGAGATAGTTGGTCGCTCGATTTGTTGTTTGTGGCGAGACACCATACAGACGATCAGCTGATGGGATGTTATTATTGTGCTTAGACCGTACCTCTGCCGATCGAGTGATGAGAGAGGTCCATGCAGGAGTCTACGGACCACATATGGGAGGGCATATGTTGCCCCGTAAGATCATGAGGACTAGCTATTTCTGGTTGACCATGGAGACGGATTGTTGCCAGTTTGTTCAAAGATGCCCAGAGTGTCAGATACACGAGGACCTCATTCACGTGCTACCTTCTGAGTTACATGCACTGACTTCACCTTGGCCATTTTCAGTATGGGGGATAGACATCATCGGGAAGATCTCGCCGAAATCTTCTAGTGGTCATGAGTTCATCTTGGTTGCTATCGATTACTTCACCAAGTGGGTGGAGGCTGCTTCGTATGCGAGATTGACATCATCCGGAGTTGCTAGTTTCATCAGATCACACATTATTTGTCGCTATGAAGTCCCTCACAAGCTGATTTCAGATAGAGGGGTACATTTCCGAGCAGAGGTTAACACCTTAGTGCAGCGATATGACATCCGACATCATAGGTCGTCTACGTATAGGCCACAAACAAACGGGGCAGTAGAGGCCGCGAATAAGAATATTAAGAGGATCTTGCGAAGGATGGTTAAATAAATATCCATTTATTTAAAATCCCCTCTCTAAATAATTATTCAAATTTCCAATCTCTAAATTCAATTTCCAATTTCCAAAATTCTCATCTTCGTAATTATTTATTCAATCATTATTATATTCATTTATTTATTCACTTATTCATTTATTTAAAATTTCATCCATAAATAATTCTTTAAATTTCCAATCCCTAAGTTCAATTTCCAATCTCCGAAATCCTAACTTCCGTAATTATTTATCCAATCATTATTATTTCGTCATTATTATTATTCCATTCATTTATTTATTCACTTATTCATTTATTTAAAATTTTGTCTTTAAATAATTCTTCAAAATTTCGATTTCCAAATTTAGTTTTCTGAAATTCCAATTTTCCAATTTCCGAACTTAATTTTCAATTCCCAATATTCTAATTCTCGCATTTATTCCGTTACTTACTTATTATTATCATTATTATTATTGTTTTATTCATTTATTTCTAAAAATTCTGCCTTCGAATGATTTCCAAGATTTCCAATTTTTATAATTGAATTTTCATAGTGTCTACTTCTCAAATAATTTTCAATTTTGATTTCTTTCAAATTTAATTTCCAAAGTCCCAATTTTCGTAATTTGATTTTTTAAAATCCCAAACTCTCAAATAATTTTCAAAATTCCAATTTCTTTCAAATTTAATTTCTAAAATTCTCATTCTTACATTTAATTTCTAAAAATCCAATTTTCAAATAATCTCCAAAACTTCAATTTTCAAATAATCTCTAAGACTCCAATTTTCAAATAAATTTCAAAAATCCAGTTTTCCCTTGAACAATTTTAATTTCTGTTTGGTGATACATGTGATATGTTTTGTACTCTTTATTGTACACTGACCCCATTTTTATGATAGCGCATTGCTCGTTCGTGGCCTAGGTACGCATCCACTCCCATTCTGGTCATTCTCTATGCATGTTTTGATTCCCATATGTGCATGATCGATTTGAGTATCCATTGATTTTCCTATTGATTGTCATATCAGATTCATTTTATTAATAGAGACCCGACTGTAGGGACTTAGAGGGGTGTTACGGTTTTTACTGTACCTTCCCGATAAGTAACCTGACCCCCGAGTCCGATCCAGTTTTTCACATACCACATTTTCCAAAATAAGGAGTCACACTTAAGGTTTTCTTTCTTATTTTATTTACCTTTTTAAAAATAAAACAAAAATAAGTGGCGACTCCAAGTCATTTTTTTTAATAAATAAAATCATTTTCAAATAAAAATAAAGTTCGCCATCGAGTGGAAAACGCATGAGACGAAATGCGGGGTCCACACCATGAGATTGTGGAAATTTTTGCCTAAATTTTTTGTTAGATTAGGGGGCTGTTATAAGCTAAGGCTTGATCTTCAATTTATTTTAAGCCGTTGAAGCCTCTTTCAACTTGCACTAGCATAGGTCAAGTAGCAGAATAAGTTGAAGGACTCACGCTTACAAACTATCAACATTAACCATGCATGCAGTCTAGCCTGATGATTATGCTGAGGTATTTTATTATACTTGTTTAGGTAAAAAAATATTTGGCATAGGTAAAAAAAAAAAAGTGTCAAGTTAGGCCAGAACAGGATTCAAACAGAAAAGAAAAAGCAAACAAAAAGATGGGGGGCCTTTGGACAAAGAAAGGACAATTCACATGGTTATGTTTTCACTTTGGACAAGGTATGTTTCACGTGGTTGCTTTTAATTTTAAATGTAATTTTCATTAGTTCACGTGGCTATTTTGTTGGATAGATGATTTTTTCGGTCCGCCTTTTTTACATGAACCATATTCTAATGGTTACTTGGAATTTTCTAAATCTAACACAAAAAATTATCCTTAAGATTTTTCATATATTGTACATTATTATTGATTTTTCTAATTTTTAATAAAAATAAATAAAATAAAATATTAAAAAATTCATATTAGTTGTACCATATAATAATGGGACAGAAGAAATTGTAATTAAATTCCTATATTCCACAAAAAAAATTTTAATATTATTTTTAAAATTATTATTAAAAAAGGTTGTTTGAAAAATAAATATAAAAATATGGTACTTTAGACCATTTTTTTCAAATTGGGAATTCACTATTTTATGTTGAGCCCCCTCCTTTCAAAAGACCAATTTATTTTTGTTTTTTTTATAATTATTATTATTATTTATAATGAACATGAAAGATGAGTTCAATGTGGTGGAATCCTAAATTATGATACTTTTAAAATTATATTTGGTAGAATGGTTTTTTAATATCTATATATATATATATATATATTAAATTAGTACTTGTGTAAAAAGGCTCCCTCAAATCTTGATTTTCTTAAAAAAATAAAATAAAATGTATTTGAATATAATTTTAAAAATAAAAGTAGCAAAAAATTGCCCTCCTCATCTAAAAATTTAAAATAAATCTTAAATTAATTTTTTAAAAAATAAAAAAATAAAGATAATAAAATTTTTATTATCCAAATTCATATAATTAATATATATATATAATTCATTCAATAAATTGAATCCAAATTTTTTAATTTTTTATTTTGTTTATATGAAATTTTATATTCCTTTGCTGCAAGAATTTTTGGAGAAGGGTTTAAGTAGAGATCATTATGATGTACAATAAAAAAATGATGAGAATGCTTAATCATCTTGGCTATAATTATTGCATGTTTAGTTTTTATAATAAAATAAGAAAAATTTATATAATTTTTTCTTTTTCTTTTTTTATTATTTTTCCATTATATAACCACTTTTTCCTGCATTTATATATATATATATATATATATATATATATATATATATATATATTTTGATATGTTCTTTCCTTCAATATATTCAAGTGGAAGGTGTTCAATGTTAAGACTATTACTTTTGTTATAAAATAGAAGTACAACACAAAATGTAGCACTAATTAAAATATCAGTACATACGGATACGATATTTTCAACCGAAATATTGGTGAGTGCGGGTCAGCGCGGCTCATTAACAAAGTCAAAGCTCAAAAATGGGTTGTTGTGCTGCCCAAAATGGGTTGTATTGCTGCTCCCGGGAGTTGATTTTGGTTGGGCCAACATTCACTTACCATTAGGGCAACTTTGCCCTTAGTTAATCATCATGCACCACACACACACACACAACACCCGCACGCGCGCGCGCGCGCACACACACACATATATATATATATATATATAATTAAAAGTTTTCATATACATAAAATATTAAAATAATCGTTTAAACAATGAATTAATTATAATTATTTTATAAGTAAATAAAAAAATTTTATTTAATTAAATAACAAAAAGTTTTTAATATTATTAATATATTAATTAAATATTAAAAAATTATACATTTATTATCATTTAATATAATCAAATTAAATATATTTTAAAATTAAACATATTATAATCAAATATCATAATATTATTATTAAATAATATTTGATATAATTTAATAATTATATTTATATATATATATATATATATATATATATATATATATATAAATTTTTTTCAATAAAATAATTTTAAAATATTTATTATATTTTTAATTTCATTTATAAGAGTTTTATTTTATATTTTCGTAAATTTTAATTAATTTTAGGCTAATCTATATTTTATGTCAAAATATCTATTGATATATCTCCGAATATCCAATTTATCTATAAAATCAAATTATTAATATATATTACTGATTTTTTATCCTTAAAATGTAGTAAGACCGGGGACCTAATTTAAAGATTTTTTCATTTTTTGTTCCCTTTTATTGCAAATTTTAAAAAATTCTTTGCAATTATTAAAGGAGCCCTCCTGTGTCCCAACGTACTCAAATATGTGGTTCAACACCATTGTACTTTTTCAGTCAATTACTATCAAAATCAAATCATCATTTAATATAAAGCATGTAAGGTGTATAAGGTATAGATGAATAAAAAATTCAAAAAAACCAATACTACAAGTTACCAACCGGTGACTGCAATCTCATGCACCATACATTTAAATTATCTTTACAACCACCAATTATATTATTGAACAATTTATGTTATAAATATTGTAAAATATTTAAAATTTTCTAAAAATAATAATTTTGTGAAATAAAATTTGCCACTTATTTTATGATATAAGGTTTAATTATTATTAAATTAAAATGAGTATTTATTATTAAAAATTAGAATTATGATCAATCAATTATTAATTAAAATTTGTATTATTAATTGTAAATTTTTTTTGTGGAGAAGTTGGGATCAAATATTGAAAGCATTTTTTGGAAGTGGAAAAAAAATTCTTAAATAAAAAATTTGAGAATTTTGGAGAGTATTAGAATGTGGGAGTGGTACAAAAATGTGATGAAACTTTTCTATTTTTTATTTATTTATTTATTTATTTATTTTTTTGCGCCTAACATCCATCATTTCTAAGGATGATTAGTATGCCTAAGCAACATTTCATGCAATTAGAAGTGACAAAAAATTAGAAAATTAGAAGGTAGGAAAACTGTGAGTGTAATTAGTCTAAATTTTAAAAAATATAAATAATTTGGGGTACGAAAAATATGAGAGCGATATAAAAAAATGTGATAAATGCATGCTTGGAACTTTCATCACATTTTTCATATCATTTTTAGTTTTTTATTTTTTGAAATTATATATTTATTTTCAAAAATGCTATCATTAGTAATTCAAAAGAGTATTAGGGCCTATTTGGTTCCTGTTTTCAAGAATTATTTTTTGTTATTGAAAACAAAAGACACAAAAAACTTGTTTGGGGAAGGGGCTGTGTTTTTATTTTTTGTGTTTTCTTTATTTTCAAAAACCATTTTTTTAAGAACAATAAAAAGATGTTTTCATTGTTTTTTCACTATTCAAAGAATAAATTATTTTTCATGTTTTCTCTTCTTTCTTTTTGTGTTTTCTTATTTTTTTTTTTTTTTTTTTTTTTGTGTTTCCACAAAGGTGGACTCCACCTAACCACCATACCTTCACCCGCAAACCATTTCTTCTTCATTAAATTATTGAAATTAATATACTTACACATGGTGATAAAGTCATCATTTGTTTAAGAAAATTATAACTTATGTAAAAATTTCAAAATTGAATAATTTTTTTTAATTAAAATGAATTGTGCATATGAAAATTATTTACATATTTATAATATCAAATTAATGGAAGAAAACTCTTTATTAATTAAAAAAAATAACTTTCAAACATGTATTTTGTTTTACTTATTCTAAAAAACTTTTTTTATTAACTCAACCAAACATGTTTTTTTTTAGAACAAAAACTGTTTTCCATAATTCAATTTCCAAACACAATTTTTTATTTTAATTTTTTATCAAAAAACACAAAAAACTGTTCTTAAAAACTATTCTCAAAAACCGTTTTCTAGAACAGTTTTCAAAAGCAGCAATCAAACAGGCCCTTAGTAATTTATTTTATAGTAATTTTAATTTAAAAACCTTAAATTCAAAAAATGTAAAATTTGAACAGTATGAAAAATATTAGGATGATCTAATTATGATTATCTAAATATTGAATTTTAATGCAAATACTTATTTCATATTAAAATGTTACCATATTGATTTTTATGTCGAATTTGAATGTTTAATAATTTGTTAAAAATAAAATAATGTAATTATGATATATGATGGATTTTTTTTTTGTTAATAAATATGTTTTCAAATTTTATATCAATTTTATTTTTATTTTTTTCTAATTCTATTTTTATCTCATATTTATTTTATTTAAACCCAAAATTATTGAGAACGAGAAGGAAGAACAAATTAAAGGAGAAGAGAGTGAATTTTTTTTTTCAATTTTAAAATGGATGGCCAAGATGCAATCTTGGACATCCAATGGCTTAAAAACTTTTCGGTACGGTACCGAAGGAGGTACCCTACACTTTTCGGAACGGTAATCTGATGAACATCATGAGCAAGAGATGAATTATTTTTTTTTACTGTAGCCATGCCCCACTTGCGACCTGTATTTTTAAATTTTAACAAACAAAATTAGCTGGAACTGACAATTAAGTTCAACAACCATTATGATATAGCAGGTGATACAGGCTCATGAGCAACCACCAGTAGGCAGTAGCTACTTCACAACCATGTATAGGAGCTTGCTTCTTGTGTTAGCTTTCTCAAGCATTGCTGTATCAGAGTCAATCATCAAGACACTGCCAGGGTTTGAAGGAGATCTTCCCTTCAAACTTGAAACAGGGTATTTTTTCTTTTTTTCTTTTTCTTCATTATCGTATATAGCAGTTTAATTTTATATTTCATGTTTAAGGGGGCTGATATTGATTATCAAGTGTTGTCTGATAAGGTATGTGGGGGTTGGCAAATCCGATGACATCCAGCTATTCTATTACTTCATCGAGTCTGAGAGGAATCCAAGCTTGGATCCTCTAATGCTTTGGCTCACTGGAGGCCCTGGGTGTTCTGCCTTTAGTGGTTTAGTCTATGAAATTGGTATTCTCATTTCTCATTCTCTACATTATTTTAGGGAAAGAAAAAAAAATGAAGAAGGGAAATGAAAATGGGTTTGCATGTAAAAGAGGAAAGGAATTTCCAACTCAAAATTTGTGCTTGTACGAATTGTATGATTGGATGTCTTGAGAGAGTTAGAGTCAGTGATAGAGAGGAGAAAACAAAGGGAGAGAAGAGAATAAGACAAAATTGGGAGAGAGTATGTTGGACCAAAAAAATAGATACAGATTATTTTTATTCTAATGGAATTACAAATTGGAATGAATTTTGGTCTCCCTCATAATAATTTTTTCTTTTTATTTTTAATAAATGATTCAAATACAATAATGAATTAGAAATAAATGATCAATTTTCCTTTCCTCTGTTTTTCTCTGTTTTTCAAATATGGCATTAGGAGTGGTTGAACCATACAGCTGATATGCACTTCATTAACGTTTAGGTCCATTGATATTCGACTATGCAAATCGCAGTGGAGACATACCAGCATTATTGTCGAATCCATACTCCTGGACAAAGGTATACGTATAAGATTTTCATCCTACTGTGTGGTTATGGAATTCCACTTAATGGTGTTATATTGACAAGTGGCTGATATTTTCAAGGTTGCCAGTATAATATTTTTGGATTCACCAGTTGGCTCTGGGTTCTCTTATGCCCAAAGTTCTGAAGGTTACCGCACTAGTGATTCACTGGCAGCAGCACATGGTTATGATTTTCTAAAGAAGGTGAGCAAAAATGCATCACAGCTTTGGAAAAATGCTTTGTTATTTCTATAAGATATATGCATTCTGAAAGCAAAATAGCCAGAAGAGGGGTTGTTCAGGTGGAATAATGCTGCTCTTAAGCCAAGAGACCGATCACCCAAATGATTATGGTCGAATTCCAAAAAAGACTTAGTTTACCCTCATTGGGTACCAATTAGTTTTTGAATGAGATAGTCATAAATTCCAGCCAAGCAAGCATCATGTTGGTGAAGGGATTGTTGGGTTTATACCATAAAGGCTTAGCCAAACTGCACTGATTTCCGTTATACTTTTCTTGAAACTACAAGTGAAATTAGGCCTAATATGATCTGATGTGATCTTTTATTCTTCCTGAGTTGTGATGTAGTGGCTCATTGACCATCCTGAGTTTCTCAGAAATCGGTTATACATTGCTGGTGATTCGTATTCAGGCCTTTTTGTTCCAATCATTGCTCAGAAAATATCAGATGGTACATACATTCATGGACACCATTCTACTTGTTTCATGATTTACCTTCCTGTTGTTTGGCTCTTGAACCTCGGTTATTTTAATATTGTAGGCAACGAAGCTGGACAAGAGCCACACATGAATCTCAATGTATATGGTCTAATTTTTTAGCTAGAGTAGTTTGTGTTACATTCATTCCTTCCATTCACTACCTTATATATAGTTTTTGGGTGATAAAAATTATAGTTTGAAATTGCTATCTTTGAATTGTAACAGGGATATTTGCTAGGGAATGCCCTAGTAGATGAAAACATCGACTTCAATTCGAGAGTTCCATTTGCTCACAGAATGACATTTTTATCAGATAAACTCTATAAGGTGTTTTTTTGGGTTCAAGCTACTCTCATTTGTTTCCATCTTTCAACTAAAAATTTTGAACTGTCTTATGCTTTTCCAGAAAACTGAGGCAAGCTGCAATGGTAAGTATCTGAAAGCAGATCCAAGCAATGGACAATGCACAGAAAATCTTAAAGTTGTTAATAAGGTGAGTGTGTTGGCTCCCATAAGACCCATTTCAGTCAAGTTTTTTAGGCATTAAATCATTTTGGCATTTGAATTTGTAGTGCATGGAGAAAATAAATCTTCCACATGTATTGGAACCCAAGTGTGGTAGGCCACTCTCCTGGAAACCAAATGCCTTAAAATGGGAATCAATCCCTTTGGAGGAGAATTTCTCGGATTTCCTCCTTTCACCAATCCGCCAACTTCCTGAACCAACATGTCGGGTATACATCTTCATCTCACCATATTTTTATCTTTTTTTGCCACATTCAAATTCACAAGATTGAACAATGAACCACCTTACTGTTTTGTAGCTTTACAAATTTTTGTTCTCCTACATTTGGGCTAATGATAGAAGGGTTCAAAAAGCTCTTGGCATTAGAGAGGTATGCTGAATTTAAGTTCAATAATCATATCTTGAATATTTATAATTTTGCTAACTAATTTTATACTGACAATCAGGGGACAATACCAGAGTGGGTTAGATGCAATAATAGCTTAGCTTACACACATGATGTCTTCAGTACAGTGGCTTATATTCAGAAGCTCCATGAGAAAGGCTATGGAGGTCTGATTTACAGGTGATGTTTTCCATTTTTCTTTTGGTCGTTTGTTGTATGCTAAACAATGTCCTTCCCTTTCACATATTATTCAGTTCAATAATATTCCATCTAAACAATGGCAATCAAAAACTTAATGGAAGAATAATTTAAATATTGTTGTCCAACCTTTGGATCCCTATTGATTCCAGTACTTTTTTTTTTTTTCCTACAGTGGTGATCATGACATGCTTGTTCCACATATGGGCACACAGGAATGGATAAATTCTCTTAACTTGTCGATTTCCAAAGACTGGGAGCCATGGTTTGTTGATGGCCAAGTTGCAGGGTTGGCTTCTAAACTTTCATAGCCTACTGTTTTCTCAGCTTTTAATTGTTTTCAGCTCATATTCATATATCACTTGGTTGATGCATGCAGATTCAGTATCGAGTATTCAAACAGCAAACGTGGTATGACATTTGCAACTGTAAAGGTAAGACACAGTCCTCTCTCTCTCTCTCTCTCTCTCTTTCTCTTGTGATTCTTCTTTCCAGCAATAATAGATTTGAGTAACAAGCCTTTGGCCTTGTACAGGGAGGGGGTCACACAGCTCCAGAATACAAACCTAAGGAATGTCTTGCTATGATCTATAGATGGTTGGCTTATTATCCGCTCTAGTTCCATATTTGTTCTACAATGGAACTCTATCCCGTGTCCCCCTATTATTATTTTAAAAAGCAAATAATAATAATAGTAGTACAACTAGTATGACAATGGAAGTTGTTTACGCAAAGAGCACCGAGCTCATGGTACCTAGTCATTTCTCTTATGATAATTATAGTACCAATAATATTAGGAAGGCATACAGATAAGCTGTGTTCAATGGATCCCCTAAACTCGACAACTTGAAAGGGAAAGCACTTTTTATGTTTTAAATTATTTGCATTTTTTAATTTTGTTAAATATTTAAATGAGTGAAAATTAGAAATTAGAATTCTAATGAGAGAATTTTGATGGGAATTTGCTACAATTAAATTTACTTCAATTTTATTGTCTCATAAGGGTTGAACTTTGAAAATTTGTTATAAACCCATTTTTGGTACAAATTTAATTATGATTTTAATGTTGTTTTTTTGTTTTTCAATAAGAAAATTTTAGAAATTTATATAATTTATTTTCCTTCAAAATTGAATGAGTTGTGAGATAAAAATAATGAAAACAAGCGAATAAATTTTTGTTTAAAATTTGGAACATTGTAAATTTATTTTAATTTTTTTTTCTTATCTATAAGTGATTTTTATGCTGCTAATTTCATTTATGTGCAAAGATTCATTATAAAAATCTTATATTTAAGTATGCTTCAGAATGGAGACAGAAAATAGGTCCCTTGACATGCAATCACAATGCAATCGCAATAGGGTGCCATCTTTTTGAAGTACATTGAAATGTCCATATCTATCCCTATTAACCTTATATTATTAGTTTCCTTTAACTTTAATTTCTAATTATCTTTGTTAAACTCTCTCAATCAAATTACCTATCTATTTGATATAATCATCTCACAATTACGTTATGTTTGGTTCCCAAAAACTACCAAGGAAAAAAATGATATAGAAAATGATTTTTTCTTATTTGGTTTTTTTATGGAAAAGATGAAAGAAAATAAAATATAATTATAATTAGTTTGAAACTTATATATTTTTAAATTATTTAATCTTTGACATAAAAAAGAAAAAAAAATGAAATGGTTTTGAAGTAATATATAAAAATATTATGAATATTTATGGTAGTTTGCGGATGACAGCACTATTATCATGTTTATATTCTTACTATGTTGTTATTATCTCTTAGCCTATAAATAAGGGTTTATGAATTAATAAAGAGTGATCTAACAATTAAGTTATTCTCTCCTTTTATTTTTTCTTATATTTTAATTTTTACATTTATTTTATAACTCATTATCAATGTGACGCTTTGGGTAGAGAAAGAGAAGAATTTATCTATAAGAGTTTTTATAGGTATGCAACCTCATTTTCTTCAAACACTCTTATTTCAAAATATATATGAAAAGTGGTATGTCATTATATTGTATTTTTATTTACTTTATCTCATAGCCTGAAGCTATGTAAGTCATGTTTTGTATAATTAAGCTACAAACTTATAATCATTGATATTTTAATTTTTGTAATACCCATAAGCTATATAGAAAATTTTCATAACCAAAAGTCGTGGAGATGATCTCTATTAACAATTACTTCATAGTTAGAAACTATACACATAATTTCTAATTCTCTTGTATAATCAAAAGTTATACAAGACAAAATTGTCAATCAACATCTATGTAGCTAAAAGCTACAAAGACGGTTTTTAATTTTGTTGTATAACTAGAAGTTATATCACAACATAATTGTTAAATGTTATTACAACATTACACAAATTTTAATTATTTATAGCCTAAAGCTATATAAAAAAAGTTAATAAATTAATAATTGCTAAAACTCATATGGTCAGAAACTATATGAAACATATTTTATTATAAACTTATATTATATAGTCATAAGCTATATAATTATTATTATTCATAACCCAAAGTTAAGAAAATGAGAAAATTAATATTCTTTGTACTAATGAAAGGATCTGCCAAAGTTGTTAATATATATATATATATATATATTATAACTAGAAGCTATAGAGAATAAAATTATTAACTAATAATTTTGTACAACTTTATGAAATTCATGTGATCAATACTTATAATAAAAATATATTGTAATATGAAACTATGATAACAAGCATCTAGATAATATTTATGAAAATGTGAATCTCAATAATGGAATACACCTAGAGAGGGAGGGAGGGGGGGGGGGGGGGGGGAGGTGAATAGGTGTTTTA
Source organism: Vitis vinifera (assembly GCF_030704535.1). Taxonomy (NCBI): domain Eukaryota; kingdom Viridiplantae; phylum Streptophyta; class Magnoliopsida; order Vitales; family Vitaceae; genus Vitis; species Vitis vinifera. Next base: position 7,904,497 of record NC_081807.1, on the reverse strand, counting down.
TAACAATTTTGAAATTCTCCCAACAAATATTACCTAACCTTAGACTATCTTAATGTCAAGAAACTTTTCTTCCAACAACTTTTCAACAAATCATAACATCCACAAGCAAGAATGTATGCCTCAACACTCTCCCAACAATTTATCAATGCAAAACACATGCAAATGCTTCAACACTCCTCAAAAATAAATCAAAATGTAGAGTGAGAGAAAGAGACAATGAACACCGGATTTTAACGTGGAAAACCTCCAAAGAGATAAAAAACCACAGGCCTATCACAGATTGAAAAACTCCACTATGAAGAATAAAAACTGAGTACAAGGTTTTACCTAGCTCAAGCCAACCAATCATTCCCGGACTACTTGACTAGTACCTTCAATTTCAGCTTCTCCCTTCTTCTTTCGGAGCACACTTGGAGTCCGCACCAAGCTCAATCCCGACCTCTTCTTGAATCCACACAAGAAGAAAATGGGTATGTACCCAAACCTAAATAGAATGAGAGATTGAGATGTGAATGAAAGAATGAATCAACCCATTTATTGCTCAAGAAAATCCATTAAAAACTAGTTTGGAAAACATTAAGAGAAGTGGATTTTCTTTGCAATCAAAAACCCCAAATTAGGAAAACAAAAATGAGAAAATGAAGAACACTAGGAGTGTGGCTGCTCTCCCTACGTTTTCTACAGTCCCTCTCTACAGAAAATGAGAGAAGATTGGTTTTTAAAGTGTAAAAAGAAGCCCTTAATCTAATGGCTGAGATTTGATAAAAAAAACATTAGTTGGATCGATCCACCCCTACACCTGGATCGATCCAGAAACAGGGAAATGAAAGCCTTGCACCAAAAACCATTTTTCCCAACTTTCTAACACATTTAAAGATTAAAAATCGGGTTGATTCACATCTAATCACTCCACACTTGGCTACATACCTCGGCCTCTTAGTAAAGTCTTAGTCTTCAAAGTCAAGTAGTCCGAATAGGAATAGGAAAGCCGAGTTAGGGGACACTTAGGAATTTTGTCTGGAATTGCCAACCTAGCTAAACACTCACAATTTACATATTATTAAAATATTAAATATTGTGTATATCAAGATATACAAAATAAGTAAGTGATTGATAATTTTCTTTTATATCTTATAACTAAAAGTTATGTAGAGTCATTGGAGGAAATATCTACATATAAAAGTGAAATTTTAGGTTGCATAAAGACATAATATTTATATTTAATATTCTTGTGTTAGAGGTAATATTTTGATATATTTTATATTCTAGTTGCTTAATACATAATAATATTTTTATATGATATAATAATTGAGATTAATTTTAATCTTTATTTTACAATATCTAGAGTAAAATATGCTTGTTATTCATGTAGAAAGTTGAGATTTTTGGATAGCATATATACTTATACTTTTAAAATTCTGAATAGTATATTTTTATTTGGTTGTGCATGATTTCAATTTTTAAATGTTCTAAAAAGTGTGTATAAAAATTCCTTTTATGCTAAAAAATGTTTGGACTTACATATAGAAAATTTAATACTGAAATTATATATTGAAAACTATACGAGAAAATTAGTTTTCCTAACACCTTATTTATTGTGATGTGATATTCTCTTTTGTTAGCCCAAGGGTTCTTCTAATCAGGTTTTGATGATAACAAATCATGGTTAAGTTACTAATTGGTTTGAATTGTAAAGAATCTAAGGTATTAATTTGGAAATTCATCAAAGGACTTAATGGATACAAGATCAAGACATTTGGAAGACCTTTAATAATAGGAAACAAATGTAAGATGAATGCATGGGTGCACTTGGGGTTTACATATCATTTCATGCATATTTGAAAACTCGGTTTATTCTTTAAAATTACAATTTCATTAAAACCCGAGTTTTATCAAATGTACCTTAGGCCAAACGTTTCAAAATTGGCATATTAATTTACCTAAAGACCTTGCCTAAGTGTTAGAAAAGAAAAGAACAGAAAAAGATAGGTTTTCAGGGCCAAAAGGTTGAACCGGTCGAGGTACTGGCCAACCGGCTCAATTGGCCAAGGTACCGGTCGATTGGTTCCCCTTGTCCGGTCGAGGTCCGATCAAGGAGTGCTAAAAACATTCTCTCTCATCCAGTAGCCTTCCCTTCCCGGTTGAGGTATTCTCCTTCCCGATCGACCTCCGATTGAGGTCTGGTTGAAGCAACGGTAACCTGCCAAAGCATTAAATGCTCCAGTGGCTAGTGAACCGGTTGACCCCTAACTCGACTGGTTGAGGCTGCCTTTTGTTTTTCTTGGCTTCCGAGGTTAGAAAACTATAAATTGAGAGCTCCATTTCATTTATGATATAGAGAACACTTGCATTTAATTGTCTACCCACTTCTTCTTGCCTTAAAAGCTCTCAATTCTTTCTTGGTGCATTAAATCTTCACTTGCATATCTTTTAGTGCACCCTTGTGAGTCATCCTAGCTTTAATTTGTATTTGAGACATTGTTGAGATAGGTTGAGAGAAGATCTTTCTTGGAAATTGAGTGTTAGAGCTTTCAAGTGAGTTGAATCTTGAAGAGATTGTGTAAGAGCCTATTGGAGCCGAAATCCAAGTGTGAAGGAGATTAGAAGCTTGGTTGAAGCTTCAAGTTAGTGGAACCCTCACTCGGTTAGGAGATTGAGGAGAGTGGACGTAGGCAAGGAAGTGCTGAACCACTATAAAATTTGAGTTTGATTTCTCTAACTCTATCTCTTTATTTTTTGCTTCTATTGTGCTTGAATTTGTTGTGTTGAAAACGATTTTGAAAAACCCAATTCACCCCCCTCTTGGGTGTTTTTCTCATTTAAGATTAACCTTTATTTTCTCAATTGGTATCAGAGTTAGGCCTCTTGTTTAAGACTTAATCGTCTAAGAGGAAATGGCTATTCCATCAAGCTCATCTCACACTGAAAGTTTTACAAAAAAATAGAGCTCCATTTTTTACGGGAACCGACTATCCCTATTGGAAAACTAAAATGACTTGGTACTTACAATCAACCAATTTAGATGTATGGGACGTCATTGAAGATGACCAAACTTTTCCTACAAAACTAGTTGATGGAGTTATGGTTCCAAAACCCAAGCAAGAATGGAATGAGCTTGATAGAAGAAATTTTCAATTAAATGCTAAGGTCATTTTCACTTTGCAATGTGCTATGGATAGAAATGAATATAATAAAATATGTCAATGCAAATCGGCTAAAGAAATTTGGAGATTGCTTGAAATAACTCATGAAAGAACAAATCAAGTGAAAGAGTCAAAAATCAATTTACTTGTTCATAGATATTAATTGTTTTTTATGAAAGAAAATGAGACTATTGTTGAGATGATCACTAGGTTCACCGACACTGTCAATGGTCTTGAAGCATTGGGAAAAACCTACAAGGAATCTGAAAAGATAATGAAGATCTTGAGGTCAGTCCCATCAAAGTGGCATACAAAGGTCACAACAATTCAAGAAGCAAAAGGCTTGACCAAGCTACCTATGGAGGAACTCATAGGGTCATTAATGATATATGAGATCAATTTGGCAAAGAAGCTATAAAAAGGTGAAGACAAAAAGAAGAAGAGCATAACTCTTAAAGCTACAACTAAGGAAGAAGAAGAAGTTGAAGAAGAAAAACAAAGTGATGAGGATGATGATCTAGCCCTCATCACAAGAAAGCTCAACAAATACATGAGGGGTGAAAGGTTTAGAGGAAGAAGGTTCACCTTTAGAAAATACATTTCTAAAAAGGAATCTTCATCTCATGGTGACAAGGAGAAATAGGAAGAGAAAAGAGATTTGGTGTGTTTCAAATGTTTCAAATGCAAAAAACCGGGACACATTAAATATGATTGTCCTCTTTACAAAAGTGAAGCCAAGAGGAGAATGAAGAATGCAATGATGGCCACTTGGAGTGAAAGTAAAGAATCATCCGAAGACAAAAATGAGAAAGAAGTGACAAACATGTTCTTCATGGCAATAGATGAACTTAATGAGGTAAACTCTAACTTTAGTGATGAAGATATGCATGATGTTTTTGAAGAATTGTATGAGGATTTTGAAAAACTTAATTTGAAAAATATTTCTCTTAAAAAGAAAATTCAACAACTTGAAAAAGAACTTGAAGAAGTAAAAGAAAAATTTTCAATTGTTGAAATTTCTAAAACTCATATTGAAAAAGAAAATGAGATTTTGAGAAAGAAAAATGAATGGTTGACCTCCTCTTTTTAAATATTTTCTTGTGGACAAAAAACTTTTGAAATGATTCTAACTAGCCAAAAATGTGTTTTTGACAAACAAGGGCTAGGATTCAAATCTTCAAAAAATCAAAAGTATTTTAAAAACTATTTTGTAAAAGAATCCTCAAGTGCAAGTCCTTCTACTACTTGCAACATTTGTGGAAGAAGAGGACACATTAGTAGTACATGCCCCTTAAGAAATGGTTCTCAAAAGCATTCAAATGCAAAAGATAAAAAGGTTCAAATTGAAAAATCCAAGGTTACTAACCCTCAAGGGCCCAAAAAGATATGGGTACCTAAATCAACTTGAGTTTTATCAAACTAGGCCCTTGGAACTTGCTTAAGGCCATAAAGAGAGCGATTCAATTTGTAGACATGATTCGGAAGGTCCTCGTTTATAAATCCTAGAGGTTGTTCCATGAATACTTCTTCCTTTAGAAACCCATGTAGGAAGGCATTCTTAACATCCAATTGCCTCATTTTCCACCCCAAGGTTACTGCTAGTGAAAGGATCAATCTAATTGTAGTATGCTTTATAACTGGACTAAAGGTCTCTCCAAATTCCAAACCCTGTATTTGAGAAAAACCTTGAGCAACTAATTGTGCTTTGTATCTATCTATGGTTCCATCTTCCTTCAGCTTTGTTTTAAACACCCATTTAGAACCCACAATATTTGTAGTTGGAGGCCTAGGAACCAAATCCCATGTTCGATTTTTGTTTAAAGTCTTGATTTCCTCTTGCATTGCTTTGAGCCAATAGGGAATTTTCAATGTTGTACGATATGTTTTTAGCTCACTAATATCACTTCTTATGGCAGCAAAAGTAACCATTTGAGATTTTAAACTAGGATCATTCTTGAGTTTACTTTTGGTGATCATATGAGTTCCTTTGTTATCTGTGTGTTGGCCTTGAGGAAAAGAGATGTCAACAACAATTTGCTTACTAATATTAGGAACTTCATCATCAGCACTATGACTAGTTTATTTGTTTTGCGGAGATAGACCACCATGCTCATTTTTCTGCCATTTTTGAGGAAAAGATAGATCAACTACTAGGTGCTTACTGATATCAGGAAAATTACTAACATTGGCAGGCTTGTAGCCATTAGTAGACTCAATCTAGGAGAGTGTTCTAGTAGTAGTAGCAATGTTGGAATTGTGGCCACTAGCACCAAGAGCAACATCAGTGGGAGTTTTAGTAGTAATGACAGTATTGTGGTCATTTGTACTAGCAGCAACAATGGAAATTTCAGTAGCAAGAGTAGTGGGAGTTCCAATCGAATTAACACATGATGCTTCTGTATTTTGGTTAGTATTGCAACTAGCAGAAATTCTTCCTTCAACACTAAACTGGTTTCTTTGCTCAGTAGTGCATGGGCAGTGGTTGCACTTCTTGGAGTTGCTTGATTGGTTAGCAGTGTTCTCCTTCCAAGACTTAGTTTGGTGATCTATTTTTGAAGTCTCACAAGAAGCATCTGGAGTTGAGAATGATACCATTTCTATAGGAATCTGTAAATGATTTTCCTTAACAAGAGAGTTAGCATAAGGAAAACAATTTTCATTGAAGATGACATGATGAGATATGTAAACTCTTTTAGTTGAAGGATGCAAGCATCTATAACCCTTGTGTAGAGAGCTATATCCAATAAAAACACATGGATATGTCTTAGGTGAGAATTTATTCTTCCTGTAGTCTCTAAGGTATGGAAAACATTGACAACAAAAAATTCTTAAGCTCCTATACTCTAGATATTGTTTGAAGAGCATAAAGAATGGACTCTCCATTTTCAATACCGTGGAAGACAACCAATTAATGAGGTATACACAGTAAGGAATGCATCTACCCATAGACTCAATGGTAGTTTGGCATTGAAAAGCATTGTTAGACCCATTTCAACAATGTGTCTATGCTTTCTCTCTACAACCCCATTTTGTTCTAGAGTTCCTGGGCATGAGACTTGTTGCAAAATTCCACACTTGCTCAAGTGATTTTGAAATTTAATTGATTAAAACTCACTTCCACCATCACTTTGGAAGATTTTTATCCGTCTTTCAAGTTGATTCTCAATCAAATTTTGAAACTTCAAAAAACATTCAAAGAAATCCAATTTTCTTCTCAATGGATAAAGCCATGTATAACGAGTATGATCATCAATAAAGACAACATAATACTTGTATCCTTGAGTTGAATTATTTGGTGCAGGTCCCCATAAGTTACAATGAATTTTGTCAAGAGGATTGTTGGAAATTTTATTTCTTAAGCCAAAAGGAAGTCTACAGCTTTTTCCTAACTGACAACTAACACATACCATTGTTGATTTCATCCAACTAGATACTTCAATGAAATTCTTATCTTGCAGAAGCTTTATAGATTTTGTTTACGGATGCCCCATGCGTTGATGCCACACTTCTGATGATGCCTTGCTAGACCTAGTAACCGTCATGGCTTGAATCACGTTTTCCTTCAATGCATAGAGACCTCCCTTCTTAGTTCCTCTAGCTAGCACTTGCTGAAGTTGATCCTTAATGACAAAACCAGTTGATGAGAATTCTATGAAGCATGGGTTATCAGAGGTAAGTTGTCCAATGGATAACAAATTTTTCTTAATTTCTAGAACAACCAGTAATTTTTTAAGCTTTAGATCTCTATGTTTAGTTTTTAGTCTGGCTTCACCAATATGTGAGATTCTTAAAGCTTCTCCATTTCATGGAATTACTTGGGACATCTTACCTGGGTCATTTGTTATATGGGTTGTTGTTCCTGAGTCCACATAAAAATTAAGATCCTTTTCTTCTTCATTTAAAGTCATAGCAGCCAAAGCTTGAGGAATCTCTTCTGATTAATATGAATAGTCAAATCTATTTCAGCAATCCAAAGCTGAATGGTTAGCTTTATTACAAATTTGACAAATAAGAGTACCTTCAAATTTTGGAGTTTCTGTTACAGTGGAAGTTGGTTGTTGAAGCTATTTCTTGGATTTCTGGTGTTGGGATGAACATTTTGCCTTTGGTTACTAGTAGCATTGTGATTGAATCATCCTGCTGGAGTGAAGCCATGACCTCGAGAAAGAAATCTTCCTCCTTGATTTCTTCCTCTTCCTCGTTGGGTAAAATAGGCTTGTTCATGTTTATTAACTCCTTGTTCTCTTCATTTTCTGTCATAATCATTTGTTCATACCCTTGTAGAGCTAGAACAAATTGATTGTAAGAGAGATACGGTGGCTTTGATAACATGGCCACCCGAAAATCCATGTATTTAGTTCCAAGACCTTGAGCTAGTTGAAAAACTTTGTCTAGGTCACTTACTGGTTTTCTAACTGCAGCTAATGCATCACAAATGCCTTTGAACTCCCTTAGATATTCATCAAGGGACCTTGTGCCTTTCTTTAGCCCTCAGAGTCTGTTGGTCAATTGTACTTCCTTCTCTTTGGTCATTGGAATGAGCTTTTCTCCTAGAGAGTTCCAAACATCATAGGCAGTCTCTGTTCCATCCAACAAAAGCATCACTTCTTTTGTCATGAGTCCAAGAAGCCAGGAGGTAAGTAGACCATCATTGTGAGACCATGTCTCTATTGACTGATCATGGGCCTCCTTTGTTTCAGTACCCATTGTCTCTTTTGATGTGTGTCTTTTTTCAGAGAGATGATGGACTAATCCAAGGCTTCGTACAAAATGAAGAACTTTTGAGCACCATAAAAGGAGATTGGACATATTCAATTTGATGGAGACGAGGCTTGAGCATTGATGAAAAGCTTGAATGCTAAGAACATTTTCTAGGGTTGCCATGGAAGCTTTGGTTTGTTTTAGGTTAACCTACTCTAATACCATGGAGAACATAAACTATTTTTGAAAGGTTGAATTTTCACCACGCTATACTGATTGTTTTCTAAAGAATAAATAAACAATACATACTTTCTTTACACAGAAAATGGAATATTACACAGAATAAGTAAGTAAGATTTCCTTCCAGCCTTGATTTTCCACATTACAAATATGTGTAGACCCTCAATTTTGTCCCTTTAGCACATGTCTTTAAATCCGTTTTCAGTAGTCCACAGTAGCTCATTGGCGGCCCATTGCTACTCATACCACTTAACTTCTTTGAGCCACCTCGGAGACCTTGGTTGAGGAATTTATCTGACCCCTTATTATGATCCTTGGCAATCTTGATTTAAATTAGGCTTCACTTAGATACACTTGGCCCATTAGGCACCACCTTAGGCCCACTTAGGCACCCTAGGCTCGTATAGGCGTATCTCGGCCCATTAGACACCCCTTAGGCCTTCTTAGACAAACTTGGCCTATTAGACCTTTTTTTTTTTTTTTTTAACATTTCTTACATGACTCACATTGTTGCATGATTGCATGGCCTATATGGTTTGTATGACTTTCTTTATTATTTTTATTTTATTTTATTTATTACAAGTTTTCTAAATCTTATTTCTTGGCTTTTTGGGCATAAGAAACGGGCCGCCATTTATTTGGAAGAAGAATCAACGAAATTTTGAAAAAGATGAGACTTTGTTTTTAGAGGAATAGTATGTATATTATTTCCGGGGGGGGAGGGGGGGCGGGGGATCTGTTACAAAAGGAAAAAAATAAGGGAGAATTATGTTTTGGGGTTAGATGGACCCCCAAATTAACAAAAGGTCCATATAATCCTTCAAATTGAGCCCAAGACCTAATGAAAGTATGAAAATTGAGTTGAAGGATATTATCCTTTAGTATTTTCAAAAATGCCCTTTGCTGATTTTGAGAAAAAAAAATATTTAAAAAATATTTTTTATTTAATTTAATATTTTTAAAAAATAATTTTATGTAATTTAATATTTTTAAAAAATAATTTTATTTAATTTAATGTTTTTGAAAAATAATTTTATTTAATTTAATATTTTTAAAAAATATTTAATTTAATTTTTTTTAAAATACTTTTATTTAATTTAATATTTTTTTAAAATATTTAATTTAATATTTTTTAAATACTTTTATTTAATTTAATATTTTTGAAAAAAAATTATTTAATTTTATATTTTTGAAAACTACTTTTATTTAATTTAGTATTTTTGAAAAAAAAATTATTGAAAAAAATTTATTTAACTTAATTTTATAAAATATTTTATATATATTTTTTAAGAGTATATTTATCTATTACTATTTCATATCCTTCAACTCAATTTGAAGAGTTATATGGACCTTTTGTTAATTTTGGCCCTCATCTACCCCAAAACATAATTCTCCCAAAAAATAAAAAATAAATAAAAGGAAATGAAATGGATTTTCTTTTTCATCAAAGGAGTTTTTTTGGGAGGCTGATAAAAAGGACGCAATAGAGAGAGAAAGAGAGAGAATTATCTTTAGGAGAAGCATAGAGGAGAAGGGCAGGGTAACACGCATTGAAGAGAAAGAGATATGTGGACAAATTCAAGTTTGAGAGCAGATTTCTAGAAATGTGCAGTAGCCGAAAGCCAAGCAATTGGAGAGGAGATCGTGCAGGTATGTTTCCAAATATTTGCTATATCACCATTTAATTTTGATTTCTCTTCATTCCCTAGCTATTTCTGAAAATTCATTCTTGTTGTTTGGTGTGGATGCTAAGGGCCATAGTTTGATTTGTTGAGACTGATTTGCTTGCATATTTATGTTATTTTAATCTTCCTTTTAATGTCTTTGTTTCCATCTGAAAGCAATCTGAATACAGGTTTACCTTTGAATTTGATGCTAGAGGTCTTACCCCTGTCTATGTTTCAATCTCACTTCGAAATACCCACCCATTATCTTTTTTTCCCCTGTTTTTTCTCTTTCTTTCTTGGTTTCTCTTTCTATGCTTCTGCATCTACGTTTCTTCCTCTTATTTACTTTGGTGTTCTCGGCTATGGAGACCATGAGTATTCCAAGAAAGGTGGAAACTTTATAAAGATTGTGTACAATGAGGGTTGCTTAGGGTTAGATGGGTGCAGAGGTTGCTACTGTTTCTAGGAGCTCTCCGTGACTTTCTGAACTGGATGTTGGTAGATTTAAACTATGAAGATATCTCTGGTATTTATGTTACTTGCATGACCGATGAAAGAATCTATTACTTTGGGTTTCGTGTCATAAAAAAGGCATGAGGTCATCTCTACATTGGAACTTTCCCACTGAGTGCCTACAACAAGAGATCAGTTCACGACTCTTGCTCTTGGTAGGATCTGGGATGTTTTGAGTAATGAAATGATTGAAGCCGGGTCGAGATTAAATCTGGCAGCTTATGCTAAGTTGGTTGATGTGTTATGAGAGTTGGCCTTTCAAATATTTAGTGCTCCAAGCGGTCTGATAATATCTAGGAGATTTAGTTAGTTTTTTATCCAGTTTCTATTTCAAATCTGTCTTTAACGAAGAATCGAAGCATGATATCACCAAACCATGGTCCTAAAGCTATTAAGGACAATTCACTCGTTTTTGGGCCCATTGAATAGGGAAGTGAAACTATGAGCCACAGAAAGTGAAGAAGGATGTCTGCTGCCTAGTGATGCAGAATCATGGCATTATACTCAGACATTGGACTTGAAGAGTTCAGCCGAACCTTGTATTGAGGAGGCGTTCCTTAATCAAGTGTTAGCATTGTCTAAATCTGGCCTTCTTTTACTTGAAAATGCCAAAAAGAATGCTATATATGTTGTACATTTAGAGTATGGTTCTAATTCTGCAACAACCTGTATGGACTATATAGCAGAGTTTACTATCACTATGCCTATTTAAGTTTTACTGGGACAAGTGAATTATTACATGGTGAACATGTTATTCAGGTATATTGTTTCCAGACACAAGCTATTCAGCAGTTTGCTTTGAACTTATCCCAGTGTTTGCCACTGTTGTCGGAAAATGTATGGGTAGAGAAGTCTGACTCTGGTGTTTCACATTGCGTGACTAATGCAGAAGGGTTTGGCATCTTAGAGCCTCTTGGAACTAAACTTACTAAGATGCCTTTAACTAGTTCTCCACTCAAATCAACTATGCTAATAAGTAGCTCTGAGAGTGAACCTGGTGTGAGATATCTAGTGAGCTCTGCTTCTATTGAGTTTGCCACTTTGAGTCCAGAATCTAAACCTGGTGCTTTACCTTTGGTCAATAATGACAATGATATTGTTTCGATTCCATCACCACCTCTTCCTTTGAGTCCAAGGCTATCAGGAAAGTTATCTGGTTTTAGAAGTCCAACAAATAACTTTGAACCAGGTCTTACTCTTGGCGATCGTGGTGATGGTAACCAAGTAGTTATTGATTATTCAATTGACAGGCAAATGGATACTATTTGTACAACCCTCTCTGATTTGCCTTCTTTAGATGATGATTCAAGGACTGATGAAAACAAAGTTGCACAATATGACAGTTCTACCATTCTAAATCCTACTGTCATGTTCAAACATCCAACACATCTAATTACTCCTTCCGAGATATTCATAGCCATTTCATCTGCTGAAGCTACCCATAACATTGAGAGTAAGAGTGAGTGAGAGGCCAATATTCAAGATGTCTCTATCAACAGTGATGTGACTAATGATGAGGTGGAGGTTAAAGTTGTGGGTGAAATAGTATCAACTCAGAATGATGAATTTGGCTTACAAAGAGAATCTCAGAATCTTGCTTTAGAAAATAAGGAGAAATCCTTTTGCTCCCAGGCTTCAGATCTTGGAATTAAGATGGCCAAAGAGTGCAGTGCATTATCATTTGAAACTTATGTTGTGGAGGAATCTCGCCAAGTTGATGGTGCTAGAATGGAAGCATTGGCCCAGCCTTCAAATGCAGGTGTGAAAGAAGTAATTGATGCTATAAAAGATGTGTCTGGAAAAGTAGTTGATTCCGCCATGCCAACAACAGTTCCTCAATCATCAGCACCAACTACAAAAGAGAAAAAGTATAAGGGGAAAAACTCTGAAGTATCCCCATCTCCAACTGCTTTCAATACAACCGATTCTTCCAATGAACCAGGTGCAAATTTGAGTAGCCCTTCAGTGGAAGCTGTTGTTCCCCATATTCTGGCTATGCAGGACACACTTAATCAGCTTTTGTCCATGCAAAAAGAAATGCAGAAGCAAATATCAGTATTAGTAGTTGTCCTAGTTACCAAAGAAGGTAGAAGATTAGAGGTACTCTAAGACGGAGTATGGAGAAATTTGTCAAGGCCAATGCTGATGCTTTGTGGGCTAATATCCTAAAAGAGAATGCGAAACATGAGAAGTTAGTACGAGATCGTACACAGCAGATAACAAGTTTGATTACTAATAGTTTGAACAAGGACTTGCCAGCCATATTGGAGAAAATAGTGAAAAAGGAAATAGTTGCAATTGTACCAACTGTAGCTCGCACAATTACGCCTATTGTTGAGAAAACAATTTCCTCAGCTATCATAGAGACCTTCCAGAGAGGAGTTGGTGATAAGGCATTGAATCAAGTGGAGAAATCAATTAATTCAAAACTTGAAGCCACTGTTGCTAGGAAAATTCAAGTACAGTTTCAAACTTCTGGCAAACAAGCTCTTCAAGATGCATTAAAATCTAATCTGGAAGCTTCAGTGGTCCCAGCGTTTGAGATGTCATGCAAAGCAATGTTTGACCAAGTTGACTCTACATTTCAAAAAGAATGGTTGAGCATGACTGCAATTCAGCAACAATTTGAATCCACCCATTCTCCTTTAGCACTTGCTTTAAGGGATACCACCTCTGCCACCAATGCAGTGGAAGATGGGGAAGTTTCAACAAGGTCTGGCCTTATTCCCACCAATACCACCTCCTATAGCTGATGTGAAAGATCACCTTGTTTCTCCAGCATTGGAGGGAAAGACTACGCAACCTGGGAAACATATGTTGCCTCTCTCAATGGTTATAGATGAGAAGTTACATTCTACTGAATATTTTTTTCAGGGAGAACTGATCTAACCTCTGGATCACTTAGCACAAGAACCAGCTTTAGAACAAAATAAGCTTCAAGGCACTTGCCAAAATTCAGAAGGGGCACCACAAACATTGCAAGGACCCAGGATGTCCTGTATGCATCCCTATCAAGAATCATTTGCAGGCACAGCTAAGAGCGCGCACTTGTCCAGGTTCTGATTCTAGCTTGCCAACTCCCATAGATGGACCCTGTAAATCCCGTGATACTGTAGAGATAACTAGATTAACTTCAAAGGCTCCTCCAATTGTTGAAATCTCATAAGACCTATAGTCTTCATCAAAACGCATGAGAATAGAGCAGCCCTCCCAACCTCTTCTTGTTGAAAGTGAAGTTCTGCAGTATTGGTTCTTGTAATTACTGAATTTCATGTTCCACAAGATGTACAATGCCAAAAATACCGACACGGTGATGTTAGTATGTCAATTAAATATGAGTTTACATAAGTGAAGATGGAAGTTCCTGTGAACTCTGCACAGGGAAGTTCTAATATTAGTGAACTAAAGAAGAATAATTTAGATGATATCCACAAACAAAGGCCTGATAGTGAACCTATTATATATGATGAGTCTACTAGTTTTGCTAAGGGAGAAAATGTTAAGCTTAAGAATGAGAAGTGATGAAACTTTAATGGTGAGAATTTAATATGGAATGCAAAAAACCTGTCAGTGCAGAAAATTGGAAATTTTGAACCTCCTATTCAATGTTTGACTACTGTTGAGGAGAATCTAGTTGAGCTTACAAATCAAGTTGTCTTTTAAGTTGAAGCATTGGACAGTTGGACACTTTTGTAGTGAATTGGTTTCTTCTATCCAGAATTTCCTGGCTCCACTTCTTTGGCCACCTTGGTGCACACCTCTTCCTCTATTTTCTTCTTTGATTAGGAATTTGTTGTTTTAAATTGAATTTTTGAATCCTTTTTCAACTGAACATTTCTAGCTTTGGAAAATCCATCTTTAGAGTCCTTCTAGTCACTAAATTCCGGATTTTAATAAATTCATTGCCATTTTCTTCTAGGCATGTATTTTCACTATTGTCTTTTATTTCAACAATTTTCACGTTATTTTCGATTTTCAACAAAGCATGAATAAACTTCATGATTCCAAACAATGGAATTCATAAAATCAACTCATGCGAAATTAATTAGGCTTTGGTGGGGGGCCCGACATTCATGATATTTTCTTCAATATAGCTTGTTTGATATTTGATTGATTGTGCTTTTTCTTAATGATACATGAGATTATTTCACATCCATTATTGAGCTAACCTTGTTTCCTCATTTTAGCGCTAAACTCATTGTCCGGGTATGCTCTCTACCACCACACTTTCCAAAATTTCATGAATATGCATGTCATTGCCCTTGTTTGGTGTCATACTTGATTGTCTTGATATTTATTTGATTGTTTGATCATCTTGATGAAAATACATGAGAGATATATTTCTACACTAACTTTCATGTTTTATGATAGCGCTTGAGAAGCGGTCCAAGTACGCATCCTAATTCTCCTTTATTGTGATTTGATTTTGTTTGACATGCTATATTTTTGGAATCATCTTAGTCAACCTAGGTATCTATAATTAATCAATTAATTGTCACATTTCCCTTAACTTAGTTAGTAAAGACCTTTATAGGGCTTAGAGGGGTACTACCTCTTAGAGGTACCTTTCCAATAAGTAACCTGATCCTTGGACCTAAACTCGGGTTTTTCAAAGACATGCTTTTCCAAAAATTATGGAGTCACTTTTTTAGGGTTTTTCTTTCTTATTTTATTTTTCCTTTAAAATAAAAATAAAATAAGTAGCGACTCTGAATTTTCTAAAAATTAATTTTTCATAAATAAAAAGTGAATCTCGTCGATCAAGTGGGGATGCACATGAAAAATGCAGGTCTACAATATGGAGAGTAGTTTTCCTTTCTAGAAAATTGCATTATCAGCTAGCTGACTTTCCACATTACAAATATGGAGAGTAGTTTTCCTTTCTGGCATATTGCATTATCAGTTGGCTGAGTTAGAGTTTCCTTTATCAGATAATACTCGATTTTAGAGAACTTGTCGTCATGATTCATGTGTTTTGTTTCTTGCTATGATGAATAATGGAATATATGGACCAAGTGGGAGAATGTTGGGATTTTATTTCTCCTGGATCTTCGATAATAAACCGAAGACGTGATTCAGAATGTGGTCCACATCATTCCATCAATTTAGGAACAAGGATTAATGCTCGGAACCACTTTTGCATTACTACCCCATGTTTTGTGCACACTCTAAGCAGACTCGGTGATGGAGAGAGTCTTTAAAAAGGAGCAGAGCACTAATGGGTAAGGTTTCCTAAGCCTTCAATCTCTTTCAGTTTTTCAAAACACCATCTAAGTGGAGGTTGAGAAAGGTTTAGAAGCACCTAAAACCTGAAAATTGAAAAACACATTTTTAACCTGTAAGAATGGCAATGGCGAGAGGTACGTTTTGAATCTGTTTATAATTCTACTTATGATCTAATTGTTATTTAATGATTGTTATAGCATGTTTAGATTATTTTTGTCCCTCACAAGTTGCGGGGTTAGTTTCTAAACTTCAAAATTTTTGCAGACCTTTCTTTTTTGATCTTTCAGCTGTTGTAATTCAAAACTCCACTACAATGCATCTCACAGTTCCACACTACTGTTTTTTTTTTTTCTTCTTTTTTTATTGCAGATTCAAAATCAAGTATTCGGACAATAAGTATCAAATGACATATGCCATTGTAAAGGCAAGAAAAACTTCATCAAAAAGTTCTTCTTTTCAATTATGTTCTCAAATGACAACTAAAGTTCAACTACTTGTTTCTTTTGCTCATACAAGGAGGTGGTCACACAACTCCAAAATATAAGCCTAAGGAATGTTTTGCCATGGCTTATAGGTGGTTTTCTTATTACTTTTTCTAGTTAAAAAGTTTATTCAACAATTTCACCTAATTTTTATGGGTTTTGCCAAGTAAAATCTCATTATTTTTAATGATGCAAGGAGGCAATGTAATAATGTTCACTTAGAATTATGTTCTACCTTTGTCCTTTGTTCTAATAACCCCTGTGAAAAATTTGTAAAATCCAACTATAACTAAAATACTAAAACTCGGTTATTAATTGCCAATTACAAGTGAGGAACTAATGCATTACAAACTATTTTCACCTCTATCGCTTACCAACAAGTCCAAATATCTCCTATAAACAAGTGCCTTTAGATAGTTATTTCCCAAGAACTTTATGTTGTCTTATAAGTTTGATCATGTAGGGGTAGATTATGGGAGTATATATATAGAGTAGAATTAGTGTTAACCTAATTTTTATGAGTTTTTTGGATAGAGCTCTCGGCTATAGACTACACACTTCCAAAAATGATTTATCAATATTTTGAAGAGACATATATCTTTATTTTTTTCAAATAGCAAGGGGACACACATTTTTATTTAATTAAAATATTAATATTATCCAAATTTTCCTTATTTTAATAATAACATTTAAAAATATGGTTCTCAAACATTAAATCCAATCGCATGGTAGTGATAAATACTTCTGCTTCTACTTCTTCTATGCCTTAATACAAAAGTCAAATGCAATCCCAAATATGTCCAATGTATGTGTTTGAAGAACAGAAACTATTTTTGAAAGGTTGAATTTCACCACACTTTACTGATTGTTTTCTAAAGAATAAATAAACAATACATACTTTCTTTACACAGAAAATGGAATATTACACAGAATAGGTAAGTAAGATTTCCTTCCAGCCTTGATTTTCCACATTACAAATATGGAGAGGCAGATTGCGTTATCAGCTGGCTGATTTTCCACAGTACAAATATGGAGAGGAAGATTGCGTTATCAGCTGGCTATGGAGAGGCAGATTGCGTTATCAGCTGCAGTTGGCTGAGTTGGAGTTTCCTTTATCAGAGTTTCCTTTATCAGCCCCCCGCAAGCTAGTGAGTGGTAACTTGTGCACTCCTAGCTTGAATCGAAAGAATTGGAATGAAGTCTTAGGGAGTGCCTTTGTGAATATATCAGCTACTTGTAAGGACGATGGAAGGAAACGAGTAATCAAAACTCCTCTTGCAACTTTTTCCCGAACAAAATGATAGTCCAACTCAATATGCTTGGAACGTGCATGGAAAACAGGATTTACTGTCATGTGAAGGGCACTGAGATTATCGCATAGCAATTGAGGAGGTTCACGTAGTTGAATGCCAATATCACGGAGAAGGAAAGTAAGCCAAGTTATTTCTGCGGCACTGGATGCAAGGGATCGATATTCGGCCTCAGCGCTTGATCTAGAAACTGTAGGTTGTCGCTTTGAGGACCATGAGATACAATTGGCTCCCAGAAAAATACAATACCCAGATGTGCTTCTTCTTGTGTTTGTGCATCCCGCCCAATCAGCATCACAAAAACCAGTGAGACGAAGAGAACTTTGCTTGAAAAACCTAATTCCATGCTCCATTGTTCCTTTCAAATATCTAAGAATGCGTTTGATAGCTCGCAAGTCAGCTTTAGTGGGTGCTTGGAAATGTTGGCAAGCCTTGTTTACTGCATGCACAATATCAGGCCTTGTGAAAGTTAAATATTGAAGGGATCCAACAAGTTGCCTATATTGTGTAGGATCAATAGGTTGTTCATCAAAAGATGTGATGATGGACTTAAGAGCCATGGGTGTGTTGATAGGAGTACACTCCATCATTTTTGTGTGCTCTAGGAGATCTCTAATGTACTTTGTTTGAGAAACAAACAACCCATTAGGAAGATATTTAACCTCCAATCCCAAAAAATAATGCAAAGATCCTAAGTCCTTGAGAGAAAATTCACTACTCAGGGTGCTGATGAGGTCACTAATGATGTTGTTATCATTGCCTGTGACTATAATATCATCAACATAGATAAGTAGCAAAACAATAGACTGACCTTTGCGAAGAATAAATAGAGACGAGTCTGCTTTACCACAAAAAAACCCCAGATGAAGAAGACATTGGGATAGTCTATCAAACCAGGCCCTTGGAGCTTGCTTAAGGCCATAAAGAGAGCGATTCAATTTGCAGACATGATTCGGAAGGTCCTCATTTATAAATCCTGGAGGTTGTTCCATGAATACTTCTTCCTTTAGAAACCCATGTAGAAAGGCATTCTTAACATCCAATTGCCTCATTTTCCACCCCAAGGTTACTGCTACTGAAAAGATCATTCTGATTGTAGTATGCTTTATAACTGGACTGAAGGTCTCTCCAAAGTCCAAACCCGGTATTTGAGAAAAACCTCGAGCAACTAATCGTGCTTTGTATCTATCTATGGTTCCATCTTCCTTCAGCTTTGTTTTAAACACCCATTTAGAACCCACAATATTTGTAGTTGGAGGCCTAGGAACCAAATCCCATGTTCGATTTTGGATTAAAGCCTTGATTTCCTCTTGCATTGCTTTGAGCCAATGGGGAATTTTCAATGCTGTACGATATGTTTTTGGCTCACTAATATCACTTCTTGTGGCAGCAAAAGTAACCATTTGAGATTTTAAACTGGGATCATTCTTGAGTTTACTTCTGGTGATCATATGAGTTCCTTTGTTATCTGTGTGTTGGCCTTGAGGAGGAGAGATGTCAACAACAATTTGCTTGCTACTATCAAGAACTTCATCATCAGCACTATGACTAGTTGATTTGTTTTGCAGAGATGGATCAACATGCTCATTTTTCTGCCATTTTTGAGGAAAAGATAGATCAACTACTAGGTGCTTACTGATATCAGGAAAATTACTAACCTTGGCAGGCTTGTAGCTATTAGTAGACTCAATCTGGGAGAGTGTTCCAGTAGTAGTAGCAGTGTGGGAATTGTGGTCACTGGCACCAAGAGCAACATCAGTGGGAGTTTCAGTAGTAACGACAGTATTATGGTCATTTTTACTAGCAGCAACAGTGGAAATTTCAGTAGCAACAGCAGTGGGAGTTCCAGTCGAATTAACACATGATGCTTCTGTATTTTGGTTAGTATTGCAACGAGCAGAAATTCTTCCTTCAACACTAAACTGGTTTCTTTGCTCAGTAGTGCATGGGCAATGGCTGCACTTCTTAGAGTTGCTTGATTGGTTAGTAGTGTTCTCCTTCCAAGACTTAGTTTGGTGATCTATTTTTGAAGTCTCACAAGAAGCATCTGAAGTTGAGAATGATACCATTTCTATAGGAATCTGTAAATGATTTTCCTTAACAAGAGAGTTATCATAAGGAAAACAATTTTCATTGAAAATGACATGACGAGATATGTAAACTCTTTTAGTTGAAGGATGCAAGCATCTATAACCCTTGTGTAGAGAGCTATATCCAATAAAAACACATGGATATGTCTTAGGTGAGAATTTATTCTTCCCGTAGTCTCTAAGGTATGGAAAACATTGACAACCAAAAATTCTTAAGCTCCTATACTCTGGATATTGTTTGAAAAGCATAAAGAATGGACTTTCCATTTTCAACACCGTGGAAGGCAGCCGATTAATGAGATATACGGCAGTAAGGAATGCATCTACCCATAGACTCAATGGTAGTTTGGCATTGAAAAGCATTGTTAGACCCATTTCAACAATGTGTCTATGCTTTCTCTCTGCAACCCCATTTTGTTCTGGAGTTCCTGGACATGAGACTTGTTGCAAAATTCCACACTTGCTCAAGTGATTTTGAAATTTAATTGATTGAAACTCACCTCCACCATCACTTTGGAAGATTTTTCAAGTTGATTCTCAACCAGAATTTGAAACTTCAAAAAACATTCAAAGAAATCTGATTTTCTTCTCAAGGGATAAAGCCATGTATAGCGAGTATGATCATCAATAAAGACAGCATAATACTTGTATCCTTGAGTTGAATTATTTGGTGCAGGTCCCCATAAGTCACAATGAATTTTGTCAAGAGGATTGCTAGAAATTTTATTTCTTAAGCCAAAAGGAAGTTTACAGCTTTTTCCTAACTGACAACTAACACATACCGTTGCTGATTTCATCCAACTGGATACCTCAATGAATTTCTTATCTTGCAGAAGCTTTATAGATTTTGTTTGCGGATGCCCCATGCGTTGATGCCACACTTCTGATGATGCCTTGCTAGACCTAGTAACAGTCATGGCTTGAATCACATTTTCCTCCAATGCATAGAGACCTCCCTTCTTAGTTCCTCTGGCTAGCACTTGCTGAAGTTGATCCTTAATGACAAAACCAGTTGATGAGAATTCTATGGAGCATGCGTTATCAGAGGTAAGTTGTCCAATGGATAACAAATTTTTCTTAATTTCCGGAACAACCAATAATTTTTTAAGCTTTAGATCTCTATGTTTAGTTTTTAGTCTGGCTTCACCAATATGTGAGATTCTTAAAGCTTATCCATTTCCAACAAAAATTGCATCATGCCCTTTATATGGAATTACTTGGGACATCTTACCTGGGTCATTTGTTATATGGGCTGTTGCTCCAGAGTCCACATAAAAATTAGGATCCTTTTCTTCTTCATGTAGAGCCATAGCAGCCAAAGCTTGAGGATTCTCTTCTGATTGATACGAATAGTCAAATCTGTTCCAGCAATCCAAAGCTGAATGGTTAGCTTTACTACAAATTTGACAAATAAGAGTACCTTCAGATTTTTGAAGTTTCTGTTGTGGTGGAAACTAGTTGTTGAAGTTATTTCTTGGATTTCTGGTGCTGATCTGTTGTGGTGGAAATTGGTTGTTGAAGCTATTTCTTGGATTTCTGGTGCTGGAATGAACATTCTGCCTTTGGTCACTGGTAGCATTGTTATTGAATCGTCCTGCTGGAGTGAAGCCACGACCTCTAGAAAGAAATCTTCCTCCTTGATTTCTTCCTCTTCCTCGTTGGGTAAAATAGGCTTGTTCATGGTTTATTGACTCCTTGTTCTCTTCATTTTCTGTCATAATCATTTGTTCATGCCCTTGTAGAGCCAGAACAAATTGATTGTAAGAAGGATACGGTGGCTTTGATAACATGGCCACCCGAAAATCCATGTATTTAGTTTCAAGACCTTGAGCTAGTTGAAAAACTTTGTCTAGGTCACTTACTGGTTTTCTAACTGCAGCTAATGCATCACAAATGCCTTTAAACTCCCTTAGATATTCATCAAGGGATCTTGTGCCTTTCTTTACCCCTCGGAGTCTGTTGGTCAATTGTACTTCCTTCTCTTTCGTCATTGGAAGGAGCTTTTCTCCTAGAGAGTTCCAGACATCATAGGCAGTCTCTGTTCCATCCAACAAAAGCATCACTTCTTCTGTCATGAGTCCAAGAAGCCAGGAGGTAAGTAGACCATCATTGTGAGACCATGTCTCGATTGACTGATCATGGGTGTCCTTTGTTTCAGTACCCATTGTCTCCTCTGATGCGTGTCTATTTTCAGAGAGATGATGGATTAATCCAAGGCTTCGCACAAGAGGAAGAACTTGTGAGCGCCACAAAAGGAGATTGGACATATTCAGTTTGATGGAGACGAGGCTTGAGCATTGATGAAAAGCCTGAATGCTAAGAACATTTTCTGGGTTTGCCATGGAAGCTTTGGATTGTTTTAGGTTAACCTGCTCTGATACCATGAAGAACAGAAACTATTTTTGAAAGGTTGAATTTCACCACACTTTACTGATTGTTTTCTAAAGAATAAATAAACAATACATACTTTCTTTACACAGAAAATGGAATATTACACAGAATAGGTAAGTAAGATTTCCTTCCAGCCTTGATTTTCCACATTACAAATATGGAGAGGCAGATTGCGTTATCAGCTGGCTGATTTTCCACAGTACAAATATGGAGAGGAAGATTGCGTTATCAGCTGGCTATGGAGAGGTAGATTGCGTTATCAGCTGCAGCTGGCTGAGTTGGAGTTTCCTTTATCATAGTTTCCTTTATCAGTGTTCTTTTCCTTTTCTCTATAAATAGTAGTGGTCCAAACTTAGAAAAGACGCATAGAAAGGTCTTGGATCCTTCGAAGAAAACTCAAACTAAAATAGCCTAACTTCTAAGACTTCGAAGTGCCCTAAAGTTTAAGACTTAAGTTGGTCCACATCAAATTCACTCAAGGTCTAACAAGTAAGGTCAAGGCTCTAATCAAGATAAGCTAACCAAATCGATGCTTAAGGCCTAGGTCAAAATAAATCAAGTCCAATCTTCAAATCTCTAAGACACAAATCAAAAATCAAAACTTATATCCATCCAAACTCAAATTATATCCTGACATGTTTTTTGGTTTGCAACCAAGCTTTCTCGTGCCATTGATTGATTACTCTTAAGGTAGAAATAAAAGAATTTTTATCCTTTTTTTTTTTTTTTTGGTTTTTTTGATAGATAAAAGAAAAAAAAAAAAAAAAAAATCATCCCCTTACTAGTAGCCTAACCAATCCATAAAATCAATCATAAGCATAGACTCAACCCTTAGACCCCCTTTGGTCCATTCTAAAAAGTTATACAAAAAAAAAAAAAAAAAAGAACTTTAACTCTAGATTTAATAGCACAACATTATCAAAAGTTTTCCTATTTCTTTCTTTCCAAATAACATAAGAGCAAACAAAGAGGAGTGATATTCCATGTCATCTTTCTCTTATTTTCAATCAAGTGACCATGCTAACTTAGAAGTATTGCTTTGATTGACGATGCAACACCTAAACCACTTCAAACTTGCAAAGAAGGATGTGCTCACAAGATTCTTCCTCCACTTTACACAAAACAAACATTTGTTAACCAACATCCAACCTCTCCCCTACAAGTTGACCATAATTAGAATCCCTTTCCAAGTTACTTCCCAAACAAAAAAACACATTTTTATTAGAGTCTAAGAATTCCAAAAGAGCTTTGTTGGGAAAGAAACATCTCATAATAGAAAGATGTAACTAAAAACTTGTCTTACTTTGTGGCCATCCACATTGCCTTGGGTTTATCTTATGAAACATTGGTTTGATTTTCCAAATATTTATAATGTCTTTCAAGTCTATGTCAAAACTCAACATTCTATTGTCACCAAATGTTCTAGGTGTGATTTGGGTGGGGATTATACTTCTAATCACCACACATTTTGTACTTACACTCCAAATCAAAATAATGTTGTTGAAAGGAAACATAGGCACATTGTTGAAACTACTTGTTCTCTTTTATTGTCTACATTTGTTCCTACTAAATTCTAAGGTGAATAGTTCCTACTACAATTTACTTAATTAATAAAATCTCCTCATCTCACACCTTTGGCTTATTAATCTTTGAAAAGTTGTATGGTTGTGCTCCTAATTACTCTTCCTTAAGAATCTTTGGTTGTACTTGTTTTGTTTTTTGTCCTCATGCGAAGTGTAGTAAGTTATCTTCTCATTTTGTCATTTGTGGTTTTCTAAGATATGATGAAAATCAAAGGGGATATCGTTGCTTTGATCTAGTTAACGATAAATTATATGTTTTTTGTCATGTTTTCTTCCTTTAGCATATACCTTTTTTTTTTTCTATTTTTGTTGAGTCTCATAATGTCGCTAAGTTTGAACTTGTTCACATTGATCATTTCTTGGATTATATAGATAGTTTTCCTACAAATTTGGTACTTTAGTTCCTAATCATCATGCTCCTTCCTTTCCTATAGTTACTCCAACACCTTCTAAAGCTATGAATCCTCCTCCCTCATGTTCTTCTTAGTGTCTTACCAAGTCTACTCAATTATCATATTTTGTTTATTCCTCTTATTTAGATTCTTTTACATCATTTTTAGCTTTTTTGTGCTCCTACCATATAAAAAGCTACTCTTGATCCTCTTTGGTAGCAAGCTATGATACTTGGGATTTGGTACCTTTACCACGCAATAAGAGTACAATTGGTTCTCATTGGGTCTATAAAATCGAAACTAAGTCTGATGGTTCGATTAAGTGGTATAAAGTTCGATTGGTTGCTAAAGGATTTTTTTAGCAATATGGTATGGACTATGAAAAGATTTTTGGCTTCTATCATAAAGATGACTACTATTTAAAGGCATATTTTAGTTGCTTATGTTCGTCAATGACATATATCTCAATTCAACATTAAAAATTCTTTCTTGAATGATGATCTTCAAGAAGTCTACATGGTCCCCACCTTCCCTCCCCCTATTGTTTCTCATAACCTTGGAGAAGTTTGTAGACTTAGAAAAGCTTTATATTGTCTCAAACAAGCACCTCATGCTCAGTTTATAAAATTTTCATATTCTACGGTATCTCTAGGGCACTATATTTTAGAGTTTTTTCCTTTCATCCACTTTCTTTTTAAAGTTGTGAGCCTATTCTAATGCTAATTGGGCTAGTGATCCCAAATATCACAAGTCTACCACTAGATTTTGTATATTTTTTTAGACATTCTTTTATTTTTTGGAAGAACAAGAAATATACTATTGTTTCTCGATCTTCCAAAAAAATTGAGTATTGAGTTATGGCATCTTCATTAGTGAGATAATTTTGTTACTATCCCACTTAGATGTATTGTGACAACAAAAATGCTATTTAAATTGCTCACAATTATGTTATTTATAAAAGGACTAAGCATATTGAGATTCATTGTCACCACAATCATCATCACCTTTAGCAAGACACTCTCTTTACCTTTTATTCCTTCTTTATATATTGTGGACTTGTTTACCATGTCAGAGTCGCTTCCAAGTTTTTAGTTTTTGGTTGGCAAACTCTCAATGCTTCTTACAACCACATTGTGAGTTTGTGGGCAAGAGGGGTTTAGAGTTATTTATTTATTACTATATTAGAATTATTATTGTTTTTTTTAAGGAGTAAGGGTAAGTTCATCCTTTTTCTTTTCTTTTTTTTTTTCTTTTTTTTTTTATTTCCTTTCATTAGTTCTATTTAAACTCTATTTACGTTGTACCTCTTTTCAAGAAAGTTCATAATAAGAAACCGTAGAAATTTTTTTCTCTTTTTGAATTTCACAACAACAAGGTTTAAGGTAAGCTTGGAATTCTATTTTTAAATCTAGTGTAGGTTTGGGTATTACACCACCCACCACGATTATTTAATTTTCTCATTTTTTTTTTCCATTTTTTAACACATGTAGAACAAAAACATAAGTTGACTTTTCATAAAAATAGAATATAAAATTTTATATAAAATAACTTATTTACTTATTATATTTATTCTATTATAATTAAAATTTTAGAAAAATAATTACAAACTTTTAAATGGGTATTGTCTCCTTCGCGTTTGGTGTAGGAATTAAATAATCCGGGCAATGTTTAGTTAGAAGTGACCTAATTTGTTGACATCCATATGTGCACGATCATGAATGCCATAGTTGTTGCTCCTTTGTTTTTCCCTTTATATATATATATATATATATATGAAAGGATAAATAAAAATTAAATTAAATTAAAAATATATATATGAACTAAACGAAGTGAACATGACAAGAAAGAAAATAGAGGTGAGGAAGAGGAGGGCCTAAAATTATTGAAAATCTAGCTACTTCGAGATTTGTAACTTAGGAATTCACGGTATTTTTCCTTAATTTCCAACTAGCTTATTTTTAATTCCCATAACATCATGGTGATGATGCTCCATGAATTGAAAAATATTCCAAGATAAAAAATGTACTTTTAACTCGAATTTCAATTGTGATTCAAAATTTAAAGTAATATGATATAAGAAAAAATGTGGACTTTCCGTTTCAAGGGTTGTTACCAAATATTTTAAAAGCAAGAAATAATTTTTGTCGATTTGGATTTGGAAAAAATATTTTCTTAATATCATGCAGGAAACCATGGAGATAAATCCAAAATGGGCAAGTTAGAACGAATTAATCAAATTAGGGTTTTGAATTTTGTAGTTGTTATCTTATAAAACTCCCCCGAAAATCTATGTATATATGTATATAAGACATACATTTAGAATGGTACGAAAACTAAACATATTGGTGAGAAAAAACCTAAAGAAACTAGGGTTTTAGATTCAGCCCAAAATATTATCTAGAGAAAATTAGAGTTTTGATTGAGTTTGATTGAGTTTTGTTCTTAATTATGTTTAACAACCTTTCAAAGTCTATTCTCTCCTATGAGACAAACTTCAGGGTGGATTTGCTTTATCTCTTGTTTGGAAAGTTAGTTGATAGGGCCATCACAAAAGTGTCCAGGCAAAAATAATTGAATAAGAATGTTAGTTGCAATTTGACAAGCAAGAAAACTACCTTGGCCTACCGTCGCCTTGTCTCTACTCAATATTAAAAGACAGATATAAAAATAAGAATTGGGGGGGGAGGAGGGGGTGGGGGTGGAACCAAAGCCTTTTTTGTGATTGGGTTTTCTTGGTATTGCTTAATTTAATATATACATTCTGCCTAGATGGTATAGTTTTTCTTTTTCTTTTTCCCCTAAAATATCAATACATACTTATTTGACTAAAATTTAAATAAATTTGAATGCATAATTATATTCGTTTTCATAGATGTCAAAATGTTTTGGTATTAAAAGCATCTTAAAAATTTTTATTAAATGTATTTTTAATTATAGAAAATAATTATTCAATTTCATTTCATTTTTTTATAGTTAAGATACACAATTTCACAATTAATAATTTAACAACCAAAATGATAATTTAATACATATTAAACATATATGTAAAATAAAAAATAATTATTGAGTATAATAAAAACTATAAGATTGAGAAATTTATTGTACTTAAAAAGTTATTCTTTTGTTTATTCTTATGGTATATAATTATTTTACCAAACGTGATTTTTTTTTAAATTAAACTAAAAAATTAAAATATTATTTATATGATAGTTATTACAATAATGAAAATTTTCAATATTATTTTACAATAAATATATATTAAAAATTAATATAAACCCTAAACTTAAATCTCAAAGAGCCCAATCACAAAAAAAAAAAAAAAAAAAGAAAAACAATATGGAGAAAATTAACAAAAGAAAACCCAACTACAGATGAAGGATTTATCTGATCTAAAAAGTTTTATGCTCATCATGAAATCATTTATTAACATAAATAAACCAAAAAAAAAAAAAACAAAAGTGAGGAAAGTGTTGGTTGGTGAAACAAGAATCAGTTTTATTGTGTTATGTAGAGGATCGATGTTGGAGGTCAAGCTCCTACATGTAGTTATTGTATGTAACCCTCTTATGATTCAGGGTTTTATTAGTCAATGAAAAAAAGTGGGATGTGACTACAATTGAGAAGAAAAGAAGAGTCTTCATCATTGTAATATTCTATGTTAGGACAATGAGTCTACTACATTGCATGTTGGCAATTCTGTTCCAATATTTTCTGGCTTAGAAAACTTTTTAGATAGTGACTTACTTTCTATTGAAAATTCAACATTGTTGTTGGCTCAATCAGAAATTCACAGGTAAGAGTATAAAAGGTTTGGTTAGTGGCAAGTTAAGTTCTTAAAGGGTTAATGTGTGGATCAGTATATTTTATGTTAATTAAAATACTTATATTAATATTTTGAAAAAACAAAGTTGCTCGAGCAGTGGAAGCAGTAGTGCTCGAGTGGTGGAAGTAGCACTCGAGTAGTGGAAGCAGTGCTCAAGTGGTGGAACCACTCAAGCGCTTATCCAATGCTCGAGCTCCAGAAGCACTTGAGTGGTGGGTAAGTGCACTCGTCCCGATTCTGCCAAAATATGACAGAATATTTTTAGGAAATTCACAAATGTTGGTTTGGAAAATTCAGGATACCAATCTCTTAAGGCCTGCAAGCCTATATAAACCCTTATTTAACCCTTTTAAGATGGGACACTAATAGAAATGTTTAGCTTGACTTGCCCTACCATTCTCAATCTCTCAAAAAAAAGTTCAAATATTGAATTTTAGGTTGTTGGAAGACCTACATTCCTTCAGCGAGACTAAGGAGAATTCATTGGAGCAATTGGAGATGGCTACAAATGTGGATCTAGTTATAGGTTCTATAGAGTAAGTCCGAGGGGTAAGCAAGTAAACAACCAAGTAATTTTATGTGATTTGATCTCAAATAGTGGATTTTGGATCAAAAGTCTTATATCCCAGGGCTTTTTTATTTCTTATTTATTTGATATTTGGTTGTTTTTTTTTATCTCATTAGCTTAAAATAATTCAAGTCTTATATTATAATTTTTTTAAATTCACCCATTCATTCAGGTGTCATCCTAGTAGACAATGGTTTTTCATTCTATATTTATTTGATTAGTGGATTAAGTGTTGTTTCACTCCATGGACGGGAGCGCATATAATATTGATCACCAAACTACATTAAAATCTCATGTTTTTTTTTTATTTATACTCGTGTGTAACTGTGTTAACAAAAAGAAGCTAAGATGAGGAAAGACGAGAAAATAATCAAAACAAAAAAAGCTTAAGCCACAAAAGATATATTCATGTAGAATGAAATATTAATAAATTAGCATAAAGTATGATGCGATGGAAAGAAAACATAAAGAAGTAAGGCGAAAAGGGATGAATTGAAAATGGTATATTAATGTTTTGGAAGCTATATCTAATGACATTTAAGTAACTAAATATAAGTATATGAACAAATGTAAAGGAAATAAAATTAGATAAGTATTCACGGCGGAGACGGGGGAGCAGCTAAAACCAAATCTCGCCGTTTGTCCTTTGATTACCTCAAATCTGCCCACCCCGTTTGAAGCCCACCAATGCCTGTCTGAATAGGGGTGAGCCGTGGCAAGTTTGTTGGAAAATGCACTCAATTGACATTCCTAGTCAATACTTGAAGGAGGCTAACCAACAATCTAAATAGAACCCACAATTCACAAATCAACCAATAGGCTTTGTGCCACATGGAGATAGTATGTATATAAAATCTAATCCAAGGATCAAAATCCATGGGCCCTGCCCAATATACAAAACCCCATACCCAACTTCATAGAAGTAAAAAATCCATGCACAACTACATTTCTCTCATTCTCCCCTCCATCGTCAACCTTAGCCATGGCACCACCTGCAGCTGACATGCAGCAGCTAAAGAATACTCTTAAGCCCAGCAAAAACCTTTGTGACATATGGCTGCAGGTTGTTCTTTTCTTTGCCGTCTTTGGCCAACCCACGTCCCAGTCAATCGTTGAAACGCTATCCGCTTTTTCCGGTACACTTCCATTCAAACTTGAAACTGGGTGAGTGGTTTCTTCATTTTGCTTTTATTCTTTTTCCTGACAGTCTTTGAGACAAAATGGGGACGGAGGTGATAGTAGTGGTAATATTATTTATATATTCAAGTATGTGAAGAAAGAACTCAGAGATATGAAGATAAGAACAAGATGTGCAGAGCATCTGTTTGAGAGAAAACCAGAAAGATGAAAAACTGAAATTGAGCTACAGCAAAACTACCCACTGTTAGTTCCTCTGTTTCTTATATACAAGAATCTAAAAATCAGTTTCTAATTAGTTACAACAACCAGGCTGTTAACTACTTAAACAACTTGTTAAGTTGTTAAACAAGCTGTTAACTTCTTGACATCCCCCCTCAAGCACACAGGGCGAGAAAGAACTGTGAGCTTGCTTCGGAGATGAAGAAAACGTTGAGTTGAAAGAGCTTTGGTCAAGATATCATCAACTTGATCTTCAGATGGAAGAAATCGAACATCAAGAGTTTTTTGCAACACTCGTTCACGAACAAAATGATAATCAATTTCCACATGTTTAGCCCGAGAATGAAGGACAGGATTTGCAGCTAAATAAGTAGTGCTGAGATTATCACAATAAAGAACAGGAGGCTGAAACAGGGGAACAAAGAGTTCTTTAAGCAAGGACTGGATCCAAGTGAGTTCAGCTGCTGCGTTAGCCAAGCCCCTATATTCGGATTCAGTACTGGAGCGAGAAACCACCTTTTGTTTAGAGGCTGACCAAGAGACCAGATTGCCTCCAAAAAATATGCAGTAGCCACTGGTGCTACGTCTATCATCAGGGCAAGATGCCCAATCCGCATTCGTATAGGCAATAAGATCAAGAGAGGAAGATGGTTGGAAGGAAAGCCCATAAAACAATGAACCTTTGAGATAACGAAGAACACGTTTCACGGCTTGAAGATGAGTGGAGGTTGGAGCATGCATAAATTGGCAAAGCTTATTAACAGTATAAGCAATGTCTGGTCTAGTAATTGTGCAATACTGCAGGGCACCCACAAGACTCCGGTACAAGGTGGGATCTTCTAATCTGGTACCATCAGCTATGGAGAGAACAGGACCAGCAGCCATTGGGGAAGCCATGGACTTTGATTCAGACAAACCAGCACGTTGAAGAAGATCACAGATATATTTAGCTTGACTTAAATGCAAAGAAGATCCAGAATTGAGCACCTCTATTCCAAGAAAAAAGTTGAGAGGACCAAGATCCTTGAGAGCAAAGCAAGAGTTTAAGGAGGATATAAGTTGTTCAATGAGCAAGGAACTTGAGCCAGTGACAATAATATCATCAACATAAACCAAGACAACAAGCATGGCAGAATTGTTACAGTAAACAAACATTGATGTATCTGCTTGTGACATGGAAAAACCCCATTTAACTAAGGCAGAGCTGAGTTTGGTGAACCAAGCACGTGGAGCTTGCTTCAAACCATACAATGCCTTGGTAAGTTTACAAACAAAGTTGGGCTTAGAGGGATCCACAAAGCCTGGGGGTTGTGTCATAAAAACTTGCTCAGATAAATCACCATTAAGAAATGCATTATGAACATCAAGTTGTCTGATAGACCAGTTTTTACTTAATGCCAAAGAGAGAACCACACGAATAGTAGTGGGTTTAACCACGGGACTGAAGGTTTCAAAGTAATCAAAGCCGGGAGTTTGATGAAATCCTTTCGCCACCAAACGTGCCTTATAGCGTTCAACAGTTCCATCAGGTTTATACTTCAATTTATAAACCCAACGACATCCAATAATATTTTGATTAGGTGGAGAAGGGACCAGGACCCATGTTTTATTGCTCATGAGAGCTTCAAATTCAAGGTGCATAGCTTGCTGCCATTCAGGAACTTTAACTGCTTCCTTGAAAGAATTCGGTTCACAAAGTGGATGAAAAATAGTCTCAGTAGGAGACAAAAATATCTTAGGCTTGAAGATGCCATTTTTGGCACGCGTTGTCATGGGATGGCAAGGAGAAGGAACATGAGAGGAAGAAGGTTGAGCTGTTGGAATAGGTGCAACTTCAGAAGAGGAAATTGACACACTAGTATCAGAGATTGGAACCAACTCTGAAGATGGACTGGATGAGGAAGGCAAGAGGGAAGATATTGGAGTGATTGGTGCTGCTAAAGGAATGGCACAATGAGTGGGGGAAACACGACAAGGAGGCTGAACTGTAGAGGGCTTAGCAAACGGGAAATCTAGTTCATCAAAAATAACATGTCGTGATATATGTATTTTTCCATTGGACATGTTTAAACAGAGATATCCTTTATGCTTAGAGCTGTAGCCAATAAAGGTGCATTTAACTGATCGATATGCAAATTTATGGCGATTAAAAGGGCGAAGAAAAGGATAACAAGTGCAACCATAGACACGAAGAAAAGAATAATTTGGTAGACAATGGTAAAGAGTCTTATATGGAGAAGAAAAGTTCAGCACAGAGGAAGGAAGTGTATTAATCAAATATATAGCAGATTGGAAGGCAAAAGGCCAATATTTAATAGGAATAGAAGCATGAGCAAGCAAGGAAAGGCCTACTTCAACCACATGTCTATGTTTTCTCTCCACACGGCCATTTTGTTGAGAAGTGGATGGACAAGATACTCTATGCAGAATCCCAAACTTACACAAAGTATTAGTAAAGGCTTGAAACTCTCCTCCCCAATCAGTTTGAAGCATTCTAACTTTAGTATCAAATTGAGTCTCAATCATCACTTTAAATTGCAAAAAGGCAGAGATAGCTTGATCTTTAGAAGCTAGTAGATACAACCAAGAAAATCTTGTATGATCATCCACAAAGAGCACAAAGTATCTTGCACCATTAGTACCAACAACAGGAGTAGGACCCCATAGATCAGAATGTACAAGAGCAAAAGGCTGAGATGCTCTGGATTCAGACAAAGTAAAAGGTAGGCGATGGCTCTTTGCCATTTGACAAGGTTCACAAACACCTGTCCAATGTTCTGGGGGCAAGCTACAAGCACTCAGAACTTTATTGACTATTTTACGTGCAAGATGGCCTAACCTGAAATGCCATAGATCTGCCTTATTGGAAAGTTGTAATGTAGATGACATACATGGGACCTCAGTTGTCAAGCTTGTTCTTCCAGCAAGTTTATTATCATCAGGATCTTGATATCTTCTACTAGGTGCTGAAGACGACAGTTTGTATAAGCCATAGTTAAGGTTGCCTTGGAGAAGAGCCTTCTTCGAAGCTTGATCCTTCACCACAAATCCATTAGTAAAGAATTCCACAGTGACATTATTGTCAGTACACAACCTATTCACACTTATCAGATTGGTTGTAAGTTGTGGAACATGTAAAATATTTTTTAGATTTAAAGACCGAGAAGCTGAAGAAATAGTGGAGTGTCCAATATTTGAGATATTTAAACGATTACCATTTCCAACCATGACTTTGTCTGAACCAACAAATGGAGTATGTGAATTCAATTTGTTGAGATTTGGAGTTAGGTGATGCGTAGCTCCGGTATCCATGTACCAGCTTTCATCTCCAATAGTGGACGGAGTTGCAACCATTGTAGCAAGATGATTGTTCATTGTTGGTTGATAAGTCTGATCAAATCTATGATAGCAATTAATTGCAATGTGACCATATTTACCACATACTTGGCACTGTGGTTTTCCATTGCTGCCACCAGAAACATTATTGAAGTTTCCAGATGAGTAAGAATGGTTGTTAAAGCTACCTCTTCCTGGACCATGTCCAAAATTTCCACCATTGTTGTTATAGTGGCCTCTCCCACGGCCTCTACCAAAGTTCTGATGATTAAATTGTTGTTGATTCTGATTGCCTCTACCTTGAGCCTTGAATTGACCAGACTTTTGATTTTTTTTGTTGTGTCCTTGAATGTTCATTGTTGTAATATTTGCTTGCAGGAGATTTGTTTCTTCTGTTGTGTGTTGTTGTTCCAATCGATTTTCATGAGTCAAGAGCATGCTGTGAATTTCTTCTAGGCTTAATGGTTCATGCCCAGAGGTAACTGTAATGACAAACGAATTGTACTCTGCTCCGAGTCCTGCAAGTAAATAGAGAATTCGGTCTTGCTCTGTAATGTTTTCTCCAATTGCTAGCAGGTTATCTACAATGGACTTGATTTTGAGTAGATATTCCATCATACTCAATCCTCATTTCTTTGTTATCTGCAATTGGAAACGAAGCTGCATGATACGAGCCTTTGAAGCTGCTGAGAAAATTTTCTCTAGAGCAGTCCAGATTTCTGATGCAGTATCAAGGCCGATGATCTGTGCCATCACACCTTCTGTCAAAGAAGAATAGATCCAACACATTACTAAGCGATTCTGACGTTGCCATATACTGTATTCTGGATTTATGTTCTCTGAATCTCCAAGAAATCGTGAAGGAGCAGGGATTTTGCCATGGATCATTTCTTCAAGACCATTTGCAATGATGATGTTCAGCATCTGAGTTCGCCACAGTAAGTAATTTGATTGATCGAGTCTTACCGTGAATGCTTGATTCAATGATGGCATTGTATGATGAGCAAAACTGGAGTTAGGATGATCCGTGGAAGAAGCTGATCCTTCTGATGCCATAGAAAAGGATTTGCAGATGTTAGTTTGTGGCTCTGATACCAAGAAAGAACTCAGAGATATGAAGATAAGAACAAGATGTGCAGAGCATCTGTTTGAGAGAAAACCAGAAAGATGAAAAATTGAAATTGAGCTACAGCAAAACTACCCACTGTTAGGTCCTCTGTTTCTTATATACAGGAATCTAAAAATCAGTTTCTAATTAGTTACAACAACCAGGCTGTTAACTACTTAAACAACTTGTTAAGTTGTTAAACAAGCTGTTAACTTCTTGACATGTGAGTGTAGGAGAAACGAATGATGTGGAGATATTCTATTATGTCGTCGAGTCGGAGCCGACCCTGAGAGAGACCCTCTTCTTCTTTGGCTCACCGGAGGCCCTGGTT
The DNA here is from genome assembly GCF_030704535.1 of Vitis vinifera. Classification (NCBI taxonomy): domain Eukaryota; kingdom Viridiplantae; phylum Streptophyta; class Magnoliopsida; order Vitales; family Vitaceae; genus Vitis; species Vitis vinifera. Next base: position 7,870,234 of record NC_081807.1, on the reverse strand, counting down.
GTTCTGGTTTATCCGGACTAGAATATGAAATTGGTATCTTTTTTTTTAATGCATTCTTTAATTTATGACGCTGTACCAATTGAGAACCAGTTAAAGTTATACAAATGGGGAAGAAAAATTGTTTGCTACAATATTTTTTGGCATGATTCATATTTTATGGCAAAAAAAAAATTTGGAATAATTTTTTTTTCATGGGAAAAAAGTTCTTTTAAGAATGAAATAAAATTCATTTATCGGAAAAAAAATTATGTTTAGACACATAAATATTTGAGACAAATAAATCTTCATAATATTTTAATATAAATTTTGAATTCATAGTATAAAAATAAATTTAATCACAATATTAATTTTGGTAAATAGCTTTTATAAAATCTTGTCACAAATTTTTATTCGTGACAAATAATTTTTAATAGATTATTAAGCATTTAACGTATACTTTTTTAAAATGAACTGATATCTCATAATTTTAAATTCAATATTATAAAAAAATAAATAATTTTATATTTAAATTTAAATTCAATATGGTAAAAAATAAACAATTTTACTATCAATAAATAAATTTTCACTCACCTTCGTTAAATTTAAATACTACACTTAACAATAAAAATCTTTTAACAGATAGAAACAAGTAACAATAAACAAAACATCAAATAATAATTTTTTTTTTTAAAAAAAAAAAAACATTGGTGTTGAGCTCTTTCAAGTGACCTTACCCATTCACCCTTTTCTTGCATTTCACTGACAAACAAACACGAGCTGTGAGATCTTCAGCAAAATCCTAATTGCAATCTTGCTTCCTCCAGTTGGTGTCTGCTTCCGACATGGTTGTTGCAACATCACACACCTCTCTCTAGCTCTCCAATTGGTGTCTTCTTGTCATCCAAACAGATCCTGTTGCTTGATTAATTGACTGGTCTATGTATTTCTCGTAGGCTGAGTTTTGTGTTTGTTTGCTCCTCACTCTACTTGGTTACATTCCCGGATTAATCTAGGCTCTCTATGTGATCATCATGTTCATCAATGGCGATCTCGATGACTACTATTGGCGCTCTCTCAATACCTAGTTCCTCTTTCAACTCTTTCATTTTGAATGTTTAATTTAAAACGGTTAATTATCTACTGAATCCATTTCTGGTGTTTGAATATTCATGATTGGTTGGGGATTTTGCCTTTTTGCTTTTGACTCAGTATTTAATAATTAACTTTGAATTTGTGGCTTGATTGATGTGTTGTGGAGGTATATGTTTTGCACAGTTTAGAGAAGTAAAAAATTACATCTAAAAGATAATTGATGGTTTAACAGATGAATTTGAAGGTTTGTACCTGCTACCAGGTTCTATTTCCTTTGGAATTATGATTTTAGGCCCCTGCCTATTGATTTTGGAATTGCGAATTAAGACCATTAAGATTTAAGTTAGTTAAGAACCTAAGATTGCCTATTGATTTTTATATTTTCCCATGAAATTTTCACCTTGCATGCTTGTCGTTTAGATACTTCCTAGGTGTGCAATTTTGATTATCTTATTGCTTTGTTTTGTGTGCTTATGAAATATTGAATTTTGAATCGCTAATTGTTACCTTTTCTAATGAATTTTCAAGGAATAGTGAATTTTGCATGATTATTCTAATCAACTGATTCAATAACTAACAATTGTTTGTCATTGAGTTTTAATGTCTAGTAACCAAGGATAAAAATATCAGTAATTATAGATATATCGGTACTTTAATTTTATGGATATATCAGCGAATATTTTGATACAAAATATCGATGGACCTAAAATTGATCAAAATTTATAGAAATGTAAAAACAAAACAAAAAAAAAATCTTAAACATGAAATTAGAAGTATAATAGATATTTTAAAGTTATTTTGTTCAATAAATTGATATATGTATAATATAATTTATCATATTTTATAATAATAATGTATACGTTGATAAAAAATATATAAATTTCATAAATATACATTTATTATTAAATTATATCAAATATTATTCGATAATAATATTGTGATATTTGATTATACTTTGTCTAATTTAAAAATATATTTAATATTAAAATTATAATTTATTTAATATATGTATAATTTTTAATATTTAATTAATATATTAATGATATTAAAAACATTATGAAGAAAATTATCATGATAATTTTTATATTTTTTGTAATCAATTAAATGAAAAATTTTCAATTAATTATAAAATAATTATAATTAATTTGTTCATTAAAATATTATTTTAATATTATGTTTACATGATGAGTTTTAGGTTATATATGTTTGGTGCGAAATATATTGCAAGAAGCAAGTTTGGCCCAACTACCAGGTGAATGTTTTACCCCGCCCCCTGCAACTACAAAAAAAATTAGGTGAACTTCCCATGTTGATCAAGCAAAAATATCACGATAAATCACCAAAAAATTGATAAAATGACAATAAATTACGAGATATTGGCGAAATTCTCGATTAATTGATGAAATATCAAAATACTGATATTTCCCTCCCATATATCATGTCGAGGCCCACCGAAACATGATATTTCAGCGATATATCACTGAAATTTCACGATATTTTAATCCATGCTAGTAACCATAGATCTCTTAGAGTGAACCACTATAATTGTCCTTGAATATGCATTAAGCTTTGTAAATTGAGGTGGAAATTTGTTATCTCATTGAAAATTCACATCTTCCTTAGTCTACTTATAACTCATTATCTAAATTTCAAAGAATGATTCTCGAATTGCGAATTAAGACCATTAAGATCTAAGTTAGTTAAGAACCCAAGATTGCCTATTGATTTTGATATTTTCCCATGAAATTTTCATTTTGCATGCTTCTCATTTAGGTACTTCGTTGTGAAGTTTTTATTATCTTATTGGTCTATTTTGTGAGCTCATGAAATATTGAATTTTGAATTGTTGATTATTACCTTTTCTAATGAATTTTCAAGGAATAGTGATTTTGTAGGTGTATTCTAATCAACTCATTCAATAACTAACATTTGTTTGCCATTGAGTTTTAATGTCCTGTAACTATAGATCTCTTACGGTGAACCACTTTGATTGTCCTTGAATATGCATTAAGCTTTCAAAATTAAGGTGGAAATTTGTTATCTCATATTTGGAAATTTTATTATCTTCTTTGGACGAGTACTTATAACTCATTATCTAAATTTCAGATATATCAAAAGTTTTAGATCCAATAAAGATTTTGAAAACAGAGGAATTGGCCCTCTCTTATTACAATCCCTCCAAAACCTCTCCCAACCCAAAATGGAGGAAAATATCATCTTGAAGATGGTGGACATCTGGCTTCCCTTTCCACTGTTGGAAGCTAGGACAATTTTGAACAATTGAAAGGCTCATCCAGTCCTTTCAAGGGTATGGGACTTGTCTTAGTCTCTTCCTCCATCCCTTCAGACTTCAGGTTTATTTTTCTTGAAAGTTGCCTATAGAAAAAGGGAATGAACCTAAATGGAAAGTTTCTTTTCATCCACTTGAGCCTTTTGCATATCAACAGCCTATTTGGATTAAGGTAAAAAAAGGCTTCTAGCTATTTGACATTGAAAATAGACTACAAGCAAGTTACTTCAAGTTTTCAAAATTAAAAAAGATAGGGTCTTTGCAGGAAAAAACCAATGGTAAATTAGTTGAGATTGATGTCATGGGATCATTAACCTCTTCATCCCCTACTTCAACCAATCTCAACATGGTTTGTATCCATACTACATGGACCTATCTAGTCTAGGTGCCAAGAAGAAAGGGAAAGTCTCATGGCAATGATCAACATCAATCAAACCTTCATCAGGGAGCTAGCCTTGTGGACAGGCAGTAATACTTCTCACTCCACTTGCTCATTAATCTAATTGATGCTTAATTTCTTATATATTTCTTTACATTTTAGTTTAAACCATCACCTTAATAAAGCTTATTACTCACATGAATGTATACTTCTTTCCAAGTGCATGATAGCTTACTGAAACCTCCATACTATCTACCCTCCATCTACTTCAACCATTTGCATCATTAAACCTACGTCCACCTGAGGCATCCATATCATCTTATTCCCCACCATATGAGACCCCCTAACCTTTGCCCTTCTCTCACTTGAGCCACTTGCATCATTGGTACTACCTCTTCGCCCCCTTGATGCATCCTTATTGACTCATTCACCCTCACTTGAGACTTCCATACAATTTGCCCTCCCACCAATTGAGCCATCTACATCATTAGACCTAAAATTCCTCCTCCCTATTCATCCATACCAAGATCTTCACCCCCACCTAAAGACTACTATATCATCTACCAAGTTCATAGTACCTATATTTCTTGTTGAAGGGGCATCCCGTGCTACACAACTAGATGTATGGTTACCTAGGGGACAATGTGTTCCATGCCCACATTAAGTTCTACCTCTTACCAATTCCATCCTTACTTGACAACACATAGATTTAACATCACAATGTAGACAATTAGAGACCTTTTAGATAACATAGATGGAGCTAACAAATATGGCCATGTACTCATAGATGTTCCAAGAAAAGAGGGATACCCCATCATGTGCCATGTATCCATAAATGTTCCGAGAAAAGAGGGATATCCCATCATGTGCCATACATTAAGAATTTGTCATTTTTATAGTAATATTTGTTAATTAAATGTTTGGGATACATATAAGTTTATATAATTAATCTAGCAATTCAAATTACTAATGTTATGATGTTCACCGCATGGCAATTCAAATTAGTAAGCATGATAACATGAGACACAAGATGAGAATAGACTTAAGTAATTTATGACCACACATTGAACATGTAAACTATGTAAGAGATGAAATATCCTCATATAAGACAAATGATACATTAAAATAATAATAATAATAATAATACATTTGATAGTTTATGGTTTAAATTTAAAAATCAAGATTTTGTTTATAGATTTAAAGTAAAAGGTTTACATTAATCGAGGATTTTGTAGGCTGTTGCTAATAAATAATTATTTATTTTGTCACATCTTGTTACATGTCCATAAAATAAAATATTATAAAAAATGACAATTGTATCTACTAATACAATTAAGAGATAATTGGCATAAAATATTAAATTATATAAACATGATAAAATAACAATCACCAACCATGGTTTATTTTAAGCAAAAACCTAAGCAGTCATTAAATGTAGTTTTGACACAAAAATACAAAAAACACATGAACACTTACATGACCCAAAAAAACTACTTTGATGAATATTTTGAAAAAAAATTCTACATATCGTAAATTATTTTCTTTAACAGAAAATATTGTTTTTGTGAGGAACTCGTAATGCAAGCCTGCACATTCCAGCAGAACCACTTTCCTCATAATTGGAACATATCATTGAGAAGAAACCTAATGAAATTAATTATTTTTAGTATCTAATTTCCCAAAAAAAAAAAAAAAAATTATCCAGTATTAGTGACGTTCTAATGTAGCACAACTTTTCGTAACCCTTGATTTTTTTTATGGATTTGCTATATCCCTCGTTTGGAAAGTTGGTTGAAAGCCCAATCAGGAAAAAGTCAAGGCATGAGTACTAATGGAATAGGAACGTTAGCTGCGTCTGTACAAGAAAACGAACTTTCTCGGGTGAAGTCGTCTTGGTCCGAACTTGAAAGGAGGCTAACAAACAATCTTTCTGGGTGGAAACCACAATTCAGAGACCAATAGTCTTTTTGGTAAATTCATGGATATAATCCATCGGAGCTCGAAACTTACGGGCCCTTCAATTGACATGTGCCCAATATCGAAAACACCATACCTAACTTTATAGAAGTATAAAACCCACTCCTACCACCCCACTTCTCGCATTCTAGGGTCGATTTTCAACCCCAGCCATGGCACCACCTGCAGCTCATGAAATGCAGCAGCTAAAGAATACGCTTAGGCCTAGCAAAAGGCTTTGTTACGTATGGCTGCATGTTCTTCTTCTCTTTGCCCTCTTTGGCCTGTCTAAGTCACAGTCAATTGTCGATACGCTTCCGGGGTTTTCCGGTGAACTTCCATTCAAACTTGAAACTGGGTGAGTAGTCTCCACATTGTTTTCACTCCTTGTCCTAGTAGTCTTAGAATCAAAATGAGGACAGAGGTAATAGTAACGGTAATATTGTTTGTTCACTCAGGTATGTGAGTGTAGGAGAATTGAATGATGTGGAGCTATTCTACTACTTCATCGAGTCGGAGCGCGACCCTGCTAGAGACCCTCTTATTCTCTGGCTCACCGGAGGCCCTGGTTGTTCTGGTTTCTCAGGACTAGTATACGAAATTGGTATTTTTCTTGTACATTCTTTAATATGCAAATTGTTCTTATTATGCCATTCCACATATGTCTATGAAATATGTAACTCTTTGGTGTTGTACCAAACAAGAATCTCTAAAACGTACAACTTGTATATTGAAAGTTAGCTAGGCAAAAGTTCAAAAAATATTATAAAGCCTACAGTTAGGTATTGAAAAGAATATGCATGCAGCACAACTTTCAAAACTGACATCATAGTCAAATTAAAATATTATTTGAAACTTAATTATGAAGGTAGGCAAAATATTTATATATTAATGCCCTTTTATATTTATTTGGGAAATATAAGTCATGGGATTAATATATGGCTGTATGCTCATATAAAAAAATGTCATATGACTGAGTTGACTATTGGTTTTTTATAATATATATATATTAAGAAAGAAAATAATTTTTCTTAATATATTTTTTATTTTTTTAAATACGTCATGAGAATCAAACATAACCTAAAAATCTCAAACCCCCTCTTTTTCGTTGGAGGCAATGAACTCAATTTCCAATTAGAGAACTTTATATCAAAGGTGACGTCAAGACAACTAAGTAAATTAGTTGTCTTTATTGCTTATGTTACTATTTAAATAAACCAAACATAATAATTAAACCTTAGAAATAAATATCATATTTCTTCTATGCTTTTGACTTATCAAAAGTTGATCTAAGAAGAGTTAAAAGAGCTTATTCGTGAAAATAATTATATAAGATTTAAGATGTAACCATTCAATCATTATATGCGATGGCTGGTGGTGAATTTCCATTTTGAATGGAGAATACGACATTAGCATTCAATGGGCCGTAACATCCTTTTTTTTTTCTCAAAGCCCACCAAAAAGAAATCCTAAAATCCCCCAATTGACAGTTAGGTAACATCTAAAGGAAGTGATTGAGTATCAGCTTTAATTTCATTCCATTTTAAAATTCAATTTTGGTGGCCTTCAATGTTTTATTTATTTACTTATTTGTGATTTTTAGCCAAAAAAAAATGCTACCTTCATCCTTCTTTCTAGATCATTGAAAAAAAAAATTCTATATTTTAAGGATATGTTTGTAATGCTTAAATAGAAATAGGACATAAAATTCATTTTATTTCCTATTTATTATTTAGTTTGAATTATTAATTCAAATGTGAAGAAAAAATAGAAATTCAAGATGATGAAAATCAAATTTCACTCCTAGGATTTTGATTTTTTTTTTTTTTGGCGAAAATGTGATCTATCCTTATTTCTAATTTCTATTTTTACTCTAATTTACATGTATTTAAATACACCCATAATTTTAATAATTTTTTATTGTACTAACAAATAAAAAAATAGATAAGAATTATATATGAGTGAATGCTAAAAATACCACACGGCATGGCCATATGCAGGTTGGATAAGCTTTTAGAGGTCCCCAATAAAGGCCCGTGACAAACAGTCAAAGAGCTAGCTGGGCTTGGCCCATCTTAATTAGACCCGGTACGATGGGTCAAGTTTTTCTCAATAAAAGCCCGTGAGACGGAACCTTACTACTACAATGGAAAAATGGAAGTTTCCCACCCCTTTTTCTTTTTGCCCTTCTTCTTAACAAAAATACGATGAGAGTGATCCACAGAAAAATTAGTAAGAAAGAGGGGTTGTTGGAGGTGCCTCCATTGGAAGAGTAGCCCCTACAAGTTTTACGAAAGTTGTCTTTATATTATAATTGTTGATATGGCCTAAACCACATTTGTCATTTATAGTTTTATCTTAGATTTCAGTCTTTGCCAATTTGTCATCATTGTCAATTCTTCTCCTATTCATGTTTAGGCTTAAGTTCACTATCGATCCCCTAAAATTATCAACTTTAAATGGAGATTGCACCTATATGCCACTAAAACATACATATGATCTAGATAGAAAAGATTTCCAAGACCTCTTTCAAAATCACTAGAATAATAAAACCATCAATCTCAAACTAGATAGAGCAATTCCATTCATAATATAAAGTAAAGACATAAATTTACTTGGACTGCCTTCTCCCAAGGGAGCTACTTGGATTAGTGCCAATACTTTGCTTTTACATGGCTTTTTACATCTTCTACACAATCCTTTGCCATTAGAAAAGGGTATGTATCAAACACTTGAGCACACACAGAGATCGATGCTTGAGCGGTCCTATAGGGCGCTTGAGTGCTTCCTTTTTTTTCTTATTTTGTATGCAACCTGAAAATTTGAAACTCTTGACGCCGTTCTTACATGTTAGTGGTGCTCTTTAATTCACAACCAGAAGGTAACCATAAAGTCCTCGCTGCATGCTTACCTCATCTATCTTTCGTAAAATCTTCTACAAGTCCATGGTAGATATATAATTAACTTCTACTAATACAAAATATTTAAATATTTTTTATAAAAATTTTAACAAATGTTTGAAAAATATACAAACAATATTGCATGTAGAAAATAATGTGCAATCGACATTCAAACTTTCAACGTTTGTCAAATTTCAAATGTCATTCAGGGCCTTTCATTATTATTATTATTATGATTATTATTATTCAAAAATTTGAAAAATATTAGACAATATTGCATGTAGAAAATAATGTGCAATCGACATTCAAACTTTCAATGTTTGTCAAATTTCAAATGTCATTCAGGGCTTATTATTATTATTATTATTATTATTTTAAAAGTTTTTTTTACATTTTTCAGGTGCATTTGGTAGTGTTTCTAAGTAAAGTATTTTTAGTAGAAATTTTTTCTTAAGAAGTGTTTTTACGAAAATTATTTATAAAGTATTTTTTTTCAGAAAACATTATAAGTGGTTTTTTAAATATTTAAAAATGTTTATTAAATTTTGTCAAAACATCTTATAATTTTTCAAAAACACTTTTTAAATTAAAAGTGTTTCTTAAACTTTGTCAAACACGTTATGATTTTTGAAAAATACTTTTTAAACTAAAAACACTTTTGTCAAACACATTATGATTTTTGAAAAATACTTTTTAAACTAAAAACACTTTTCTAAAACCGCTGTTAAATAGTCTTCATTTCTTGGTTTTAAGATTTAACAGTTGTAGTTTATAATGCTAGAGGTTATATATGATATCTAACCTTAGGAATTTAATTTCTTGAATTGGTCGAGGACTAAAAAAAGGGCTACCTATGGTATACAATGAACTTCTGAAATATTTTGATAAATAATGTATGCTCATAACATGGTAAACAATTTATTTTCCTTGTGAAAAATGTTGGTAATATTTATTTGTCTTTTGTATAGGTCCATTAAGATTCAACTATACAGCTTTCAATGGGAGCCTCCCAAGTTTAGAGCTGAATCCGTACTCATGGACAAAGGTATTACCAAACTCTACCTACATTAACTTGATGATAAACACTATCAATAAGTTGCTTTGTAGTAATCTTGTGCTCTTACAGCTCTAATTTTTCCAGGTTGCCAGTATAATATTTTTAGACGCACCAGTAGGCACTGGGTTCTCTTATGCAACAAATCCGGATGATTACTATGCTTCTGACACAATATCAGCCAGGGATAACTACATATTTATCAGGAAGGTGTGTGAAAAATTAGACAAAAATAAGAATGAAGTTATATGCTTCAATTCTATAAAAAGTTGCATGATAAGTTACTGAGTCTATCCAAGAAATAGCAGGAGAGTCTGTTTAGAAAATAAACCATTTTATGCCTTAAACAAATCTGCTTATTTTATAAGTTTTGATGCAGTGGTTGATCGATCACCCCAGATTTCTATATAATCCACTTTACATTGGAGGCGATTCCTATTCGGGCATCATTGTTCCAATTCTCACTCTGGAGATAGCAAATGGTACATAACCTTATGTTCTGAGCTTAATTGAAACCAAGTTTTTCAATGGCTAGTTGAACTTTTCATCATTAAGCTGTCCCTATTATTTATGCTGTTGTTGTAGGTATACAAATGGGACTTAAGCCACTGATGACTCTCATGGTATATAGTCCAATTTATTGCATTTGAATTGTTTAATTTAGATTGATTTTTATAGTTTTACAATTGGAATGGCATTCAGGGATATATTCTTGGCAACCCAGTAACACATTTGCATAATGATGAGAATTCAAGAATTCCATTTGCTCATAGAATAGCACTTATATCAGATGAACTCTATGAGGTAATTTCACCACTCTTCTTCTAATATTTGTCCCCTAAGCTTCCTCATAAAGCATCGTCCAGAATTAAGTAACATTTATATAACTGATTTGGTACTTCTATTCCTTTTCAGTCAGCCAAAAATGCCTGTAAAGGTGAATTTATTGATCCAGATGAAAGCAATGGAGAGTGCATGGAGGTTCTGGCAGTTATTACAAAGGTTAGAGAGACCACCCCTTCTGGTTTTGATGAGGAATTGTTAGTTTGGGACCTGAAAATGATGAATGTTTAAATCTGTAGTGCACTGAGAAGCTAAACAGTGCACATATTTTGGAACCCGTGTGTGCTCTTGATTCCCCAAAACCAAAGGAATCAAAACTAAAATGGAGCCTCAACCATATAGAAGATGTGTCCTCAGACATGATCAGCCTTCCAGTTCCTCAACGCAGCGAATTATGGTGTCGGGTAATGACCTATATCTATCCTTCACTCACACATACAGTCAGCAGTGCCCTCTTTATGGTGTACAAAGTTGGGTGAATGACTATGGTTTACTTCACAGAATTACAATTATTTGCTCTCTTACATATGGGAAAATGACGAGGCTGTTCAAGAAGCTCTTCATGTCCGAAATGTATGTCCTTAATATTTGAAGTTCTTCTTGAGGTTGCCATCAAATGCAACACTATCTCACTAGGATATTTTTCATTGTACCAAGCAGGGTACAATACCATTTTGGAAGAGGTGCAATAAGACATTAGATTATGATTCTAATGTTGTAAGCACTGTTCCATATCATCGGAATCTCTCTGACCTTGGCTATCGAGCTTTGATATACAGGTGATATTCATAAATTGAAAGGCATATTTGTCTTGGCATCTCATATATATAGATGTTAATTTTGGAGTCCAGGCATTCATTAATCACAAATGGCAACTGAGATTGAAGGTCATCTCTAAATAAATAAATTAGTGTAGCTTTTCTTTCTTTATATCACTTCAAAATCCTGGCGCCAAAACACATCAAAGTTTTTGTATCCTTACTTTCATGCGAAATAGCCTAAAGTTGATGATTAACTAACGGATGCTTTTCCTTCCAGTGGTGATCATGACATGCTTATTCCTTATGTGGGTACCGAAAGATGGGTAAAATCTCTTAATATATCAGTTCTAAATGGTTGGGAACCATGGTTTGTTGATGGCCAAGTTGCAGGGTTAGTTGCCAAATCTGCAGAATTTTGAAGCTTTTAATATTTTTATCTCAAAAGATTACTACTCAATGATGCTGCTATTTCTGCTTCTGCTGTAGATACTCGGTAGTCTATCAAGCAAACAAAACCGAGAGTGACATAACCTATGCTACCGTAAAGGTAAACAGACAAACTCTTAGTTAGGTCCTTCTTGTAGTAATATTTAAGGATAATCTAACCGAATCTGAGTCTATATTTTTTGTCTTTGCAGGGAGGAGGTCACACAGCTCCTGAGTTCAGGCCTAAACAATGTCTTGCAATGATCGACAGGTGGCTTGCCTTTTATCCCTTGTAATTCATATCTCCGTGCCCAAATTTATTTACCATTTTTGAAGCAATGTAATGCATAAAATCTCCTGGTTCATCATTGAGGAATTGAGAAAATAATGAGTGATGATGAAACTGAAAATTCGGAATGAGAAATTGTATCCTAGATAGGGTAACTTTTGTTTACTAAGAATATTGATTGAAGCAATATATATGAACGTTGTCTGATTTTTGTGCATGGCCTAAAGTTAAGTAACGAAAAGGAATGTATATGAGAAATGATTGTGCATCACATAATGCACAATCATCCTAATATTAATTTGAATTTATACCCAAGTGGATATAAATTAATATATGATTCTCCAAGGAAACTTCCACTAATTAACTAACTAGAACCTCATCATGACCACAAACATCCTGCTACTCAACTTGCCGCTTAATTTGTTCAATGACCTTAAAAGCCATATGCTATACAAGAATCATCGCCAATGATTGCAAGTCCTTGCTGTACAAATAAAGTGAAACTTTTACAATTGGACATGTATCTTCATTGGACTAATTATGGACCGGTTAAAAAATAAAAAATAAAAAATATATTTATATTAATTAAATTGTGATCAATTAAAACTGACGGACACCCCAAGCTAGTCCATAGACCAAAGACACCACGATCATTTCGCATATCCAAGTCAAAGATCATACATACAAAATACCAAAATAATTAAACTAACTAAAAGTAAAAAATGCTCTTCTCCAAGTAAATTTGTAGCAAGAAATGTTCTTCCAATTTGAGTAAATTCGTAGTGCTAAAGCAAGCTTTCAAGGATAGAAATTTAACAATAAGAATTACTTTGCAAAAAATCATTATTAAGATTCTCATTAGTGTAATAATTATCTCTGTTAGTTAAATAGTTATTTTTGTATTTTTACATTTTCATATAAGAGGATGAGCTAGAGTTTGTTACAAATTGATTGCAACACTCTTTGTTTCCAACCTCCCAGACGTAGGACCTTTCTACTCACTTTGCTTTCTATAATGAATGAGAATGGTGTGGGCTTCTTCTTTTATGCTCTGCTTCTCTTTCATAATATGGTATCAAAGCCTAATTGACTAATTGACATAGAATGACTATAAGGAAGAGTGACCAAGGAATTTATTGGTAGTGTTGATGAAATGAAGGAAGATAAAGAGCAATAGACATGAAGAGTAGCACCTACGTCCAACACCCAAGTTGAGGAATCAAGGGAATTAGTAAAAGAGACTAAAGAAAGGGAACATATAACACTGAAACTAGAGACTGATGGTCCAAGCTGCTGCGATTCAGGAGTGATAAAAGAGTCACAATATAGTTGAGATCTCATAAGAGCAATGAGTTGTTGACACTGAGTTGATGTCAGTGAGGCAAGTAGCAAATCAATTGTAGCAAAGGCTTCAGTGGTGCTAGAATTGGCCTGATTTACTTGAGCTTTAGCTTAAGGATTCTTAGATTAATTTGAATTTATACCCAAGTGGATATCCATGAAGTTTGTAACACTTATCAACTATGTGACCCAAAATTCCACAATGAGAGCAAGTAGGTTGATCCTTCTTAGGCTTGGAATTCAAATTGGCAGTTGAAATTGCAATGGTGGAATTTGAATAATTTACAACTACTAAATAAATGGAGTATAGAGTCCATAACTAATGGAGCATTATCGTTCCTCTTGTACAACTAGTGCAAAAACTTTAGCAATCGGAGAAAAAAGCTCCATCATTAAGATTTGAGAATGGGTTTGAACAAAGGATTTATTGAGCCCATAAAAAATTGCATGACCATTCTTTGTTTTTGAAATTCCATCCTAGTTATCATAGTACCACGAGTACATCTTGGAAGGGGTTGAAAACAAGGATAAAAATATCGAAAATCACGGATATGTCGATACTTCGATTTTATGGATATATCAAATATATCGGAGATATATTGGTAGATATTTTGAAAAAAAAATATCGATAGGCGTAAAATTGATCAAAATTTATAAAAATATAATTAGAAGTATAATAGATATTTTAAAGTTGTTTTATTAAAGAATTTGATATATGTATAATATGATTTATCATATTTGATAATAATATCATGGATCGATAAAAATATAAATTTTATAAATATATATTTATCATTAAATTATATCAAACTTATTTACATATTTACTACATCTTATTAAATGCTGAAAAAATATTCAAAGAAAAATATATGAAAACAAAGAGAATGAATATATATTATTTATCAAACCATAACTTTAAATACTTTAAGTTAAAGAAATTGAAGAGAATTTGTATAAATGTGATGAAGAAGAGAGAAACTAGAAGAATAACCAAAGAAAATGACAAAAGAACGAGAAAGTGGAAGAAAGAATAAGAAAGGTAGAGTGAGGGAAAGTTAGAAAGGGAGAGAAAATGGAAAGGGTATTTTTGTCCAAAACGAGTTATTTTTGAGGTATGAAGAGTGAAGGTTAGATTTGTAATTTTATAATGATTTAATCTTTAATAAGTTATCGGGAAAAAGAAGTGGGTGGTTGGAATTGCAATTAAGGATTTCTGGATCCCTTCTAATCAAATATATCTTTTTAGATGCGAGAACCACCACCTTAGTTACGGAGTATTTTTCTAAAATGAGAAAGAAAAAGAGCAGGGAAAAAGGGCAACTACGCCCAAACAGAAAGGGCAAGGAGCAGTAGCACTGTGAGAGTGGTGTGAGGCATGATGAGGAACCCTCCTTCCATTCCATCCAAGTCGGGTCTCGCCCCGCCCGAAGAAGACCCTGATCCGGCTCGACCCAACGGCTCAGTCGGCGTAGGGGGTGCTGCCGGAATCCGAAAGAAGGGCACTGGGGTCCGAGCGTGGCTCCTCCTGGACACCACCGGCCAAGCCCAGGTGGTGGAAGCTGGCAAGCACGCGATCATGCGGCGGACTGGTCTGCCCGCCCGAGACCTTCGCATCCTCGACCCTCTTCTCTCGTACCCGTCGACGGTGCTGGGTCGAGAGCGAGCAATAGTGATAAATCTGGAGCACATAAAGGCCATAATCACATGCCAAGAGGTTCTCTTGCTCAATTCCAAAGATCCCTCTGTTACTCCCTTTGTTGAAGAGCTTCAGAGACGGCTCTTGCGTCTCCACCACGCCACTAAGTCACATGTACTCTCTCCACCTCAATGTATATATATTTGTTTGTGTGTCCTTTGATTCGGTTCTTTCTGAATTTTGGTAATGGGTTTTGATTTTTTTTTCTTTTTTGGGGTGTGATTGGGACTATAGATTTGGGTTGATTGGGGTTTGTTTCTGTTGTTTTTGCCAGTGATATAAAGTCAAGATTGAGAAGCTTGCTTTAAGATTATTTATTTATTTTTATTTGCTTTTATGGGATGTTTGTTATCTGACATGTCTGTATTGCACTCCTTCAACTTCAAGGTAAAGAATTTTCCTTTCTTGCATCAGTGTATTGCTTTGATTGTTCTCTACAAATTGATTTTACATTTTATCATCCTAGTGGGCTTGATCTTAGTTAGCTTTTCAGCTTTGTGGATGTTGAATTTGAAGATTGAAATGTTGTTATTAAAAAATAATTGACCTTTTGCTTATGGGTTTTTGTTGTTGTTGAATTGGGTGTAAAGGAGGGTGGAATGCATGCTACTAATACAGACTGGACAAATCTATATGATCTGGGAGAGCCACAATCAAGGGTGGTTAGCCCGCAAAATTTTTCTGGAGACTTTTCACAGTTTCAGGACCAAGACGAGGGAGCTAAAGCTGATGGGAGACCAGGTCTTGAGAATCAAGATGGATTGAAAGTTCTTCCATTTGAGTTTATTGCTTTGGAGGCGTGCCTTGAGGCTGCTTGCAGTTGCTTAGAAAATGAAGTATAGTACTTTACCTGTTTAGTCTGATATTATTTTCTTTCCTCTTTTATGCTGGTGTTTATTTATTTATTTATTATGTTCACTTTTCCCTCTAAATCCAAATCAGGCAAGGACATTAGAGCAAGAAGCTCATCCAGCTTTAGATAAGCTTACTTCAAAGATCAGTACGCTCAATTTGGAACGTGTCCGTCAAATTAAAAGTCGCTTGGTTGCAATAACTGGGCGTGTTCAAAAGGTTGGGTGGTTCTAAGCCTGTCAATTTTACTTACTTTAAATAGAATTGGGCGGCTTAAATTTATTACCAGCATGCTTTATATAACTTTAAGTTTAAGCATTTGAAATTGTCTTCTTGATTTATGCTATTATAGAATAGGGAAGCAATCTCCCTTAAAATCTTTACTGAACCATGACTGTCCATCATCTTGGCAAATAAACATATTACTGAGCTTAATTTAAACAATGAGGGTTTAGATCAAAGAGTACTACGATGGTGCTAATGGCAGTGGGTCCCCTGTGGGTAATGAAAACCTTAGAAAATGAAGGCCATTTCTTTGAATCCCACTGTAGTAATGCCAATAAAATAGAAAATGAGAAACCAAGAGTAATGAGAAAATGACTTGTAACTGTGAACACCCTAAGGATTATGAAATAGCAAAATAAGTAAAAAATGATCAGGATATGAGGAAAAAACTTTTGGTTTAACATTTCCGGAAAGACCATATATTTGGTCACTTACCGGGGTCAGAACAGGATCATGATTAAGCTCTTCCAAGGATTGTGGGGAATGTGGTGAGTGAGGCATTTCATTCATTGCTGTCCAAATGTTTAAACAGAGGAATTCTGCTGAGTGAGTATAGAATAAACTAGCTGAAGATAGAAGAGTGAATGTTGTGGAGCCTAAAACCTGGGAAGTTCTAAAGGTAAGTTGAAGATGGAAATGTAATGGATGTTCTGAAGCTTAGGAGAGGGGACAGTTTTGAAGTCGTTAGATTGTGCAGCAAGGTTAGCAGAAAGGAGAAGAAGTAAGGATGTATTCTGAATTTCAGAATTGGCCAGTGCCATGATGATTTTAGATGCAAGGAATTTGGTTCTGCAAGTTTGTCTTTTTTTCTTGTACTACTTACAATACAACAACCTTATAAAATTGAAACAAGAACGGTAGGTGCTATGCAAACACATGAGTGCCATGATGATTTTAGATGCAAGGAATTTGGTTCTGCAAGTTTGTCTTTTTTTCTTGTACTACTTACAATACAACAACCTTATAAAATTGAAACAAGAACGGTAGGTGCTATGCAAACACATGAGTGCCATGATGATTTTAGATGCAAGGAATTTGGTTCTGCAAGTTTGTCTTTTTTTCTTGTACTACTTACAATACAACAACCTTATAAAATTGAAACAAGAACGGTAGGTGCTATGCAAACACATGTTTTGATGTTAAGTTCACATTTTGAGATCACACATAACTGCATGAGTGCATAAACATTTAATATGTGATTCACACTTTGAGATGTGAACTTAAGTTTGCATTATAAAGGTTATTGATGCCAGCCCACTAGGGTAGTCCAATTAGTTAGGACAAATGCTGAGAGGGGTGGTCCTAGTAAGGGGCACATAGTCTCAGGTTCGAATCCTGCCATTATTGATACCTTTTGTTTAATGAAAACTGGGTGTGGCAAAATCCATAAAGAGACACCAATAATTTTTACTCATAAAGACTATGGTTGCCTTTTGTTTAATGGAAACTGGGTGTGATGAAATACACAATCTATATGCATACTAAACAACAAGAAATATCTTCAAAAGAAGCAAAGTGTGTGAAGTTTTGAAAAGTTGGGGAACATTGTATGAGGGCGGTCAAGGAGTTGAAAGAGTGAGAGCGAGTGATCATAGGATGGTGATAGGTGGTTATGTGGGGAGCGAAACAAGAAATTTTTTTTATATTTGGAGTCTGAAGATAGATAAGGTAACAAGTATGATGTGAAGATACACACACACACACACACCCCAAAAAATCAGGAAAAAGAAGATGCGGTTTTAGATGATCATTCGGGGGGTCTAATGTGGTAGCTTTGACTGTTTAAGTTTTAGACTCTAACAAGAGAATGTTCTTGCTTGCTTAATGTGGGTTAATTTCATTCACCCCCTCTAAGGTTTTGGCTAAATACACTTGACCCTTATTGGTTTGAAATATCATCAAATGCCTCCCTTATTTTGAGTGAGAGAGAAGGTGGGTGAAATAACAAATGAAAAAGGACAGAGCATGTATTTGATGAAATTTCAAATCTATGGGCCTAGGTGTATTTAGCCAAAACCTGATGGGAGGTGAATGAAATTAATCTTGCTTGATATTTGTATTAAAGATATTTTCTTAGCATTAGTCTATCCACCACATTGAAATAAAATAGATCCACTTTTCATAAGTGATGCTTGAACTGAGGTTTTTTATTTTTCTTTTCTTAACCTTTTGTGGCATTTGAAAGGAGCCAATTTCTTTTGATGTGTAGAATCATTTGTAGTATTCTAAGCAATGATGCAATATCAGGTATGCAAATTTATTTACTTATTTTTTATTTATCTTGTTATCTATACTCAATGATTATCTTCTAAAAGCAAGATTAACTCTCCTTTTAACATATTAACTTCCTCAAGTGTATGCTTAACTAATTTTCTTATTAAGGCTTTGATCAATTCTCATCTAAAGCGGTTATTCAGTTGCCTAAGCTTTTTTTGTTAATTTTAAAATTCTAAATTTTTTTTTGAAGTAGTTCTGGTGTTTCAATATTACATGGATTAGAGTGAAGCCATTACATTCCATTTTAATTAAATTAAAACGATTTCAAATAGGACCGCCGATGTGCTTTATAAATGAAATGCCATTTTACCAGCAAACAGCATATCATAAGATTTATGAGTGCATTTTTCGAAAATGTTGAAATATAACCAATAACTGTTGGAGCTGTAGATTAAGATGGATTAATACTTTATGTGGAATGAGCAATGCCTATAGGTTCAATATGCTGGCTTAGTTTGAAGCTGGCCCATGGGCACTCCCAGCAAGAGGAGACCCCTTTATAGGAAAAGATCATTAGATGCAGACACTGCCTTCTACTGGCATATTTGCTGGTGTCTAGCATGTCAAAATGCGAGAATGAAGCTTGTTCTTTGAGATAATATTTATGGATGAAGTTACCTTGGAAATATTCGCAAAATGAACCCCATGATAAAAACCTGTTGTAGACTACACTATTTTGTTAAAGAAACTAGGGTAAGGGAGAGGTCTAAGCTACAAATTATTGAGGCAGGGTCAAAATGTTTTGAATAAGGAGCAAAAACATATGGAGCAATGTAATATGGTGGATCTTGGAGTAGAAAATTGTAAGAACATTTAAAAAATGATGTATCTGAGAATTCAGATGTCATTGCTAGTAAGTTATTTTGGAATTATACCCTTGAGGTCTGGATTGGGGTGGGGATTTGGGAGGTTCCAAGTTCAAATTTTTGAAAGGGCAATAAGAAATTTTACTTATCAAAAACAAAAAAGGAAAGGATATATGAAGTGAGAAGGGTGCTTATTTGCCCTTTTAGCTTTGTGCAGGATAACTCCCCTAAACCAGACAGATTTAATATGGCATTTTGGTAGCACTATTAGGACTTCATGGAGAGGTAAGTGTTGGGATGTTTTGGGGAATTCTTTGAGGAAGGTTTTTTTTTTTTTTTTTTCTTAAAAAAGAAGTTTAAAAGCCACTTTCTTGGTCTTAATCCCTAAAAGTGGAGTGAATATTTAAAGGATTTTAGGCCTATTTGTTTGGTGGGAAGCTTGTTTAAGTAATTAGCAAAGGTGTTAGTGAATAGGCTTGAGAAAGTGATGAGTAGAGTGGTTTCCAATTTTCAGAACACCTTTTTAGAGAGGAGGCAAATTTTGGATGTTGTATTTATCACAAGTAAAGCCATTGATTCATGGTTGAAGAGTTCCTTTAATGGTGTTTTATGCAAACTCGACATTGAAAAGGTCTATGATCATGTAAATTTGGACTTCTTGCTTAGAGTTATGGGAAAAATGGGTTTTGGTCAGAAGTAGATTAGTTTGATCAAGTGGTATATCTTATCTTTATAGCTAGGTTCTTAGTGCTCATTAATGGTACTCCCATGGCTTCTTTCAATGTTTATAGGGGTTGAGGCTAGATGATCCTCTTTTTATTTGCTTACTTATTTTGGTGGTGGAGGCTCTTAGTTGTTTTTTAAAGAGAGCTAGGAAGGAGCGAAGGGAAAGGGGGGACGAGTTTGTTGATGTGTGGTCAATCTTAGGTTTTAAGGTGAGAGGTAGAGATAATGAGGGGGTGGAAGTAGGGGTGACAGTTCATGTTAGTGGATCGTGTTTGTGTCGTGTCAAAGCCTAGGTATTCTACTACATAGCTCAACCCAAACCCGACACAAATAATAATCGTGTCAAAAACATAAATCCAAATATTACCTAATTATTAAATAGGTAACAGGTCGTGTCACCCATTTAACCCATTTAATAATTAGGTCTTCCTATTTAATAATCATGTTGAGTTAGGTCTTGTATATGTTTATATGATTAATGTCCCAACCAAACATGTTTATGACTTAATTGAGCTATTTATTTAAAAATAAATTTAAAATGAATCAAATATGGGTTAAAAATATAATTAGGTTAATAGAGAGATTATTAAATGGGTTAATTCGGGTCAAATTCATGTTATGTAGGTTGACCCAAAAATGACCTATTTATTAAACGGGTATGCAGATCGACGCAAATTTGACTTAAACCCATTTATACTAAACCCAAATTGGGAAAAACGTATTGGGTTCGTATCACGTTGGTAAATCATATCAAACTTTGCCACCCCTAGGTGGAAGTCTCTCACTTGTTGTTTGCTGATTACTCTTATTTTTTATGAGGCGTACAAAGATTGAATGTTGTGTCTCAATTGTACTTTAATGTGGTTTGAGGCAACTTTTGGGCTGAGCTGAAAATCAATTTCAAAAATGAAGAAACCGATAGGTTAATTTTACCTAGTAGTATATTTCATTCATAAGAATAAGAGGAGAAAAACGCCCTCTATATATACAACTCTAGGAAACCCTACAAAATAAGGAAGGTAGAAAAAATAGGAAACTACCTAACAAATCATAACCAAGTAATCGATTACGATTTAATTACAAAATAAATAAATAAATAAATAAACTCTTAATTAGTTTCCTAAAATTGCTGATCCTATCTCCATTAGAGATTCAGATTCTTCAATACTCTCCCTTAAGTTGGTGCATGATGCATGGATGTCAATCATGCCCAGCTTGATGAGAAGGCCTTCAAAGTTAACTTGAGGAAGTCCCTTTGTGAGAATCTCTACTAATTGTCTATTAGATGCTATGTAGGGCATGCAAATTAATCCTTCTTCCAACTTCTCCTTGATAATAATGGCGATCAACTTCAATGTGCTTTCTTCGATCATGTTGAGTTAGATTGCCGACAATGCTAATTGTTGATTTGTTGTCGCAATATAACATGGGATTCTCACTTTGTAGTTTCAATTCATTCATCAACCTTTGCAACCATGTGAACTCACATATTCCTTGTACTAGAGATCTAAACTTTGCCTTGACACTACTTTTTTTTTTTTTTGATCAGAGCCTTGATACTACTTCTTGCAACAACAAATTGCTTCTTACTCCTTCGAGTTATGGGTTGCTGCACACAAATGCGCAATAGCCCGATGTTGATCTTCTATCACTAGTAGAACCTACTTAATCCATATCTGTGAAGGCTTCAATCTTCCTTAACTCATTTCTTCGAAAGAATGATCCCTTCTCGGATGTACCCTTCAGATATCTACGAATTCAATGGACAACTTCTAGATGTTCTTCATATGGTTTATGCATGAATTGGCTCATAATATTAATTATGTAGGCAGTGTCAAGTCTAGTGTGTGACAGATAGATTAAACATTTGACCAACCTTTGGTATCTTCCCTTATTAATAGGAACCTCTCCTTTCTCATACCCAATCTTATGATTTGCCTCGATTGAAGTATTTGTTGGTTTACTTCCAAGGAAGCCAATTTCTTTGAGCAAGTCAGGTGTATACTTCCTCTGGGACACCGAGATACCCTTCTTTGATCTTGCAACTACCATTCCTAAGAAGTACTTCATGGGGCTGAGATCTTTCATTTCAAATTCTTTTGCTAGGAAACATTTCATAAACTTCTGCTACGCCATCTCCTGTAATTAGAATGTCATCAACATAGATGATCAAGATGGAGATTTTACCATTCAATGACTTCTTTTAGAAGAGAGTATGATCGACTTGAGCTTGTGTGTAGCCATGACTCCTCGCTGCCTTAGAGAATTAGTCAAACCAAGCTCTGTGATTATTTTAGTCCATAAAGGGACTTTATTAGCCTACACACTTTGTTCAATCCATAAACCTATTCAAACTTTGGAGGAATATCCATGAACACTTCTTCCACCAAATCTCCATTGAGAAAGGCATTCTTAACATCAATTTGACATGGTTGCCACTCCAATTTTGTAACTAAGGAAAACAGACTCGGATTGTATTTAACTTTGTCACTGGAGCGAACGTCTCTTGATAATCAATTCTATAGGATTGGGTAAATCCTTTAGCAACAAGACGAGCCTTATATTGTTCAATGGATCCATCAAACTTCTACTTCATTGTGAATACCCATTTGCACCCCACTATCTTCTTTCATCTCGGCAAGTTTACAAACTCTTATGTTTCGCTCTTTTTTTTTTTTCAATCAGTAAATGAGATTTGTATTAAAAAGCTCCAAAAAGGACGCATTACACATGATGTATACAACAACAACCAAAAAGTGCCAAAAAAAAAAAAAGGAAGAGAGAACAAAAAACTACTTCTTCCCTCAAATTGACCCCAACCAATCAATGAAATCTACTATGGACATCAATCTCTCACCTATAAATAGTTTGGTCCAAGTTAACAAGTTACACAAAAACAAGTATTTTAGCATTTGGATTGAGAGTTCCACAATCTCAAAAGATCCTCTATATCTCCCTTTTCAAATAGTCCAGAAGAGGCATAAAAGTGTCGCCCTCCAAACTTTTGTCTGCTTTCTTCCAACAACGGAACCATGTCAACCGAGCAGAGTCTCTCTGACTATGGACTGCATCACCCAATGAACTTTGAAAAGAGAGAATAATAGCTCCCACAACACCCTTGCCTTGTCATAATGCAAAAGGATGTGGTCAATTGACTCCTCATGAGACAGACATAGGAAATGACGATTGGCCAAATACCACCCCCTCCTTTGAAGCTGGTCAAGAGTCAAAACTTTTCCCCAAGTCTCCTCCCATGCAAAAAAGCTCACCTTAGGAGAAACCTATGCATTCCACACAACACTAGAAGGGAATTGCACTACCCTTCATGTCTTTAGGCTAGCATAAAGTGATTTAATAGAGAAAGTCCCACTCTTCATTTCAATCTAACACACTTTATTCTCTTTACCTTCTTCTACCACTTTATCTTGAAGTCTTGCCAAAAAGCGTTTCACAATAACAATCTCCCAATTATTTAGAGGCCTCGGGAAGTTAGGATTCCAGCCACCCCTCTCATTAGAATGCTGCCACAACTCCACCACCCAAGCTTCTTTAAAGTTAGAAAGGGGAAATAAAGAGGGAAAAGAAACATTTAACGGCTCATCCTCCCACCATTTATCTTTCCAAAACTTTATCCTTTTCCTATTGCCCACTGAAAAGGACAATTTACAACTAACGAAATCCCACAACTTCCTTATACTCTTCCATAACCCAACACTATAGCCACCTCTCTCTTTCTTAGAGCACCAACCCCCTTCCAATTTCCTATATTTACCACAAATGATTTGTCTCCAAAAGGCCTCTTTTTCTAAAACAAAGCGCCAATTCCACTTACAAAGAAGGGCCTTGTTAAGCGAGTGAAGGCGTTTAACACTTAGGTCCCCCCTCCTTCTGTCAAAGCAAATAGTATCCCACTTCACCAGATGAGGCTTACTATCTAAGGTCCCGCCTCCCCAAAGGAAGTCCCTATGAATTTTTTCCAACCTTAAATGCACAATCCTTGACATTTGGAAAAGACAAAAAGTAGATTGGCAAACTAGATAACGTACTTCTAATCAATGTTAGTCTTCCCCCTTTGGAAATATATTGTCTTTTCCACAATGCCAATCTTTTGTGGAATCTTTCTTCCACCCCATCCCAAGCCATCAATGAATTATAAGGGGCGCTTAGTGGGAGCCCCAAATAAGTGGTCAGGAGCATTCCCACTTTACAACCTAATACAAGGGCCAACTCTTCTAGGTTCTCCGCTCTTCCCACCGGAATGAGCTCACTCTTGATTTAATTAATTTTCAAACCCAAAATGGCTTTAAACCACATAAGCAACCAACTTAAGTAGGTCAATTGGGTATGGGAGGTTTGGGCAAGATACACTACAACACACTGCTAAAATGGCCTTCCCACCCCTCAGACACCAGGAAGCGATCTAACCTCCAACGGGCCTGATTATTCAAACCCCCACTCCAAGTAAAAGACCCCCTAAGGAAAGGAAGATCCCTTAATTGGAGGTCATCAATGATCTCTGTAAATCTTCTTATTGCTGAAGGCAGTCTCCAAGCACTAGAACGTTCACTTGGAAATCTCACAACATTGAAGTTTCCTCCAGTACACCACGGGTCACCCTACAGGCCCTTAATTGCCCCCAATTCATCCCAAAAGTCCTCTCTAGCACTCCTAAGGGTAGGGTCATACACCCTCGTAAAAATCTAGATGAAACCATCATCACAACTCTTAAAACAACAAAAGATTGAGTACAACCCCAATTCCATGTCCACTAGCTCTAGCACTTTGTTATCCCAAAAGACTAGAATCCCTCCTGCTACCCCCCTAGCATTCACTGCCCCCCACTCTAGGAATCTTCCTGTTCCTAGACTACAAACCACCCCCATGGATATCTCTTGGATTTTGGTTTCCTGAAGGCAAATGAAAGACTTTAAAACCATCCTTTTATCACTATCATTGGCCCCTCTTACGTTTTAAAATAGAATTCTTAACTTCATGAGACAACTTTAGATAACGCCCAACATTCTCTACCCGTACCACCTTCTGTATCTAGCCCCTTGTAGTTCACCAACCACTCTAATTTCTTAAGCTCTCTTTCATAACGAGAACTAGCCAATTTATTTTTTCTCTTGCTGTGTTTCTAACCCCCTTGATTCTTTCGAGCCTTGATTCTATCAAGGAGTGCCAAAATCTCCTCCTCAAAGCCCTTAGTTGGCATACCCAAGAATTTACTAAAGGTAGCCAACCTATTGAAAAACCTTGTCTCTTCTGTTGTGTCAACATCTTCACCTAAGGCACAATCCCTTCCCTCATCAAAGCTCGTCCTGACCTCTCCAGCCATGACTTCCTTTCCTTTGAGTATCAGAACCTCCAGTAGACTCCCATCAACTAAAATCATCTTCAACGGGCCTAACTCCACAAGCAGACCCTTCCTATTTACCTCCACCAATTGATGATTGGATGACGAGGCCATCTCCAAGCACCCTGCATTGCATCCACTTGGTAAAGAAGGAGAAGGAGAAGAAGAAGAGAAAGCCCCAAAACCCAAAGAGGGAGTTGAAAGGTATCTGACTTGGATAACTCACCCCTTCCTCCAAAAGGGCTTCGTCGGTCGGCAATCGGAGAGAAATTGGCGACGAAAAGACCTGCCTTGGGGGAGAAACCACCCTACCACCATCGACGTTAGCTCCAAAGCCATTCTTTGCATCTTTGAAATGCGAGACAACCCTTTTCCCCTTTTTAGAGCCTTCTCGATCCAAAGAGGAAAGACCTAGACGACGAGGTGACCTAGATCGCTTGGCCCATTCACTAAAAGAATTGGGCTTCGATTGGACTAGGCCTCCATGAACTCAGGCTCTTTAACATCTTTCAACTTGTTAAGGCTTGACTCCACACCAAAGCAAGGACTTTCCACACAGGGGTAATCCACCCCCTACGTAGTCACACAGTCCCCACCATCTCCCAAAACCCCTCCCTTGTCAACATCTCGTCCTGCCATCCCTGGCATTGCAGCCAACACCATACCTACTAACCTGCCCCTACCACCAGGTGGCGACACGTCCATAACCTCCTTTTGCAGATTCAAACTTTGTCTCCTCATGCCCTCAACAATACGTGACTGGCCTTCACCCTCATCCCTTTCCTTCCATCCATTGGTTTCGCCTTTCGGTTCCACATAAGAAAGGCATGGTGGGACTTCCCACCATAGCTGTACTGCATAAACTACCAAGCCTTCAACTATCTGCAAAGTCCCTGGTGTTGCACTCCCAATTGAACGCAACAAAACTCTAGCCCACTACATTTGCCGACCACTAGCAGTATCCTCATCCACTGTTACAAAGCCTCCTTAGGAATCATCTATCTTTTTGAATGTCTCTCTACACCAGAGGTGCAAAGGAAGCCCCGCCTTTCTGACCCACTCCTCCTTTGCATGAACCTCTTTCTGGTAGCAACCTACCTCAGGGCTCCACCAATCCAAGCTTAACACCCTATCCTTAAATCTCCGAACACCCCTTAAAAACACTCTCTTAGCATCAGAAACAACCTCAAAGTCAAACAGCAAAAGAGCTTCCCCAAATTGAGAAATCTTTACACCCCCCTTTAGGGGTTAGTTAAAGTCCACCCAAGTATGGAAAGAGCTTAAATTTGGGACAAGGGTGGAGCCCTCGCTCCACCTTCCGATTAAACATCTCCTCAGATGTGCCTTTGTCTTTTGAACCTCCACAGACCCCGCCTGAATCCAAATAGCTTCACCCAATCTACCATGAGCCTTCCTAACTGCATCGGTGAACGAGCCTTTCGTCCCATCCTTTGAGCTACTCCCATCTTCCATAGTCCTAGAGTTGAAAGAGAGAGGAGTAGCCCCAACAATAGAGAGGGCATCAGCCCCAAGGTGGCGAAGCTTTTCCTCCAAAACCGACCACTCCTAGGTAGACCCCTTCCTTCAAGAAAATACAGAGAAAATCTCTTAGCCTCCATTGATTTTACCATGCAATGAATGAATCTGCCAGCCTTGTTTGAACGGCGCTCCAATCTAAACTCTCTACCATTTTCCACCCAAGCTTTGCTACACCACTTTCCAGCTTCATCCCTGCAATAAGCTTCCACTCCATCCAACAAATTACGCAAACCGGACTCCCCAAATCTGATCCAGGAAGAAATGCCTCTACTTCTCTCCACAGTTCTCCCTGACAGCTTAGCACAACTTCCCTCTAAGAAGGAACACTTAGAGCCTTTTGAATTAACTTTGGAATATCTACAATGGAAAGGTTAGTGACTAAGGCACAATCGGGGGGTGAGAGATTGTTGCAGCACATGTATTTCGAGATATGATGAGGTGTATAAGTTCATTTTTCTTTTCGATTTTTTGAGATTGGATTGGACTACCTGAATCTTGTGAGGGAATTAGACTTGAAATAGGATGTTGTTCAAGAAAGACAGTCGGTTCTGATGGTTGATCATGCTCTGAGAGTGTGAATTTCTTCATTCCCTTGTTTCTTTTCCCTCAAGTAGACATGCAGTTTTAGGCTCTTAGTTTGCATTTCTTCCCCTTCATTGAAAACTCATTAGAGCAACTAAGTTTAGACACAATAGGTTCAACTGGACTTGGAAGAGTGACATTTTGAGGGCTTGACTAAGGTGTTGAACTTGAAGGGACAAAACTTGGTGCCGATATGGGCAATGATGTAGGCAATGAGGATGACAATGAGATAGTTTCCCATAAATCACTCTCCCCTTGGAGTGAATTTTTGGTGAAATAAGGCTGATTTTCAAAGAAAGTGACATCCTTGGTGACAAACACTTCTCTAGGCTTAGGATCAAAACATTTATACCCTTTTTTTTGTCGAAGAATAGCCAAGAAAAAAGCACTTGATGCCTCTAGGATCAAGCTTACCTTGATTGTGAGTATGGACATGGACAAAGGGAGAACATCTAAAGGTTCGAAGTGATAGGTTAGTTATCAATCATTTTTTGTGGATAAAAGGCTCGGAAGGTATCCAAGGGTATCTTGTATCCTAACACACTCGGGTAGGCATGCTACTGATGAGAAACGAGGCTATAAGAATAACATCACCCCATAAATATTTTGGAACATTGGTAGTGAACATTAGAGATCCAACAACTTCTAGCAAGTTTTTGTTTTTTCTTTGGGTTACCTCATTTTGTCATGGTGAATCAATGTAACTAGTTTGGTGAACAATACCCTTAGCTTTAAGGAACTTCCTAAGAATATCTTGAAGTACTATTTTCCATTGTCAGTTTGGAATATTTGAATTTAAATGTGGAATTGAGTTTTGACCATTGACAAGAAGTTTTTAAAAGTTTGCTCAACATTGGATTTGTTCTTAAGAAGGTACATGTAACATTATCTAGTGTGATCATCAATAAAAGTAATGAACCATCTAGTACTTGAAAGATTTTGAACTCTAAAGGGACCTCATATATCACTATGAATAATCGAAAAAGGCTTTGATGCTTTGTATGATTGTAATGGATATGAAACACGATGATACTGCTTTTTGTAGCCAGAGTAGTGTTGAGTGTAGAAGTCTCGGATTTTTTTGGGCTCAGTGAAATTTTCTTGCCCATCATCATGTTTGTGTGACTTTCTTCTCTTCAAACTTCTGAGAAGACTTCATGGGTTGATGGTAGAATTTCACGACCAAGAATTCTGCTCCAAACCTCATTTAATTCATTATTCAGCTCCACTAAGAATGCAAAGACTGGATCTTTCCCAACCATCTTTATGAACATTTCATTGTCTTGTGCACGATGCCATTCATAGTCATGGAACAAACCTAGTTCTTGCCAAAGAGTTTTGAGTGTATTATTGTATGGAATTACACTCGTATTACCTTGCTTGGTATTTCTGATCTGTGTGGCTATTTCATAGACCGAAGCTGAGTTACTAAGGTTGGAGTAGGTTTTGTTGGCAGCCTCCCAAATCTCTCTAGTAGTGGGCACAAACATGTATGTCTTGATAATCTTGGGATCCATGAAGTTGATCAGACACGACATAATCATGGCATTCTCTGCTTCCCATGTCTTGATGAGAATTGCTTCTTCCTGTTGTCTCGATGTTGCTCCAATCAAGTACATGATTTTTCCACGCCCACAAATGAAGAGTTTAACAGATTGAGACCATTGAAGATAATTTTCCTCATTGAGTTTGTGAGAGGTAATTAGCTGAGAAGAGTGATCTGACCTTTGATCATGATATTTTGATGAGAGACAGATTTATTTCCTTCTGTCTCCTTCAAATTGTTGCCGCTGTTGGAAGCCATTATTCCCAGTGATCAAAGGTCTGCTATGATACCATGAAGAAACCTGTAGGTTAATTTTACCTAGCTGTATGTTTCATTCATAAGAAATAGAAGAGAAAAATGTTCTCTATGTATACAACTCTAAGAAACCTTACAAAATAAGGACAGTAGAAAAAAATAGGAAACTACCTAACAAATCATAACCAAGTATTTGATTACTATTTAGTTACAAATAAAATAAACTCCTAACCAATTTTCTAAAATTATTGATCCTATCTCCATTAGAGATTCGTGATTTAATTCCAATTTTAGGAGAGAGAGAAGGGAGGAGGGAGAAGAAGGTGGGGGGGAGCGCGTTGGTTTGTAGTGAGGGTTAATACTATTGTGGAGGAGTTGGTAGTATTAGGGTGTAGAGTGGGCAAGCTCCCTGCTGCATATTGGGTCTCCTTTTGGGAGCTTCCTACAAATTGGAGGTGATTTGAAATGAGTGGAAGAGAGGTTTCAAAGAAGCTTGCAATGTGGAAGCAACAATACCTTTCAAAAGGGAGAAGGTTTACTCTAATCAAAGTTATCTTATCTAGCCTCCTAATTTATTTCATAGTCTCCCAATTCATTTATAGCCTTTCAATTTATTTGATATCCTTATTTGTTGTCCTAGGAAGGTAAGTAAAAATTCAAAGGGATTTACTACGAGAAGGGGTGCACTTGAGAAAAAGCCTTGGTTAAGTGGTCAACGCTTTGTCTAGAAAAAAAGAGAGGGGGTTTGAGTATTTGTGATCTAAGTGTTCTCTACAAGGATCTTCTTGGCAAGTTGAATCGGAGGATTGCATCAGAAAGGTTATTATTAGGAAATTTGAGGAACAAGAGAGGGGAGGGGGATGGTGTTCTTTGAAGGTAAGGGAGGGGTTTGTGATAGGGTAATGGAAGGCAATTAAGAGAGAGTAAAAAGTTTTCAATGAAAAATCTATTTTAATGTGGAAAATTAGAGTAATTTATTTATTTATTTTATATGCGGGCAACAAAAGGAGAGTAAAATTTTGGAGGGATATATGAAGTTGTGATTCATCTTTGAGTACTTCTTTCCCTTGTTGTATGTTGTAGTTATCTCAAAGATGCTTGGGTAGCAGATGTGTGGGAGCATGCTGGTGAGGGGGCATTAGACTCCTTGTTTCTCAAGACAACTCCATGATTCGGAGTTGGATGGTGTTGAAGCATTTCCAATTGAGATTGCAAGGTAGGTTAATAAAGAGGGGTGATGATAGGGTGGTACGACAACTTCCTAGTTTAATCTTATTACTCTTGGATGGTGCAAGGGAAATCAAAACCTTTTTCTATAGATGTTCTCTAAAATCAATGGGCTTGACAAAAATGAGTTGCTTTTTTTAGTGTTTATTTTGTTTTGTTTTCTTTCTTGTTTTTGTTTTTTTTTTCTTGCCCTGGAAGCAAGAACTTTAACCATTGATCAGTTAAAAAGGAGGGAATGAACTTTGGTGAATAGATATTTTTGTGTAAAGGTGAAGATCATTTTGTTGAGCACATCCTCCTTCATTATGCCAAAGCAAGAATCCTATGGCAGCTAGTCTTGTCCTTGTTTGGGATTATGAGTTTGCAATTCTTCAGTAAGAATGAACCTTCTAAACTGGCATGGATCCTTCATTAGGAAAGTGGAAGAAAGCATGGAAAGTTGATCCTTTTTGTGTGTGTGTGTGTTTTGGAGTGGGTTAGAGGGGGTTTTGAGGAGGTGTCTATGTCTATGGTAGACTTTTTTTTATCAGTTTGGTTGCAAGTAAGGGGAGGGAGTGGTTTTTTGTTTCCCTCTTCTTGTTCTTTGCCTTTTGGCATCCTTGTATCCATCTTGTGTACCTTGGTATGCCCTTTTGCAAGATGGTCTTAATATATTTCTTTGCTTGCCTATAAAAAGGGTGCTTATGGGGTGAATAGGCATAGCTGAAAGATGTTAGGAAGGATGCATGGCCACAAGGAAAGACATAAAAATGGACACTTGCGATATGATTTTGTTTTTGACTGCTTCAACTGAGGGTAGAAAGTGCTTTCGTTTGCAAACTAATTATTTTCTTTCTCCTTTTCATCTGATTTTAGTTGTCCTCATCCATTTTTTTTACTCAATATGCTGGTATGACATGAATTCCATTGTAATTGCAGATTTCTGATTTATGACATTGTCCAACTAAATCATCCTTCTGAATTCCGTTTCTAGTTTTATGTCTTAATTTGTTGAAACATGATTCTCACTAGGTTAGGGATGAATTAGAACATCTGCTAGATGATGATGAAGATATGGCTGAGATGTATCTGACTGACAAGATGATCCAACAACACCTTGAAAATTCTTCTGTTTCCTCTATTCATGAGAGAGATGGCATGGATGATGGAGTTCTTCATGCAGACATGGATGATGGGTACTTGACATCCTTATTATTTGATTGCAGATCTCCCTCTTTTCCTTTGTGTACATCACTCTCTGGTGTGCTTAATGATTCCCATTGCAATATCAGGATTCCTGATGAAATCTCATTGGAAGCCAATGGTGTTTCTGCTACTTATGAAGGTGATCTTCAAAACATTGATAACCCTCAGGAACATTTGTTTGGCACACCTCATGCCCTTGGAAGAGACAGCCATGGGACCCATACTAGTACCACACACAGTGCTATAAGCAAGCACCTTGATGTGGAGGAGCTTGAAATGCTCTTGGAGGCATATTTTGTGCAAATTGATGGTACACTGAACAAACTATCCACGGTATGCAACTCCAACATTGGTTCTGAATTCTTCCATTTCTAGGTCTGTCGTATCAATTTAATCTTGACATGGTGTTAGTTTAAATATTCTCTGTGACTGTATGGGAAGTAATCAAGGAGAATTTCCTGGTCAAATATTGCATTATTGAATTGATCCTACTCTGAACAATTTAATGAGACAATGATCGCTTCATCTTCCTCACAAAGGAATGCTAAGGCTGCCCTTATCACTTCTAATACCATAATCAGTATTAATGGCTTTGCGAGCTAATGTATCGTATTTGCTTCTTTTGTGAGAGTTCATGATATCCTGTTTTGGTCTTTTCACTTGAATAGGTAGATGGACATCTTATTTGCATCATGGTGTGTGTGTCTGTGTGCAAATAACAGGCAAAGCATTTATTACTGATAAATTGCAAATAATAGGTCATGATGTCCTTTTTGGATTGGCAAGTTAAGATATTTCTAAAAACAAATACTAGGATATGGTTTCTGTAGCTCTAGATTTTGACTTCAGACATCTACCATTACAGCAATGATCCAAGCAAAACAGACCCTTCTGCTTTGTAAACATTGGTTTTTAATGCATTCATACCAAATAGCAGGAAACATTTAATTTATCTGGTAATTGATTTAAACCAGAGAATAACTCAAATTTCTGAAACTGTTATCATGTACTTGATGGATGTTATTAATATACTTGCTGTGCTGGTGGTTTTTACTCACAAGCTGAGGGAGTACGTGGATGACACGGAGGACTACATCAACATAATGCTGGATGACAAGCAGAACCATCTCTTGCAAATGGGTGTCATGTTGACAACAGCAACTCTAGTTGTTAGTGCATTTGTGGTGGTGGCTGGCATCTTTGGCATGAATATCCATATCGAGCTGTTTGATGATAAAAAATCAGGAGTGCAAGAGTTCCTGTGGACTGTTGGTGGTGGTGCCACCGGGAGCATCTTCCTCTATGTCATTGCTATTGCTTGGTGTAGGCACAAGCGCTTGCTGGAGTAATTAGATCCTGGCTGCACTTGTTGACACGGCCTATTGCTCTTGTAAGTGGTGTTGTGTGCTCAGTTTGAACATGGTTCATATGTCGTAGACGCCAAGACCAGTTTCTATACATCTTTTAACTTAAAACAGTTCTTGTTTATGTGTGTAAATTTGTCATTGTTCGATAATCCATTGGTTCCTTGTTTGGAAAGGAATTGGAAAAGTCTCTTGTATGAAATACTTAATCTCATCTCCTTCGTGAAAATTTTAAGGTAGAAGGTCATGTCTCACTCTCCACGTGGGAGGGACCACTCCCAACAATTTATGTTTTTGTATTTAACAATGGTCTCCTCTTCTGTTGTTGGAACCCTTCACTGGAGATAGGAAGAATCTTCTATCACCGATATCACATTCAAGAAATTAGTCACAAATGGGCTCCTCTTGCTTGGCTTCAGAAATCAGTGTCCTTTCTTATCTCTCATATCTATATTAAACTCTTGAAATAGCAAAATCTATGTTATAACTCTTGCCTTCGCATTTTCCTTATTGAGTTGAGTGGTCAGTGCAAACCATTATAGAAGTAGCCACCAATATGCTCTAAATTTATCCAAAGCCAGTGCTAACTATTCTTTTTACCCGTTAGTATAGTTCCTCTAAGAATCATTCGTCATCTTGTTATAGCATAATTTACTACACACCCTCTTCTCTTTAATCAAGTACAACCCCAAAAACTATTGCTTGAATCACATAAGCTCAAAGGGTAGACCCCTTGGTGGCCTCACTATAGGTGTGAAAGTAAGTAGATCAAATGTCAATTGGAAATCAGCATTCCAATCGCACTCGTCCTCTTTTGAGTAGTAAGACAAGGTTGGGCTATTTTCAAGAAATCTTTAATTAAATGTATGTAAAAATCAGCGTAGCCTAGGAATTGCCTCAGTTTTTTTTTATTGATGGGCGATTAGGTAGCTTCAAAATCAGCTCTACCTTGGCTTGATCAACCTCGATTACCTTGTCATATATAATAGACTCAAGGACAATACCTTTGCTAACCATCAAGTGACATTTTTCCCTGTTTAAAACTAGGCCTTTTGCAATACACCTTTGTAGTACTTTATATAAATTCTCCAAGCATGATTCAAAGAGTCTCCCCATAGATGGTAATGCCATCCATGAATACCTCCATTATCTTCTCCACAAGGTCAAAAAATATGTTGATCATACACCTTTTGAAAAGTTGTTGATGCATTACACAACCCAAAAGGCATTCTCCTATAAGCATGAATAACGAATAGACATGTAAACATTGTCTTCTCTTGATCCTTAGGTGTTATAGCAATATAATATCCATCAATGAACTAGTAGAATGGATAAACAACCCTATGGTAGTCAATGCATACCTTTCGACCAATAGTCAACCTTGTTGGTATGCATTCCTTCTTATCATTGGTTACATGGTTAACTGACTCTTCTTTATTTGGAACTACTTTGGTTGGGCTAACTTAATTAGTATAAAAAAATTAGTTATGTGATTCGAACATCAAGAAATTTCAACACCTTAACTCTCACCATCTTCTACATACGTGGATTAAGTCTCCTACGTGGTTGCCTTACTAGTTTAGCTCCCTCCTCAAATGAAATATGATGTGTGGGGACTAGGGGAAGCAAATACAAATCTCCCTCCTTGATTGTTAATATTAAAGTGAAAGTTGACATAACAAAATAAACTACACAATATCATCAGAAGTGAAACAATATTGAGAATTATTATAGATGTGGTAAGAAAAAGTATTAGTCTCATATTTGTCTTCCGCTCAAATATTTAGTCAATTTTTATCAAGTTATGTTAAAAGTAAAAAGGGAAGAGATGAAAATGAATTTCACTAATAGTAATAGATTAGATTTGTTTTACTTTTATATATATTGATTTCTTTGAATGCCCTAATAATAATAATAATAAAAAATTGGTCTTCTAGTGAATGATGCCCTAATAATGACAATACATTGTATATTGTCATTATATTTATTATTTTAATTTTTTAATTTTTTTTCTCAAATATTATTCATATATAAAATTGCATATGTTATGTGAAGATGAATGAGGAAGATGAGTGACTTAAAGACTATGCAACCACTCACACTATAGATAAAATATACTTTTTTAATTTGACATCAGCAAAGGCTAATCTTACTACTATATCAAATACTGTAAACTTGATTAAAGGTTCCAATAGAGAAAATACTATGATACCAAATGAAACTATATTTCATATAAATGACGTTTTATATTCTATCAAATGTAGAAGAAATTTGTTTACTTTTGAAGATAACCATAGAAATAAGTATCCTATTGAAAATATAAATGAGAGTAATACCATTCTTGATCGGCGAGACTCTCTTTTTATTAGTGAAAAATTAATTTTTGGAAAAAGTTGGAGTCGCCACTTATTTTATTTTTATTTTAAAGGGAAAATAAAACAAGAAAGAAAAACCCTAAAATGTGACTCCATAATTTTTGGAAAAAGCATGTCTTTAAAAAACCCGAGTCTAAGTCCGGGGATCAGGTTACCTATTGGGAAGGTACTTTTAAAAGGTAGCACCCCTCTAAGCCCTATAAAGGTCTCTACTAACTAAGTTAAGGGGAATGTGGCAATTAATCGGTTAATTATGGAACCCTAAGTAGGCTAGGTGGTTCCAAAAAAATAACATGCCAAACCAGATCAAATTATAATAAAGAAAGGTTAGGATGCGTACCTAGACCACTTCTCAAGCGCTATCATAAAACATCGATGATTAATTTAAACAATATATAATCCAGCATGTGTTTTATTAGAAATAATCAAACAATGAAACATGTATATCAGAACACTCAAGCATTATTAGACATAAGCATTATTTCACAATGACAAGCATATTCACAGAATTCAGAAAGTAGGTGATAGAGGACATACTTGGATAGCATAGATAATTTGTAACGTACTTCCTCAAGTTGTAAGGGGTTAGATAATAAATAATAAAATATAGAAATCTTAGCATGCTCGTTATCTAATTAGCATAGCAAAAGTGATCACAGTATACAGAATCATCAATTATCACATACATCTTGTATATAATTCCTAAAAAATAGATAGACGTGATTTCAACAAGTGTCAAATGTGGCAACAAAAATAAATTTTGAAAAGATTTTCTTATGTAGGGGTTTCACCAATTCCCCAATCGATATACACGAATTTAGCTTAGAACTATCCCATTTATTTGGGATCACAAGCTTTGATTCGTGTTTTATTCAAAACTGTAATTTTATTTGAAAGATGTGAACCGATCAAAACATGGTTGCACACTATTTTAAAAAATGAGATTTTGATTCTAAGAACTCTAAATGAATTTTTGAAATGGATTGTTAAGGGGATCTTTTGACTCTAAGAAACTCTAAATGAATTTTTGAAATGGATTTTTAAGGAAAATGAGATTTTGAGAATAGTTTTATATTTTAAAAATAAAGAAATTAATTTGAAAGCAATAAAGTGTATGAATCAAAATACCAAGCAAAACAAAAGAGAACAAAATCACAAAGTAGAATTTTTGACAACCAAGAAAATTGAAGGTGAGAATGGAGGCTAATCTTCATGAGTTTCCAAAAGCCTCAGAAAAAGAAATCAAATTAAGTGAAGGATCACTAAAGCAACAAGCAAAGCATTCTAGATTAGACGAACTAACAAGGTATCGATTCATGAACTAACTGCTAGGATTTTAAAAGCATATAAATTTAGATAAGGGTGATCAGGATCTAACATTAATGATTTTGAAACAAAAACTAAAAATGGATCAATTCAGGTAAGGAACTAAAATTATAGAAGTACCTAAACTAATTAAAACGAGTTTGACTAAATTAAACTAAAACGTGAACTTTCAAACATAGAATTAATTTTATTGATGAACCAAAAATTATAAAAGTGTCTAAACTAAATAGATGAATTAAATTAAATCAAAGTACACTAAAAACATGAACTTTTAAATAAAGAATCAATTTTATCAATAAATAAATAAAACTATAAAAACACATAAACTAATTAAAAGGAACCAAATTAAATCAAAGAATACTAAAAATATGAACTTCTAAACATGAAATCAATTTTATTAATGAACTGAAACTATAAAAAAAACACCTAAAATAATGAATATAAATTATTAAATCAAAGCCAGCTAAAAAAAAAAAAAAAAAAAACTGAAACTTTCAAACATGGGATCAATTTTATTAATAAATAAATAGATGAATAACAAGTAATTAAGAGAGTAAAAAAAACATGAATAAATGAATAAATGAAAATTCAAACATTTTTAACCTGAAGCGACCAATCAAAATTAAATAGAGATCAAATTATTCTTCTTTTTTTTCTAATATAATGAATCAAAATTAAAACACACAAACTCATTCAAGCTAAACTAACAAATAGATTAATACTAAATTATATTAGGATTAAAAAAAATCCACTTCATCTAATAAAATTGATTAAGCTATCAAATTGGAATAAAAAAGAATGCATTTTTAAAATAAAACAAATCAATAATTTAGTGACTCGAAACTGAAATAATCGAAATTAGAAACAAGATGCAATCTTTCTAAAGGTTTAATCAAACAATTGAATTAAAATTATGAATATAATAAATTAATAAACCAAATCGAAACCTCAACCCCATCTAAGAAAATTAATTAATTAAGCGAATAGATCAAAATCAACAACGAAACTAAACTAAGGAGTAAATTAAGACAAAACCAATTAAATTAAAATCACAAATACGTCTAAACTATCATATGGATTAAAACAAATTAGCATGGACTTATGAATTACGAACCCATAGAAAAAGACATCTAATAAAAGAATGAAAACTCTTTCAAAAACTAACCTGTGTTATGGGAGAAAAATCCGTCTTTGATGAGTTGAAGTGGCTGTTCTATTAAAATTTGAAAGCCTCTGTTACTTCCCTTTGTCCAGAAAATCCTCTCTCCTTTACGTGTTCTCTCTCTACCCCCCAAAAAATAATCCTCTCATCTCCTTTCAATTTATATGGCAGCACTTTCCTTTATGAAATACTTTATTTCTTTTTTCGAAACGCGCATAGATATGGGAAGTATGGCTCACTTGGAGATTCTTCTAAGGGTGCGGCGTGGCGATGTCCCTCTCAAAACGTGGACTGTGCGCCTCCTCCAAAGGCAGCTGCGCGTGAATGCCACCATCTCAACTATGCGGTTGCTCTTAAAAAAAAGGATTGTGCGCGAGTGGTGATTCTCCACTATGGAAAGTGGATTGCAAGACTCACAATCGCACTGCATCAAGCACTAAAATGCGCCATGAACGACTAGTGCTCCTACTCGATATGCATCCCGAGGACTGTTTGAATTGGACGACCATGGCTGGATGGGTATCATTGAAGCTTAAAGTTGTAGGAACCTTTCTTCAACAGATAGATCAACAAACGACAGAGTCTTTGGGGAAGAACGGGATGCCGCAATTAGATGAACTTGATGAGAAGATCTTTGCGAAATCGGAGAGAGAATAAGATGATGAATGAATGTCGGTGGTGGGGACGGCAGTCGAAGAAATGTCTGCGTGTTCGTTGATGGAGGCAACGTAGGAGCAGTGCTCGCCGGAAGAGGAGCGTTGCTCATCTGTTCCGGTGGAACTTGACTTTTTCTTCACAAAGACCCTTTTCTTAAACCTCTGAATGTGGTAACGTTGGAATCGGAAGTCACAGTAATGGAGATCGTGTTGGCGGAGCCATCCTCGAGGAGGGATCAGTTCGAAAGCAGATTCGACGCGTTGGATTTTATGTTGAAGAGATCATATTTGTTTGGCCTCGAGCGGAACTTCCCGTCAGAACGGTTGGTGGTGGTGTTGGCGATGGCATCCTCGTGGCGATGAGAAAGCTTTTGGAACAGGCGGCCATCTCCACTTGGGTCCTTCCACCGAAAAAAAAGAATCTCCTCCTACAATCAAAAGAGACTTCCCCCCTTTCCTTCATCTCTCACGTATATATATTCGCCTTTCCCTAAAACCTAAATCTCCCTAAAAAAGGCGAAATCTCCTATCTTCTCTCTTCTTTTCTTCTTATCCTTTTTTAAATCTTCCAATTCAAAAACAATCTTCCCAATTTCAAATTCCTCTCCAAAACCTTCCAAGGAGAGTCCCACCTTCCTTAAACTCCAATAGTAAGTTTCCTTGCAAAAACATGAAAATTTTGAAGTTAAATAATTGAATGAATAGATAAGCAAGTAAATAAATTAGGAAACAGTAAAAATAAATAAATAAATAAACAAAAATAAATAATAAATAAATAAATAAGTTAAGGAAAATAATATAAAGAAGAAAATAACCAATAAAAAGTGAATGAGAATCATAAAACTAAAACTAAAAAATAAAATAAAATAAAATAAAAATAAACTAATAAACAAAAGCAGAGCCCAAAAGCCATGTAGCCATGCAAGTCATACAAGTCACACTAAAAATGTCCAAATGGGCCAAGTGTATCTAAAAGCTATCCTAAAAAAAAAAAAAAAAAGCCTAAGTCTAAGTTAGGGCTGCCAAGGGTCACAATAAGGGATCAAATAATCCCTTAACCAAAGTCTCCGAGGTGACTCAGAAAAGAGTAAGTCGTACGAGTAGTAATGGGCCACCAAGGAACTACCGTGGAGCACTGGAAGTGAATTTAAAGACATGTGCTAAAAGGGCAAAATTGAGGGTCTACAGTCATATTCCTTTAGAATTGTCTCGAAAGACTCTTTTAAATACATGAATCAATCTAGTTATATAACAACCCTCCCTCTACAATGAGGCACTTGTGTACTAGAAATGAGAATGACCAGTATTGGATCCATAGTGCTCCATGCTTTTGTGAGAGTCTCATCTAGTGCTCTCTAATCGACCTTGCTTCTAGACTTATCATAAAATCATCTTAAAAAATATTTGGCATTTTTACTAACAAACACCTTTTGGTCGACATAACTATAAAAGTAATAAACTCTTATATCATTTGGATAACCTACAAATTGGGAAACTTTTGACCTCAGTTCAACTTATCTACCTTTGTTTCAACATGTGTGGTAGACACCTCTATTTGTGAACATGGGATAAACCAAGTTTACGACCTGTCCACATCTCCATAGGAGTCAAAGGTATCGATTTAGATGAAACTAGGTTAATAAGATATCCTGCAATTTTCAAGGCATATCCCTAAAAGGATATAGGGAGTATAAAACTCATTATAGATCTCACCATGTCCATAAGAGTTTGATTTCTTCTTTCTGCTACTTTATTTTGTTGTAGAGTTCTAGGGGCACTTAATTGGGATACAATCCCATGCTCCTTCAAGAAAAAAATCAAACTCACTCGACATGTACTCTACACATAGATCATATTGAAGTACCTTTAAGCTGTTTACCTAACTGGTTTTCTAATTCCACCTTAAATTCCTTGAATTTATCTAAAGCATTAGATTTCTTATGCATAAGGAAAAACATAATCATGCTTATAGTAATCATTAGTGAAGTTCATAAAATACTCATACCCTTACATCTATGGACATTAAAAGGCCCACATACATCAGTATGAACTAACTCAAAACATTCTTTGGCTTTAACCCCTTAGTAGTAAAAGGCCTCTTCATCATTTTATTCCTATACAAAATTCATAAATTATAAGATTTTATAGAATCGATGAGTGCAATGCTGTAGACTCAACTAGTCTTTGGATTCTATTTAGATTTATATGACTTAGGCATATATGTCATAAGTATCTTTGATTAGTGCTAGGCATTTTCCTCTTTAATGAGATATGATAATTTTCAACACAAAGCAAGATAGAAATAGGAGTGATACGAAGTAGATTGTCAACTAATAAACCTAATAAAATAAATGAATCATTCTTTCTAATAAAAACACTTTTATTGAAATAAATTGCATAATTGTATTTATTTAAATTAGAAACCAAAATAAGATTCTTTCTAGACTCCGGAACATAAAGATTATTCTTGAGTTCTAGATGACTATTACTCTCTAATACTAAGGCAACATCTCCCATGACTTGCATAGCTATCCTCACAACATGTGCTAGAGTCAAGTACATCTCTCATTCATTCAATCTTCTCCTTAGTTGAAACCTTGGAAAGAATTACAGTGGCCTCATAATATATCCACCGTGAGTTGGTGGAATACACCACTTACCAAGACTCAACTTAAAGTGAATGAATTATACATTTCTTTTTCTTCACGTAGTTAGGGCATTCCTTCTTCTAGTGACCCTTCTTTCCATAAAAGAAACACTTGCCTTTCCTTTGCTCTTACATTTTCCAACTCTGGACTTTTTGTGCTTGGTATTCTTCAAATTGTTCTTCTTCTTTTAGGAAGAACTTGAAGAACCTTTTTCTCCTTTATGAATACCTCTAAGATCCTTCAGAATCCTTTCAATCGTCTTGGAGTTCCCTTATCAATTTAGGAAAGCTCATCATTAATTTATTCATAGTATAATTGAGCTTAAATTGCTTGGAGGAATCTAAAAAGATCTCTAGGATCATATCTACTTGTCCCTATCAGTTTCAATTCTAAGGATCTCTATCTTATTAAAGAGTGCAATTACATGAATTGTATGATCTCTAATGAGAGTTCTCTTTATCATCTTAGTGCTCATGATGGACTTAAGGGCAACTAACCTAACTGGCCTACCCTTATCACCAAACATTTTTTATTGACTTAAGAAAATCTCATAGAGTGGTAATAATCAAGAAATCTAAGTATAATACTTTAGGCCTTCTCATCTGTCCTTTGCTACTAGGAATGAGCATCCTTCTTTTCCTATGTGAAATATTTATTTGATATCAATGGAGTTAACTCCTGAGTTTTTAGCTATTCCATTATGAGTACTATATCCAGTTTTCTTTTCCATTCAACATAATTAGGTTTAGTCAACTTGTTATTAGTGAGAATAGCATTGATTAGGTTATAAGACATGATTCCTATAATAAATAAAATTCTTCATAAATTTGTAAAAGAAAGTTGAGCGTTAAAGGCTAGTTGGTAAAATTTAGCAAAAATGTAGTGTTCTCAAACTACATGTATCTATGCAAGGCATCCTAGTATCATAAGGTTTAAGTTGAAGTTAAGCAAGTCATGATTCTTGTTTCTAAGTAGAGACCCTTTTTAATTAATCAACATGCCTTAAACTTTTAAAAGTTATCCTAAGGCAACGATTATCTTACCTTTATGTTTAGCCTTAGGTCATGAAAGTGGGATCACTTTTTGGTGATTCCACCACTTCATATCCAAGTTAAATGTATAACCAAAATCTTTGACATCAATGTTACCAAGTGAAGAGTTCCATCTTTAGGATTTGCCACTCCCATTATAAACATATATAGTTTTGTCCAACTAGGATAGTCCATATCCTTTGATTTATTGGGTCACCCATCTTTGGGATGCTGACCAACCTAAAATCAAGATAGGCTTGATCTTGGAGGTTATGAGCTTACCTATGACCCTCTCCAACTTAACCTTTTAGAATAAGAGAATTAACTTGTAATTTTTGTAATCTTTATTAAAATAAATTTTATATCATGAGATTTTCCAAATTCTTTATTTATTTTCTAAAATTAGAATGTTTGTGCTAAAAAGGAAGGAAAGGTTTTCACCATCCTTGACTTACTCTCTCATTAATTTTTTTTTGAACTTTCCTTATCCATCATCATTGTTTTTCTCTTATGTAGAAGAGTTTGAAGAACCTTTGGAGTTATTCTCCTTTTCTTAGGTAGAAAAGCTTAGACAACCATCTATTTTTTCCATTAGGATTGTTCAAATGAATGATTAGCTCATCCTAAATCAATAACTGCCAATTTAAATAATTATTTAAAAAATAACTTCTCACAAAATGTATTTTTCATAAAAAAATAAAATAAAAATCCAACATTAAATTTTTTAATTATTTGATCCAAATAACACATATTTCCAAAAACGTCATATATCAAATATGCATTGAAAAAGGAAATATAAAATATGGAAAAGATAAAACCCATAGCCTTAGGGATCCTATTGTATATTTAGTAATAAAATTTGGATAAAATCTAAATTACCCATAATTACCAAAATGGCCTTGCAAAAATAAAAAATAAAAAATAAAAAATTAGGGTTAGATAAAAACCAAAAACCTAATCTATTACACAAATCCCTAAATATCGAAATTTCCCTTATTGCCACCTTAGTGTCACTTGTATCGCTTGAGCGTCGGAAGTGACCACTCAAATGCTTGATGGTTGCTCGAGTACTAATTTGAGTGCTTAAGCGCTACCACCTGCACCTCAGTGTCGTGGTTGTCCCCTCCATGGAATTTCATTTTTCCACCAAAAAACTTATCTTTGCTTGTTGGTTTATCTACCATGGATGTGATTTACGTCTGAATTACCTCATTCGCTCTTGGGTTACAAAGATTGGAAAAATAAAATTTTTACATAAGAAAAACAAACCTATGCTCCTTTAAACCGAAGCTTACAACCCATCTAATCAAAAGGAAAAGCTTTTTACATTCAAAGGGAAATTCCTATGCTCCTAACAATGGAACTTACAACCCAATCTAAAAAGCAATCAGTAACTATCAATTACAATAATAAACATCATATTTGATTTTGATCACATGATATTAATATAAATCAATACATCCATTCCTAAGGCCATGAGATGAATACCAAACCCTATAAAATAGAAGTAAGCACATCCTAGAAAGGTTCTAACATGCTTAAGTAGCCTAGGGATTTGATACCAATTGTAGGGGATCTTGGATTACTCTATTCCCTGGCCTTGAACCTGATTAGGTGCATGCAACTTTCCTTATGTCTACTAGATCTTAGCAATGAAAGCAAAATAGATATCAAGCCTTTATAGGATCTATCATTTACATATTAAATGTGTTTACCAATGATCTAGATGTTCTAAGATCAATTCTTATTGGTAAAGATTGTTGCAAATTTGTAGATAGTCTTGAAAACTCAACAATCTTCAACTTGATGGCTCACCCTTGAATCTTGGTACTTAGATGGTAGAATTCTAGGAGGGTGGATGCTATGACCCTCTTTTAAGAACATATGAGAGAAAAAATGAATGGAAAAAGTTAAGTTCTAACCCTTAAAAGGTATTTATAGGCTTCCCATGGGCTGAAGTGACTTGAGCCCACTTTAGGCTTAGGTCACTTAATCTAGCCCAAAGAGGGTACTAATTGATTAATTAATTAACCTAATTGAGTTCAAATTATTCAATTAGCCTAGTCTAGAGATATCGTTCACTAACACTTATGGAATCTTTGGTATTTACCAAAACGCCTTTAGACACATGAGTGAACTAAGAATTGATCTAACCTTTGTAAATCGTATCATCAAGGAATATGAGCTTAAGAGGAGACTAATAGGACCCATAGGACAATACAAGCTCCTTCATAATAGAATTATGAAGTTAACTCAACATGCCACTATAGAGAATTAACTGTACTCCAATATCTTATGTACATAACAACGAGACACAAGATGCTTGGGTCCATGACTTGCTATCCACTATATACAATCCTCTCATGAATTGGTGTCTATAATCTAATAAGGTGAATGTTATCAACCACTCAAGATTTCCTCTATGATCCTTGAATTAAAGGTCATTTTATTATGTGATCAATTGACATAATTAATTCACAAGAGTATATGTCAAATTCCACTAAATAATTATTGTGGCCAGATTTCATGATCACATGTCCTTAAGATCACCCAAGAGGATACATTGTCTCAATGACCATGAGATATCATGGTGCCTTTGTTGATAATATTTGTTGGAACCAACTTCTATTAATAGTAACTCAATCCATAGGGAATATATGATCACCTTAAGATCTTACTTGTAGGTCAAAGCTACTATAA
The DNA here is from genome assembly GCF_030704535.1 of Vitis vinifera. NCBI lineage: Eukaryota > Viridiplantae > Streptophyta > Magnoliopsida > Vitales > Vitaceae > Vitis > Vitis vinifera. The sequence continues at coordinate 7,825,330 of NC_081807.1, read as the reverse complement.
ACTTAGACATAAGCTCAATATTATCTCAAGGTTGAGAGCTAATATAATATAATAACTTGGTGAAGTCATGACTACCCAATAGCCTCAATATGGGAATCCCATCCTAATTGTCAAGATTAGTCATCCTCAAATTAGGAGATAGTACACTACAACCTTAAATAGATTGCCTAAATCCATGAACCGACTATGAACTAATCATCAACTTGTAAGGAAACCATGACTTAGATCTTCCATGCAACTCCTAATGCACCCAAGTTATATACAATGCAAGAGATGCTGGGCAAAAATAAGGATATAATGCATGTACGAAGGATAGATAAAAGTGAAATTGGAATATCATATTAAATAAATAATAAATTTCAAATTTGTTACCTTAAGACATGCTTTTAAGGGCTCTATCCTAATAGATAGTTAGATCATCTTTTACTAAAGTCATATTGCAATCACTAATCATTTTATAAAAAAATAAATGTAAACATATGTAAGCCTATCTACCCACCATGTGGATCATTCCATCATTTATGATCTTAATAGATGTCTCAACTAGGTGGTCACACATTTGTCTCTTTTCTACACATAACATTGCCCTTGCACTAGCTTTTTGTACAAATAATAATACTACGAGTATAATTTCTAGATTATTGAGACAATACACCTTGATAATGCTAACAAATTTACTTCTCAAGCATTCATTTACATGTTAGTTAAGATTGATATTAAGCATCATTTTGCTCATACTTATACCTAGAATGGTTCGGCAAAATCCCTAATTAAACACCTCCAATTAATTTCTCAACCATTATTAATGAAAATCAAATTATCTACTTCTACTTAACGACATGCAATTATGCATGTTGTAGCTTTAGTCTATATTCAACCTACAATGTACCATGAATATTTCCATTTACAACTTGTACTTGGAAAACAACCAAATGTCTCTCACAACTTGTACCAATTGCACCTACACAAGTCACTAAAATATGCACCTAACAAAAACTTGGGATTTATGTAGGTTTTGATTCTTCATTAATCATGAGATATCCTGAACCATTGATAGGTGATGTTTTTAAGTTCTCTAATGGCTAGTTGATCACTTGAAGTGAAAAAAGACTCATTTCACTCTCATAAGATGGCAAAAAATTACTTGGTCCTGAATTGTCATATCTTTATATTATTGGTGCATTTATGTATCTTACCAATTGTAAACACCAAATATTATTTTTTTCTATTAATTTAATAGCAAGATATAATACTTTTGCTCCAACCTAAAGACATTAGAATGATGTTAAATACCTTTCAAACTTATATAAAGTTAGGTCATAACAGGATATGTGTTTAATTGTGATAATACTATTATTTCATGGAGATTTATCAAACAAACAATGATGACCACATTGTTAAGTCATTTACAAATACTTATTATTCATGAAGCAAGTCATGAATGTATATGACTAAGATCTATATTCCAACATATTCGAGAATCATATAAACTATCCTTTGTTAAAGACAACCTAACAATATTGTATGAAGATAATGTTGCATGCATTGCATAGATAAAATGTGAATTATATTAAAGGAGATAGAACAAAATACATTTTACCAAAGTTCTTTTATGCACATGAACTCCAGAAAAGTGGTGAAATTGAATAGCCAAGTGATAATCTAGCAAATTAATTCATAAAGTCATTGCTAACTTCTACATTCAAGAGGTTAATACACAAGATTGGAATACACCAACTTAAGAATCTTTTATGACAAATTAGTATGGGGATATAAGCATGAGGGAGATAATGTTTATGCAAGGATATTAGCGTGTTGTACTTTTTTTTTACCCTTTGTCCAGGTTTTGTCTCATTGAATTTCACTAATATGGTCTTCAATGAGGTAGTCCTAATAGACTAAGAGCAACTAAAGAACAATAAGAATATTGCTCTTTTTTTTCTTCGTTAGGTTTTCCCATAGGGTATTTTGTTAACAAGGTTTTAACAGGCTATCATGAATTGCTTAATTCTTCAAGCTTTGCCCTTCTTACACACCTTTGAATTTATAGAAAAAACCCTTTCTTCTTCTTATAATAATAAGGTAAGCTTTGAAACTATAGCTTCTTGTTTTTTCCGTCATCCAATCCACATTGAATGGAACCTAGCGAAAAAGAAGTGAACACTTTGCTAAGGTTTTGATCCGTGTTTGTTTTCTTCAAAACCCAATTCAGCTCTGATCACTGCTACTTAGTGGTTAGTAGAGCTCTAGGAAGCATCTTAAGTTATATGCCCTTTAGAGGCCTAACAACTAATTACTTTTGGTCCTCTTTCTTATTGTTAGTAAGATAGAGCAAGTAGCATAATTCTTAGTTTCAAAGACTACTTCTTTATGATCCTACTATACTTATTTAGCATAATGGGTTTGGTGAGCATCTTATGTCTTTCACAATCCGAAAAAAGTAGATAGGATTGTGTTGATTGAAGCTCAAATTCATTTTCTTGTTTATCTTCAAGATGAGATCATAGAAATCCTTCTACACTTTGTCTTCATCATAAAGCATGCATTGTGGGAGTTTGAAGCAAAAAATTAGGTCTTGTTGAATGGCTGCTATAACATACTTGTTTAGAGTCAATTTGCCTGCTAGGAAAGAAGTTTATCTTTCCATCCTTACAATTTGATTTTCATTCACTCCACTATAGAAGCAAAGGTCTCTTTGTTAACTCTAGTTTTGATTGGTGGAGCTCCTAAGGAGGTCTCATCAAATGAAGTATTAATTAATGTGATTTTGTAATTCTATAAAAATGCATCTTGAGATTTGAATAGTTATACATGAAAAGAAATTTTTTCTTTAGTTCCCTCAACTCTCCTTTATACAAAATTTCTAGTTTTATAACATAAAATATATTTTAATCATTTTTCATTAAAAAAAATAAGTAAGTTACACATATCTTGTAAAAATATTTTGATCTTGCTACACTTTATCACAATTCTTCCTAAAATAAATTACTATCTTGCTTTAATTTTAGATAAATAATTTAAAATAAATGAAAAGAGTAAAATTGAAAAAAAAATTAAATTAAAAATTAATCCAACATTAAATTATAATATTATAAGCATTTGACAAATAGAGGCAATAGAGAAATGTAAAAATATTAAAATGTTAAAAGTATTTCAAAACTTAAAAAAAACAAAATCAAAGGCAAAACAACACAAACTCTTTTGTAAATTGGAGAGAAAAATTTTAGGGATTGTGAATAAAGTTAATTTAAGTGAGATAAAATATATACTAAATTCATTTGCATGGATAGCAAGGAGTTAGATTAAAGTCATATCAGAGATTATTCTCATCTTATGCCTATTACCATATGAATCGAAGTAATTTCTAGATAATAGGATGGCCAAATTTCTTAGTTTTTCAATTTTCTCTTTATTTTATAATATAAAAAGAAAGTAAAAAAAATTGAAAAAGAAACTTGCATAGCTAAAAAACGTATTTTTTTAATTAGATAAATATCTTCAAAAAAATACATAACAAAAATCTAAATCCAAAATAAAAAATTTAAAATTATATCAAAGTTATGCATTTAAAGTTTTCCAATAAAATAAATACAGAAGTAATAAAAGAAAAAAAAAAAACCTTACCGAAAAAGAAAAAAAAAATCCCTAAAGAAAATAAAAGAAAAATATAAAGAAACTAAAAAAAAGAAATTAAAAATTAATTAATGCAAACCAAAGTCCACAAACTCAGGGATTTTTTTTTTTTTTTGCTTTGTTTATAAATGTAATAATTCTTTGATAAAACTTTGGGAAAATTGGGATAAGGTGTAACAGAATAAAAATATTTTAAAAAATGATATAAAACGTTTTACTTTTCCAACTAAAAAATATTCAAATGTATATTTTTTAGGGACAATTAGGTAGGTGACCTTTGACGTTTAAAAAATAATAAAGATAATCCTTGAAGGAAATAACAACCATAAATAATCATTTGAGTAAAAAAAACCATGGTAAGTCCATGAATTAAAAATATAATAATAATAATAAATATTAAGAGTGGAAAGGTACAAAAATAAATATATTGAACTTAATTTTAATGGGCATCAAATAAAATATTACAAATACAGAGTAAGAAAGAAATGGAAATTTCAATTAAAGCTTGAATCTTAAAAAATAAAAATACTTACATGAATAAGAAAGGATCACAAATTGAGATCCAAAGAATAAAAAAATAAAAATTTAAGACAGACCAAAATTGAAAATAAATAAAATGAATGTGAGCCAGCCACATAACATTAAGGCTATACTTGGTTCTCATAAAATTTGAAGGAAAATATGAGGAAAAAAAATAAAAGAAAAAAAATGAAAGAAAATATAAAATGGATTTAAAATAAATAAATTATTTTATATACTACTTCAAACTCATTTTATTTATTTTTTCTCTTTCCTATAAATATTAAATAATTAACAATATAAATTTATAATTAATTTTAATTACATTTGATTTTGTTTTTTTAATACTATTTGGAAACCAAACATAATTGAATTGGTAGATAATATTTTTTTTTTTTTTCAATTTTCCTATTATTGAGCAAAAGAATAGTTCCATAAATTGACCAAAAAGAAAGAAGGTATGGTAATTAAAGATAAAAAACAGATTAACAACTAAACATATTCATTATTTTTTTTTCAAATAATAAAATGAATTAGCACGATTTAAATAATAGAGGGGATTATTCAGTATTAAATTTTTATGGACAAAATTAACCTTTTTGGCTTTGCCATGCATAAATTGATGCCGCAATTTGCTGCCTTTGTAACCAACCAAAGCCAAACACAATTTAGCTTAACCCAACACCAAAACACCCACAACCCTGCAGCCAAACACATGAACCAAGCCTGAAGTCTCCTTTAATAACCCCTTCCCTAGGTTTCCTCTCTTCTCTACCAAGTCCTCATTTCATATATTTTTTGGGGATCAGAGGTTTGCAGGCATGGCGGACGAAAAACTACAAGGTCAGTGTTGTTCTCCTTCCTCCTCTCAAGTCTAAACATCTTCACCCACATATATGGACAAGTTCTCAAACTTAATCTCCACTGTTGAACTACTTGTGGCTATATGCTCTTTCTTCCTTTGCACTTGTTAGCCTTCAAGCTTGATGATATTCAAGCCTTATTACACTTTAAGATCACTTCTCATCGGCCATCACTTTACTATCCACAAGTGCACACTAATACTATGTTTTCACGCTTTTGAACATTTAATTTGCAGCAATATCAAGAACATTAAGATCTATCCAACCAGCCCATTACTTATTCAGGGTAGAGTCTATGTCAGTGCTTCTGGACACGAGCATTGAAAAATATGAATCAGGGTCATTCGAAGTGGGTGGCTACAAATGGTGGGTAATTTTGAATTCTCTTTTAGACCTTTTTTTTTTCTTGCTTTTGCTCATAATTAAAGTACTTCCACATTCGCAGGAGATTGTGTCTCTACCCAAATGGGAATAAAAAAAGTGATGGGGACGGTCACATCTCCCTCTATTTAGTAATATCAGACACTCAAAATCTTCCTCTCGGGTGGGAGGTTACTGTAAGCTTCAAATTGTTTGTCTTTAATCATATACATGAAGAGTACTTAACTGTCCAAGGTAGTCTTTTCTATTGGATAATACACCTCTTTTACAGTTCTATGGTCAAGGTTGCATGTACTAATGGTATGCACTCATTTACTTAGATACTGATGGGAAGGTAAGGCACTTCAATGTGATGAAGACTCAATGTGGGTTTGCTCAGTTTCTTCCACTGGATGTTCTCACGGATCCTTGTAATGGATACTTAATGGATGACTCCTGCATTTTCGGAGCAGAAGTTTTTGTTATTAAGTATAGTGGCAAAGGGGAGTGTCTTTCCATGATAAAGGAACCTGACGATGGTACTTTCACTTGGATGATTGAGAATTTCTCCAGACTGAAACAGGAAGCCATTTACTCTGAAATATTCACTGTTAAAGATTTCAAATGGCACGTTTTAATGCATTTCCCTCTCATTTCTCTTCTTTCTTGATTGCAGTGAAGTGGATTAAATTCTAAATGTGAGCTGTTTGTTTATTTCTTGGTCATGTAAATGAAGCAGGAAGTTGGTTGTCTACCCCAAAGGAAATTATAAGGCAAAGAACAAAAGCCTGTCCCTCTTTCTAGAGCTGGCTAATCGTGGAACACTTCATCATCAAAGGAAATTGTATACTGAATTCGAGTTGTTGGTAAAGGAGCAATGCAATGGTGGACATGTTAAACCATCGCATGTTAAATTAAATGGTACATTGCATATTTTATTTTGTTAAACAAATACTGTTGTTTTCCATGTATAATGTTTTATATATATATATATATATATATATATATATATATATATATTTTGGTCAAACAAGAAGGAAGATTGATTTAGTTAACTCGAAAGCATAACCTACTTTTTATTTGTCTTTTTGCAGGTCAGACTTGGTTCTGTGACTCGATCAAAGATTGGGGTTTTTCTAATATGATCTCTCTGAGTGATCTCAAGGACAAATCCAACCACTTCATATTAAATGATACTTTGATAGTCGAAGCAAAGATTATGCTCATGATGCATTCGAAGAATATCTAATGATGCATTCAAAGGAGATCTCTACTTACAAAAGCATGATGCCCTTATTCTAAAATAAACTATGTTCATACCAAATTATATTCCACTGCTTTGACTCCTGGCATGGTTGCCTTGTTTGGTTTAAGTTGAAAATTATATTTCACTTCCATTTCTCGAATTTCAATATGTTAATCTTTGATTCTTAGCTTAGGACACAATATTTATTGTCCAATTCCTTTCATTAAGTTACTTTTTTTATATGGAAAAACTCTTCCATGAAAGTGGTGTTTGTTGTTTAGCTAAATAAAAAATGTTAAAATATTTTACTTTTTCTATTCAATTAAAATAACTTGTTTTTTCTATTTAGCTAAAAGTAACTTGTCGATATCAATCAATATAACTAAATTGAACCTATTGATAACAAATTCACTTTAATTATGTTGATTGATATGAATAAGTTATATATCTTTAACTGAATAGAAAAAATTAAATGTTTTGATTTTTTCTACTAAACCAAAAAACAAATACTTAATCACCAGTTAAGAAATGGAAATTGAAGGGTCACATCTTGTTAGAAGAGTATATGTTTACATTGGAATGTATGTGCACTAGGTTGTTTGAAGTGGATAATTATTTTTGCAAAAATTAAATTAATTTAACTTTTTTTGGTGGTTAGATATTTAGAGGGTTTTTAAATTTTAAACGAGAAGTTAAATTAGTTTTCTTTTTTTTTCAATTGGTTTGAGATTTTAGGGTTGATTTAAAATTTTAATTAGTTTTTTTTTCAGCTGGTTAGAGATTTTAGGGAAGCTTTTAAATTTTCCACGTGCTTATTTCAATAATTAAATCATTGATTTTTATTGATTAATTTGTTTTAGAATGCACAGAGATTGAAATTTGAATGGTCAACAAGTATGATGGTTATGTGTGTAAATATTTAATTGAGAAAAGTTCTAGAAAAAAATGGTCCAAAGGTTATAGTTTGAGTTTTTGCCACGGTAACCTTTGAGTGTGGGAATTTCAGAATTTGAGTTTAAATTTGGAAAGAAATTTATTTATCAAATTATTTGAAATTTGATTTGAAAAAGTTAAATGCAAAAATATTGTCCATAAAGTGTACCAACACTTAAGAAATCCACTAATCAAATGAAAGAGAAGGGACACAATGGTGAAGGAGGATCTTACTCTTCTCAATTACGACCACACTCTAATTTTTTTCTCTCTAAAACAAAACCCTAAATTATAAGATGGTAAAAATAAAATAGGGGCAAATACATCTTTGAATATATATATATATATTTCAGAGGGCACAATCCCCCTTAAACCCTTGTAGCTAACCAAGTAGCTTGATCCTCACAAGCTCAATAGGGAGCTTGAACCTTGGCATCCCCAGCGAAGCACAACAAGATTGAAGCACAAGTAAACATTCTCTTTCAATGATTAGTTAGTATGATGCACTCAAACAACCTTTTTTCACTCTTGACCCACTGAAGCAGCACACCACTCCACTTTCTTTGTTATCGTTGCTTTAATCAACATGTCTGTTGGATTCTTACTTACCTTATATCTTCATAAGTGTTAACACCCCATTTTAAAGCAAAGACTTGATGAAGTGATAATGAAGTGCTATATGTTTAGCCTTTGAATGAAATGTTGAATTCTTAGTTAGATGTATTGCACATTGGCTATCACTATGCAATACATTCATCACCCCGTTTGACTCTCAACTTTGCCAATGAGCTTTATAATGAAGTAATCTCTTTACTACCTTATATGATTGTCACATATTCCACTTTAGTTGTAGATAAGAAACAATCTACTACAATTAAGAAATCTAACTAATAGCAATAGTACCCAAAGTGAAACACATATCCTATAGTGCTCCTCCCACAATCTATCTCACAAAAAAAATAAAAAATAAAAAATCAACAACCACATATCTATGCAATTTCAACTCGCTTCTTCTAAAGCATATACACTTTTCTGTAGTATCCATTTCACTGCTTCCCAATACTACATGCTTAGATTTGACATAAATCTACTCATAGTTCCCACTACACAGGCAATGTGTGGTTTTGTGCACAGCATGGCATACGTCAAACTTCCAATAGTTAAGGCATATGAGACCTTAGCCACCTTAGCCATGAAGTCTTTTTCTTCATCTATTTGTGGGCAATGTTTCTTATACAATCTAAAGTGATTAATTGTTAGAGGTGTTCTAACTACCTTAGCATCACTTATGCTGAACCTCTCCAATACCTTGTGAATGTACTTAGCTTGAGATAACTATAAGGTGCTTATTTGTTTATCTCTACTAATCCTCATCCCAAGTATATGATTTACTGTACCCAAGTCCTTCAACTCAAACTAACTAGACAATTGTTTCTTCAATTTGTTGATTTCATCTGAATATGTGCTAGCTACTTACATGTCATCAACATAAAGTAGAAAAATGATATAGTTAGAACCAAGCTTCCCGAAGTAATAACAATGGTTTGCATTACACCTAAGATCGATTCTCATTCTTTTGCATGAAACCCTCAAAGCTTTTATATCACTATCTAGGGGCTTGTTTTAAACCATACAAGCTCTTTGTCAATTTACATACTAGATTCTCTTCATCTTTCATTACAAAGGCCTCTAGCTCCTACATATATATTTTCTCATCTAAATCACCTTGGAAGAAGGTTGTCTTCACATCTAACTACTCAAGATGTAGACTCTCGGTTGCTACAATACTCAAAACAAATTGAATAGTTGTTAATTTCATAATTAGAGAAAATATGTTTGTGTAGTCAAATCCTTCTTTTTGTTGAAACCCTTTGACCACTAATCTAGCATCATATCTCTTGGAGCCATCATTCTCCTACTTAATTAACTCAATACACCCTCTTATTATGAAGAGCTTTCTTACATATTGGTAACTTGACTAGCATCCAAATGTGGCTAGAAATTAAAGACTTCATTTCATCTTTCATTGCAAGCTTCCACTTCCTATTATCTTCCATCTAACATGCCTCATCATAACATTCAAGTTCATCGCCATCTGTCATCAACAAATAATTTAAATATTTACTATTTAGTACATGTGGCTTACTAGATCTCCTCATTGTAGGATTGAATCTAGATCTTATGGTATATCAATATCTTATGTAGCATTTTCCTAAACTTGATGATTCTAACCTGTCTTATCTACCATACTACTTTGTGGACATCATTTGGCTCAAAGAAAAGAGGTTCAGGTTTTACCAGATTAGTAGACTATGTTGTATCTCTATCCTTATACAAAACTTTCCCATTAAATATGACATTCCTACTTCTAATCACTTTCTTGTTATGATCATCCCAAAACTTGTAACCAAAATCATTAATATTGTGACCAATAAAAGTACATTTTAGTGATTTAGTATCAAGTTTGTTGCTATCATGATCACTAATATGTACATTTGAGACTAATCTAAATACCTTCAAATGAGAAAGCATTACCTTTTTTCTAGTCCATACTTCTTCTTGTATGTTGTGCTCCAATGGTGCTAGTAGATCTTGATTGATAAAGTAAGTTCTTGTGTTGATTGCTTATGCTCAAAATTGCTTTAGAAGCCATGCCTATATAAGCATGCTTTTGGCTTTCTTAGTCAATGTCTTGTTCTTTCATTTTGTTACACCATTTTATAAAGGTGTCCTTGACAATCTTTTCCAATTTAATTCTATTTTCATAACATAACTTCTTGAACTTAGAAGCTTCATACTCCTCACCATTATCATATCATAACTTCTCTATTCTTATACCTTTATCATTCTTCACCATTGCTTTTCATCTCTAGAATACATCAAACACTTAATTCTGATTTATGCCTCATAAAGTATACTCATTCTTTCCTCAAATGATCATCAATGAAGGTCACAAATAAGACTTTCCACCAATTAATGAAACTGAAGGGGGTCCCTAAACATCTATGTGAACTAACTCAAGTTTTGCTTCTTTTGGAGTTCTTCTATCTCCCTTGAAGCTAGCTCTTCTCTATTTCCCGAATATGTAGCTTCTATACATGTTAAAGTGAATTGACTTCAAACCTAATAGCTTCTCATTTGAGTGCACAATTTTCAGCCTCTTACTACACATGTGGTCAAGTCTTTAGTGCCACATATTCAGATCTTCTTTGCTCTCAACAATTGCAAGAGATCCATAATTGTCTATTATCATATAAAGAGTGCTACTTTTCTTACCACAGGCAATAGTCATTGCTCCCCTTGAGATTTTTCATATGTCACTTGCAAAAGTTGTTAAATAGCCATTTTTCACTAATTACCCAATAAAAATATTTTTTTTTCTTCAAGTTTGGAACATGTTTCACATTATCTAGATTCCATACAAACCCATTCAATTGGATTTGCACTTAGCTTTTGTCAATAACATTGCACCCTGATCATCACCAATATATAGTTTCCCCAAATTACATAAGACATAATTCTTAAATAATTCTCTACTTGAGGTAGCATGGAATAATGCCTTAGAATCTAACACTCACGATTCTATTTTGCTCCCTAAAGATGATATAAGAGCATCATCTAATGCTTATGACACAACATTTGCACTAATCTTGTTGTCACTATCCTTATCTTTCTTGGCTACCTTACACTCATTCTAATAGTGTCTCATCTTTCCTTATTTTGAATAAGAGGGGAGATGAGTAAAAATAATTGATGAAAGGATAGGGGAAACATTTGATGAAATTTCAAAGTGATGAACGCTAGAGGTATTTAACTAAAACCTTAGGGAAGGTGAATGAAATTCACCCTATTGTATAATTGATGAGACAAATATCTTGCAATAAACCTATTAAATACTTAATATTTATATATACACGTACACAACGGATAAATAACAATCAAATTTGATTCATAGCAAAATTAAGAATTTTAATAATTTGATTCAAAACAAAAAAATCAGATAATTCCTTCATAACTTCCTATTATGAAAATATATAAAATTGATACAGTTTCAAGCTATGATTCATACAATAATTTGGGTAAGAATATTTAAAATAATAGTTTCAAGTTATGAAAATTTATCATATTTTTATTGTTCTTCACAGACACAGACTAATAGAACTTGTATTATTATATGATTCCATATATATATATATATATATATATATATAAAACTAAGAATAAAAATTATACTAAAATTCCATAATGTTAAATAATTAATAATAATTAAACAATAAAAATAATCAAATAATTACATAGTTTCTTATTATGATAAATAACCTTACCATAACTTTGAACTAGAGTATTATTTTTTTTTTATAACTTCTGATTCTGAACAATTATAATACTTAACATAGTGTGGACCCCGCATTTCGCTCGATGCGTTCCCACTCGATGGCGCGACTTGCTTTTTATTTATTTGGTGAAAATTTGGTTTTTTGAAAAATATTTGGAGTCGCCACTGATTTTTGTTTTATTTTTAAAGGGTAAACAAAATAAGAAAGAAAACCCTAAGTGTGACTCCATATTTCGAAAAAGGTGGTCTGTGAAAAACCGGATCAAGGCTCGGGAGTCAGGTTACTTATTGGGAAGGTACGGTAAAGATCGTAGCACCCCTCTAAGACTCTAAAAACGGGTCTCTACTAATAAAATGAAGCAATCATGGCAATTGATAAGGAAATCAATGGATACCCGGAACTATCATGCACAATAGGGAGATCAAAACACGCATAAGAATGGCTAGAGTGAAAACGGGTGCGTACCTTGGCAACGAGCTATAATGCGCTATCAAGAAATGGAATTAGTGCACAATAATGAGCATAAAATATAGCACACATGTCACTAAATCGAATATGAAATCACCAATGACACACCTGACACTTGTCTCAAGTTCATTTTTATTTTAGATAAAACCTCTTTGATGTCGGGCCCCCACCAAAGCCCAATTGAATTCGCATGAATTAATCCCACAAATTCCATTATTTTGGAATTATGAAAATTGCATTCATGCTTATGTAAAACCAAGAAAAACAGAAGATTATTTGAGAACCGGAGTGGAATTAAAACCGTTCGAGAGAAAATTGGATTTTTGAAATTTATTTGAAATTGGAGTCTTAGGAATTAAATTTAAGAATTGGAATTTTGGAAATTAAATTTGAAAGAAATTGGAAAACCTTAAGAATTGGAAATTAAATTTGAAAGAAATTTATTTGAAAATTGGAGTCTTGGGAATTAAATTTAAGAATTGGAATTTTGGAAATTAAATTTGAAAGAAATTGGAAAATTTAAAATTATTTGAGAATTAGAACCATGAAAATTAAATTTTAAAAGTTGGAATCTGGAAAATTATTTGAAGATGGAATTTTTTTTTTAAATAAATAAAATAATAATAATAATAATAATAATAATAATAATAATAATAATAATTGGATAAATAAATGCGAAAATTGGAATTTCGGAAATTAGAAATTAAATTCGGAAATTGAAAAAATGGAATTTCGAAAATTGGGAATTAAATTTGGAAATCGGAATTTTGAAGAATTATTTAAAGATGGGATTTTAAAAATAAATAAATAAATAAATAAATAAATAAATAAATAATGAAAATAATAATGATTAAACAAATAAATGTGAAAATTGGAATTTTGGAAATTGGAAATTAAATTTAGAAATCGAAATTTAGAAAAATTATGTAAGGATTGAATTTTTAAGAATTAAATTAATGATCGGAATTTCGAAAAAATATTTGAAGATGGAAATTTGAAAATTAAATTAAAAAAAAAAAAGAACAAAAGGAATTTTGAAGGATTATTTGGGAAATGAATTTTTTGAAAATTAGATTGGAAAGAGATTGGAGTTTCTAAAATTCATTTGAAGGTGGCATTTAAAAAAAAAAAAAAAAATTGGAATGTTGGGATTTTAGGAAAATTAAATTTAAAAATGGGGAAAATAAAAAATATTTTGAGAAGGGAATTAAAAAAAAAAGATTAAATTTGGAATTTTTGGAAAATTTGAAAAGTGTTATTTTAAATATTAAATTTGAACTTTTGGAATTTTGGAATTTTGAGAAATTATTTAAAAAACTAAATTTGAGAATAGAATTTCGAAAAATTAAATTTAAAAAAATTGGAATCTTGGAAAATTGGAATTTTGAGAAATTATTTTAAAAAGTAAATTTGAGAGTGGAATTTCGGAAAATTAAATTTCGAAAATTGAAATCTTGGAAAAATTATTTTGAGAATGGATTTTGGAAATTAGATTTAAGAATTGGAGTTTTGGAAATTAAATGAAAATTGAAATTTTAAAAATTAGAGTTTTGAAGATTAAATTAAGGAATTAAAGTTTTTAAAATTATTTGAAAATTGGGATTATGGACAATTATTTTGAAATATAAGTTTTGGAAATTAAATTTGAAAATTGAAAATTGAAAAAGTGGAAATTGATTTTGATATCAGAATATGAAGAATTAAAAGAGATGAAATGTGATGGTGGGATTACATGGCCATGCACACATGGGGCCCAAGATGCAATTGTGTTTGCTCTGTGGATTGTCCTTCTCGATCAGACAAGTAAAGGAAAACAAAGTTGCTCACAAGATTACCCAAAGCAATAAGAACTCCGAGACAAAATTGTGCTAGTAGATAAAGTCCTGGAATAAGGTAATGCCATAAGCCAATCATTTCCCAAAGCTCCATATTCTTCCCCATTTTCTTATTTAAGAAAGTGAATGCCACATTAAAGATATATGTGCTGGCCGCCCACAGGAGAATGAAAACAAGAAGCAATCCACTTAAATGGTGCAGGTAAAACACAGGGGGGAAAACATGTAGAAGGTAACCAATATATGCAAGTAATCCAAACGCACAGAGGCTTGCAAAATGGAAACTTCAAAATGAAAGTGCAAACAAGGAGATTAGAAAATCGTAAATGAGAAAGTTGATACCAAAGGTGCGAAAAACTGCTCTCTTTAGTAGAACATTAGCATGTCGTTCACTAGATCTCGATAGATGAATAAAAAAATGAATGCTTGGAGGGAAGAAGCTGCTCGGTCAAACTGTTTCCATGATAACAAATATCGCCTCTGAAAACGAAAACCTGGAAAAAAAAACTTCAAACCCAGAGCTTCAGCTTTTCTTTTTTTTTTTTTCCTTTCTCTAGCTTCGTTTTCTCTCAAAACCTCCAAAAAATTTCCTACCCATGGACAACCCTCTTCCTCCCTAGCTTGCTCTATTTTTTTTTTTTTTTTTTCAGATACTGGCTCTCTGTTTTCAGCTCTCTTAGGTACCAGCCTTTGTCTCAAGCTCCCCCTAACTTCTCTTCCCGTTTCTCTCTTTCAACTCTCCAGATTTTTATTTTTTTCCAAAAAAAACTCAGTCCCCTTTTTCTGCTCTCCCCAGCTGCCCTTCCAAACCAGTTTTCCCTCTCTAGATATCACCTTCTGAAACCCCAAAAGAAAACCTCCCACCCATTCTCTCAGCTCTCATTCCGCTCTAAAAATGAAAACCTCCCATCTCTTTCACTGTTCCCGTACTCATCCTCTGTCATCCATTCCAAAACAAATCTTATCTTAACCACCACCAGGGCGAGGTGGTGGTGCGTTCTTACCACATGTCCATGTAGCTTCTCCTGGCATAAAAAGCCCCCTTCCCCTCCCTCCCTTCCTCAAAAAATGAAGACTTCACCCTCTGTTTCTCCCATTTTGCACGAGGGGTCTATAAATATGCTCATCTTCGGTAGAATTCACGAGTGTAAGAAAATATGAACACTAGAGTGAAAAGAAAGTGTGAATAGTGAGTGAAATGAAGTGAACTCTACCGAAGACAAAGAAAGACCCCTAAAGGTACACAAGTAAAATACAAACTTGCTCAAACCAACAAATGAGCAAAACAGGCTCTAAAATCCTATGAGAATGGTAGCTCTCAGAGTGCCTCTAAAGTTGCGCTATGGATCCAAACTTCCTCTAAGATGTCTCCAAAAGTGACTCAAAGATTGATGTCAAAGCTGAATAGCAGTCGAACCATCTAGGAACATAAGAATAAATGTGTACAAAGAAAGAAACCACACATCTACTATATGAAAGCTGATAGAATATGAAGTTTTGAGGACAAGGTGTGCAAAGACTAGAGTCACCTAAAATAGAGGAAGGAACGGGACATGGTCATAATGACCGGAATCACTAAACCAAAGGAAAGAACGGGACGCGATCGCAATGACCGAAATCACCTAAAATAGACGGGATGCGGTCACAATGACCGAAATCACCTGAAACATATGGAACGTGTCACAATAACCGAAATCAAAACTGACATGACAATGATCGATCGATATAGGTGCGACCCTGACTCGAACTGAATACAAACTGATAGGAAGATGACCGATTGATATAGATGTGGCCCTGACTCGAACTCAAATCAACAGAGAATGACCGATCGATATAGGCGCGATTCCTAAAACTGAAATCTAACACAAGCTAATAGAAAGATGGTCGATCGATATGGGTGCGACCCCAACTTAAAAACTCAAATTGACAAGACAATGACCAATCGATATAGGTGCGGTCCCAAATCAAACTCAAACAGACAAGATGAATGACCGATCGATATAGGTGTGGTCCCGAAAACTCAAACTCAAACAAATAAGATGATGACCGATCGATATAGATGCAGTCCTGAAACCCAAACTAAACTCAAACAGACAAGATGATGAACAATCGATATGGGTGCGGTCCCGAAACTCAAACTAAACTCAAACAGACATGAAAATGACCGATCGATATATCTGCGGTCTCGACTCAAACTCAAACAAACAAGATGAATGACCGATCAATATAGGTACGGTCCCGAAAACTCAAACTCAAACAAACAAGATGATGACCGATCGATATAGGTGCAGTCCCAAAAACTGAAAACTAACTCAAACTGACATGGAAATGATAGGAAGATGACTGATTGATATAGGTGCGACCTCTACTCAAACTGACAAGACAATGACCGATCGATATAGGTGTGGTCCTGGAAACTCAAACTGAACACCGGGTGAATGATAGGAATATGGTCGATCGATATGGGTATGGCCCCAAAACACAAACTCGAACTGACAAGATGATGATCGATCGATATAGGTGCGGTCCTAACTCAAACTAAACACAAATTAACAAGAGGATGGTCGATCGATATAGGTGCGGCCTCGACTCAAACTGACAAGACAAATGATCGATCGATATAGGTGCGATCCCGATTCAAACTGACATGGAAATGATAGGGAGATGGCCGATCAATATAGGTGTAGCCCCAACTCAAACTAACACAACGAATGACCGATCGATATAGGTGTGGTCCCGAAAACTCAAACTCAAACTCAAACTCAAACAAACAAGATGATGACCGATCGATATAGGTGCGGTCCCAAAAATTGAAAACTAATTCAAACTGACAGGATGATGACCGATCAATATAAGTGCAGTCCTGAAACTCAAACTAAACTCAAACAAACAAGATGATGACCAATTGATATAGATGCAGTCCCAAAACTCAAACTGAACTCAAATAGACATGAAAATGATCGATCGATATAGGTGCGGTCCTGACTCAAACTCAAATAGACAAGATGAATGACTGATCGATATAGGTGCAGTCCCGAAAACTCAAACTCAAACAAACAGGATGATGACCGATTGATATAGGTGTGGTCCCAGAAACTGAAAATTAACTTAAATTGACATGGAAATGATAGGAAGATGGCCGATCGATATAGGTATGGCCCCGACTCAAACTGACAAGACAATGACCGATTGATATAGGTGCGGTCCTGAAAACTCAAACTGAACACAAGATGAATGATAGGAATATGGCCGATCGATATGTGTGTGGCCCTAAAACACAAACTCGAACTGACAAGATGATGACCAATCGATATAGGTGCGGTCCCAACTCAAACTGAACACAAATTGACAAGAGGATGGTTGATCGATATAGGTGCGGCCTCGACTCAAACTGATAAGACAAATGACCGACCGATATAGGTGCGACCCCAACTCAAACTAACACGATGAATGACCGATCGATATAGGTATGGTCCCAACTCGAAAAACTCGAACTCAAACTAACATGGAAGATGGCCGATCAATATAGGTGTGGTCCCAACTCAAACTGACACGACGAATGATCGATCGATATAGGTGTAGTCCCAACTCGAAAAACTCGAACTCAAACTAACATGGAAGATGACTGATAGATATAGGTGCAACCCCAACTCAAACTGACATGACGAATGACCGATCGATGTAGATGCGATCCCAAAAATTCAAACTAACATGAAAAATGATAGGAACATGGCCGATCAATATAGGTGCGGCCCCGACTCGAACTGACATGAGAAAATGACCGATCGATATAGGTGCGGTCCCAAAAACATAAATAGACGAGGAAATGATAGAAAGGTGGTCGATTGATATAGGTGCGGTCCCAACTCGAAAAACTCAAACTCAAACTGATAGGAAGATGGTCGATCGATATAGGTGCGGTCTTGACTCAAACGGATAGAAAAATGGTCGATCGATAAAGGTGTGATCCCGAAAACTCAAAATGAACTCAAACTGATAGGAAGATGGCCGGTCGATAGGGGTGCGACCTCAACTCAAACTGACACGATGGATGATCGATCGATATAGATGCAGTCTCGACTCAAGCTGAACTGACATGATGGTGATCTAATCAAGTCGCCCAAAGCCAAAGGATAACCAGGATAACCATGCAAGCAAACTCGGCAGGAGGAGATTTGCCTTAGTATGACAACTCATAAGGATTAACAACTAGGTCAAAAGATAATGAAGCATGTGCAAGGTTTGATGATCCTAGAGAATGAGGGTATGCCCCAGTATGCAACTGTAGGGGTCAACAACTAGATCAAAAGGTTAATGAAAGTCTACTGAAAGGTTTGGTGCTCTCGAAGAAGGGGGTATGCCCCAGCATGTGACGATGAACAAACTGAGATACAAAATGCTCTAAAACAACTGTGTTCTAAAATATGCTCATCCATCATGCAATGAAAGTGTCTAACCTCAAATAGGTAATGCCAAATAGGACCATGCATTGTGATACCATGCTAACAAAACAAAACTAACTGATGAATAAAAACAAATGATGACCAATGCTCAAAATGCAAAGATGAAGCAAATCAACACTCAATATGCTAACTATCAAAATGAAAGCATCATCACTAATAAATCAACAATCTGTCAGGCCCTGCCATCATGGAAGATGCTGAACCCAAAGTCCAAAAGAATTATGAAAGCACAACCAAAGAAATCGAGGACTGATCTACATCTTTTCCTAATGGAGATAGAGGTGTGAGGTCATGTGTCATGGTGAGATGTGTGGGATAAAAAAAGGTAATGATCAAGCTCTAGTAAGATAGAAAACACAAAAGTATCAAGGGTGAAATGTCTGAGTACGAAATGAAAGCTAGGTAGGTATTTGAGATAATCCAAGTATGTCGAGAATACTAAACCCAAGGTGTCAATAGCTCCATAATCCATCAAAAGTAGCAATCATAAATAGAAAGTCAAGTCTCGATGTTTAAACATCTGACTAGGTGGCTATGCCCCAATATGCCATGAGGATAACATGAAACAATCCAATAATCTCCATATCACTCGTCAGATGCTCCAACGTTAAGAATCAATCTGATCTCCCTCCACAATATGGATATGCCCCAGTGTAAAGGATTCAATAGGGTGGTTGTGCTCCAATGAAAAATGCTCTCCATCCAGGCTATGCCCCAGTATAAACCATCTGAAGTGACTGTGCTCCAAGATAAATCAAAGTCCATCACCGATGAGAGGGCTATACCTCAAAATAAATCATCATATCAAAAATCAACCATCAATGAGTGGAGTGTGTCTCAATGCAGAATATCAAGTAGAGTGACTGAATCTCCAATAAAAGCGCTCTCTGAAATGGCTATGCTCTAGTGTAAGGTCATCTCACAACTCCTAATCCATCATAATCCAAGTGAAGAAGTGAACTGACTATGCCTCAGTGCAAGGCATCATCCCGAAAGAAAATGTCATCGATGAGCGGGGTATGCCTCAGTGTAGATAACGTCATCTCTAAAAATCCATCACTGATAAGAGGGGTATGCCCTAGTGTAAATCATATCATAGCTCCTCATCCATCATGCTTTAAGAAATAATCTCTAACCAATCTTGAGTATTGCCCATGTGTGAGCTGTCAAGTACAATGCGAAGTAATGGCCTCAGGGTGGTCTTCAGACACGGGACGTAACGTAGGCTAAGATAATAGGGTGAAAGAAACAAAAGGAAACTAGGCTCAAAGATCCCAATGATAATAATCCCCATACCCCTCATGCATGAGATGCAATGCGTAGGAAACGTCATGAGTCTCGAACCTAAGGGTTCCCACACAAAAAGTGATGATAAATGAATGGACACATCGAATAAGCAAGAATAAAGTGTGGATGCTAAACCCAAGTCAAACATCAAGTAGGATGAGAAAAGAAAGAAATCAGAGGAGATAGAGTGAAATGGCGTAATAGGACAAAGATAGGCGAAAACAAAGGGATAGAAAAGTGAGTGATGGTCAACCTACATCAAAGCATGGAAAGTAGTCACATTCGAATGGATATAATGATGAATAGGGCAGGGATCCAGAAATCCTCAAGAAATGTCTCTCGTCTCTCTCACAAAAATCGAATGAGCGACTCATACTCTCACAAAAAATATACATCAAGATGAATCTCAAAGATAAGCTCTCATATGAACTCTCTCTAACACATAAACTCAATGAATCAAACTAGCACATCCATACATGTGCTCAATGGAAAACGGTATAATGAACAATGCATTTTTTTTTCCTCTTTATTTTTTGTTTTTGTTTTTGTTTTTTTTTACGCATACTCTGATCAATAATGAATGAACTCCCATGAAAATACATACCCAAATGATCAAACCCTCTCCACATACGGATGTAACACGAATCCTCACTAACAAGGCAACCTCTCAAATTGAAATCTCTAAACCACTGCCCATGGGGTGAATGGGGGGAAAGAATGTGACAATCCTCCATGCAGTGACGTGTGAAAAACCATCACTCAAAGTGAAACAAGGATAATGTCGAGTAAGCAATGATGAGAGAAAAAACAGAGAACGAATATCACAAGTGGTGATATATGATGTCGGAAAAAGTGATGAGATGATGTCAAAGAAGAAAATATCACAATGAAGAGTGAGGAATGAGACCTGCATATGTATGTCAGGTCTAGAACTCATGATGTATCCAATCAAAGCATGCAAACACTATAGGGTCCCCAACCTGGTGTAATAGGTAAATGAGGTGATGAAAGAAAAGGATATGGTGCTCGTGTGAGGCTCAATGAGCTAGCAATGGGTAACTCTATACGTAAGGGTGATAGGGTCAATGGGCTCATGAAATGATGGCCACCCATCCTTTAACCACAACCTCAAACATCGTGCTTTCAAGATCTCACATGGCCAATACTAAAGACTGGCATCAGTCCAACATAGTCGTATCAACTGCTCTGAAATTGTGTGAAAGCTCCTACTCCATATGCTCTGTGATAATCATCAATGTCCTCTGACAATTGCCTCACTCTATCATCACATGCCACTCACCATCGTCTCATAAAATCACCATCTCTAGTCATCTTGACTCTCTGAAGTCATGTGCAATGACTCAGATCTGGATGCTCCACAATAACCCCTCTGCCTCAGTAACACCGTCAAGTAGTCAAACCACTCTCTCATCATGATCCATCTATCATCATGCAAAGCTCACCTCGAGTTTAACCATCTCGGACTCTACTTGGTCAGATCAAGGAAATGATGGAAAAAATAGGCAATGGTACTGTAGTATACAAAGGCGAATAGGGATGGTAAGGTTGTATAATGGTACTAAGGAGTGATGTCATGTCAGGCTCAAAATGGGTAGGTCATCAAGCCTACAAAGTCAAGATATTTATATAGATATGGTACTGCTCTGATCAAAAGGTGAAATGGGTCATAATCTCGAACTCCTTAGGTCGATCTCCTAATCCTAGGTCAATAAGCTCAATATCCTCTATGATAGGTCAGACCAGAGTGATCATGATGTGCAAATGAATAGATGTCTCAAGTCAAAAGTACAACACATCATTTGATATATGGTCCTATGATGGCAATCTAAAACTGGAAATATGACAGAAACCCTAAGGTCATAAAGGTGTCCACTTTGAGATGGCTACAAATGTGACTAAAGAATTTCTATCAACGATCCAGAAAATGGATGAGGTGTGAAAAACAACACTGTCATGAGATCGATACTCCATCTATAACAAAATATCTCTGATTCACTTTCAACCCAAGCTCAATAAAGAAAAATGATTAGGTGATCAAGGCAACTCTCTCGAAAAAATGTAAATGTGAAAATGTGTCTTTCACCTTTCCGTAATGACAATATGAGCATCAAGTTGAAAATTGAATCAATGATCAAACAAAGAATGAGGTACTAGGCTA
Organism: Vitis vinifera; assembly: GCF_030704535.1. NCBI lineage: Eukaryota > Viridiplantae > Streptophyta > Magnoliopsida > Vitales > Vitaceae > Vitis > Vitis vinifera. The sequence continues at coordinate 7,803,207 of NC_081807.1, read as the reverse complement.
GTGATAGATGTACGGTGTAAAAAAGTGATCAATGAACATATCCCAAAGCATCAAGCAAGTGATAACAAAGTGAAAGGATGTGCCAAGCCAAGAAAGGAAGACGAAAGCCCTAGGGAGAAAGCACGCTAAACTCATCGAGTGGGGGAAAGAATAATCTAAGGCAACATGACAAGAGGCGGTCCAACCAATACCCAAACTCATACCAATCTTTAAGCACTCTCAAATGGAAACCAAAAGAGAAAACACTAGATTTGAACAGTAACTAAAGAATTTTGAAGGCCCTCAGATGCACCCACGTGTAGGGAAAGAAGTCCTGATCAAAGGATCTAAGGCTCAACCTACAAGGTCAAGGTGGCTCTAAAAAGAAAAAAATGGTGGACTTTAAAGGATTCTTAGCAGATCGTACCCTCCGACGGTACACAACCCTCTGCACGCCTCCGAAGAGACGAGGCACTTCCGTGCAAGGTGGTCATCACCTCCACACATGCACTACCTCGACATCCTAGGGGGGTTTCCTATGGTGAAACCTCTCAAAATCTCAACACTCAATAGTCAACTAGAGTGCACAATGAGAGGTGTGGGTGCATCTGAAAACCCTATGAAGCTAAATAGGAAGATGAAACACACTAGCCTCACAAATATCCATAAAACCTATCTCCGGGCTATACAGGTCTTCAATGATCGGACTCCAATCGATATCAACATGTCAGTCACCTCCAAAATGCTCCCAAACATCTGTATAGCCCGTCGCTAGACCCTACTCCTAACCTCTAGCTCGGTCAGAGTAACAAACAAACACAAGGCCTCACACTTGCAAAAGTGAGAACTGGAATGAAGGGAATGACCGAAACCAAGAGAGTTGGAGGTAAGGGGATAGTTGTGTGGCCCACACGGACAAACAACATGCAATCACGCAAAATGAGGGTAATCATGCAACATACAGTCATGCAAAATAAGTATATATCATCCAAATCTACACACAAACTAATCGAGAAGAATATCTAGCAATGATAATCAAGATAATATACAATCAAGAGAATCAATCATGTCAAGATGAACGAGATAAGTAACAAAAAGAATGTACATGTCAAGGTGAGCAGAGTGATCATACAATAAGGAGAATGTCCATATGTGAGGAAAAGTTGAAATGATCAATCAATAAAATCAACATACCGACGCCTCAAATGAATACGACAACCAAGCATGCATCAAGGATAATGATACCAAAAGCTCTCAATGTGTAATCAACAGTCAAGCAAACACACGCACAAAGAGAATTGGGTACCCACTGATGGACCAATCAAACGCCACATTTGCCTCATCTTAAGTTCAAGCTTGACCCTCTAAACGATCCCCAGGGAAGTCGCCATTTTACGGACCCCGCATTTCATTCGATGCATTCTCACTTGATGACGCGACTTGCTTTTTATTTATTTGGTGAAAATTTTGATTTTTTGAAAAAGATTTGGAGTAGCCACTAATTTTTGTTTTATTTTTAAAGGGTAAACAAAATAAGAAAGAAAACCCTAAGTGTGACTCCATATTTTGAAAAATGTGGTTTGTGAAAAACCGGATCAAGACTCGGGAGTCAGGTTACTTATTGGGAAGGTACGGTAAAAACCGTAGCACCCCTCTAAGTCCCTAAAAACGGGTCTCTACTAATAAAATGAAGTAATCATGGCAATTGATAAGGAAATCAACGGATACCCGGAACTATCATGCACAATAGGGAGATCAAAACATGCATAAGAATGGCTAGAGTGAAAACGGGTGCGTACCTTGGCAACGAGCTATAATGCGCTATCAAGAAATGGAATTAGTGCACAATAATGAGCATAAAATATAGCACACATGTCACTAAATCGAATATGAAATCACCAATGACACACCTGACACTTGTCTCAAGTTCATTTTTATTTTAGATAAAACCTCTTTGATGTCGGGCCCCCACCAAAGCCCAATTGATTTCGCATGAATTAATCCCACAAATTCCATTATTTTGGAATTATGAAAATTGCATTCATGCTTATGTAAAACCAAGAAAAACAGAAGATTATTTGAAAACCGGAGTGGAATTAAAACCGTTCGAGAGAAAACTGGATTTTTGAAATTTATTTAAAAATTGGAGTCTTAGGAATTAAATTTAAGAATTGGAATCTGGAAAATTATTTGAAGATAGAGTTTTTTTTTTAAAAAATAAAATAATAATGATTGGATAAATAAATGCGAAAATTGGAATTTTGGAAATTGGAAATGAAATTCGGAAATTGGAAAATTGGAATTTCGGAAATTGGGAATTAAATTTGGAAATCGGAATTTTAAAGAATTATTTAAAGATGGGATTTTAAAAATAAATAAATAAATAAATAATGAAAATAATAATGATTAAATAAATAAATGTGAAAATTGGAATTTCAGAAATTAGAAATTAAATTTAGAAATCGAAATTTAGAAAAATTATGTAAAGATTGAATTTTTAAAAATTAAATTTAAGGATCGGAATTTCAAAAAAAATATTTGAAGATGAATTTGAAAATTAAATTTAAGAAAAAAAAGAAAAAAAAAGAATTTTGAAGGATTATTTGGGAAATGAATTTTTTGAAAATTAGATTGGAAAGAGATTGGAGTTTCTAAAATTCATTTGAAGGTGGCATTTAAAAAAAAAAAAAAATTGGAATGTTGAGATTTTCAGAAAATTAAATTTAAAAATGGGGAAAATAAAAAATATTTTCAGAAGGGAATTTAAAAAAAGAAAGAAAGAAAGAAAGAAAGATTAAATTTGGAATTTTTGGAAATTTGAAAAATGGTTGGAATTTTGAGAAATTATTTAAAAAAACTAAATTTGAGAATAGAATTTCGAAAAATTAAATTTAAAAAAATTGGAATCTTGGAAAATTGGAATTTTGAGAAATTATTTTATAAAGTAAATTTGAGAGTGGAATTTCGGAAAATTAAATTTCGAAAATTGAAATCTTGGAAAAATTATTTTGAGAATGGATTTTGGAAATTAGATTTAAGAATTGGAGTTTTGGAAATTAAATGAAAATTGGAATTTTAAAATTTAGAGTTTTGAAGATTAAATTAAGGAATTAAAGTTTTTAAAATTATTTGAAAATTGGGATTATGGACAATTATTTTGAAATATAAGTTTTGGAAATTAAATTTGAAAATTGAAAATTGAAAAAGTGGAAATTGATTTTGATATCAGAATATGAAGAATTAAAAGAGATGAAATGTGATGGTGGGATTACATGGCCATGCACACATGGGGCCCAAGATGCAATTGTGTTTGCTCTGTGGATTGTCCTTCTCGATCAGACAAGTAAAAGAAAACAGAGTTGCTCACAAGATTACCCAAAGCAATAAGAACTCCGAGACAAAATTGTGCTAGTAGATAAAGTCCTGGAATAAGGTAATGCCATAAGCCAATAATTTCCCAAAGCTCCATATCCTTCCCCATTTTCTTATTTAAGAAAGTGAATGCCACATTAAAGATATATGTGCTGGCCGCCCACAGGAGAATGAAAACAAGAAGCAGTCCACTTAAATGGTGCAGGTAAAACACAGGGGGGAAAACATGTAGAAGGTAATCAATATATGCAAGTAATCCAAATGCACAAAGGCTTGCAAAATGGAAACTTCAAAATGAAAGTGCAAACAAGGAGATCAGAAAACCGTAAGTGAGAAAGTTGATACCAAAGGTCCGAAAAACTGATCTCTTTAGTAGAACATTAGCATGTCGTTCACTAGATCTCGATAGATGAATAAAAAAATGAATGCTTGGAGGGAAGAAACTGCTCGGTCAAACTGTTTCCATGATAGCAGATACCGCATCTGAAAACGAAAACCTGGAAAAAAAAAAAAAAAACTTCAAACCCAATGCTCCAGTTTTTCTTTCTTTTCCTTTCTCTAGCTCTGTTTTCTCTCAAAACCTCCGAAAAATTTCCCACCCGTGGACAACCTCTTCCTCCCTCACTTGCTCTATTTTTTTTTTCTCAGATACTAGCTCTCTGTTTTCAGCTCTCTCGGGTACCAACCCTCTCTCTCAAGCTCCCTCTAACCTCTCTTCTCGTTCCTCTCTTTGAACTCTCCAGATTTTTATTTTTTTCCAATAAAAATCAATCCCCTTTTTTCTGTTCCGCCCAACTGCCCTTCCAAACCAGTTTTCCCTTTCCAGATATCACTTTCTGAAACCCCAAAAGAAAACCTCCCACCCTTTCTCTCAGCTCTCGTTCCTCTCTAAAAATGAAAACCTCTCATCTCTTCCACTATTCCCGTACTCATCATCTATCATCCGTTCTAAAACAAATCCTATCTCAACCACCACCATGGCGAGGTGGTGGTGTGTTCTTGCCACATGTCCGTGTAGCTTCTCCCAGCATAAAGAGCCTCCCTTCCCTCCCCTCCCTAAAAAAAATGAAGACTTCACCCTCTGTTTCTCCCATTGTGCACGAGGGGTCTACACATAGCTTCTCGGTATGTGTAAGATTAATTTTTTTTTTCACATATATGACTTTATGCTATAATTTTTCTATTTAAAATATTTTCCAAATATTCTCAAGTCATGAGAGATTACAAAATGAACCTTTATTCTACATAGCTTTTGATTATAAGAAAATATATAATATTAACATTTTCTCATCGCTTTCAACCATGAGAAAAAATATAGAATACTTTTGCAAATAACTTCAAACTACAATTACCTATAAAATAATAATTTCTTTATAATCTCTATTTAGAGGAAATATGTATTTGTTTTCATAGAAACTAAGTATATATATATATATATATATCAAAACAAAGAAGAGGGTTAGAAATCAAACAAGATAAATAACCAAAGAAATTTAAAAAGAGAAGGAACCAAAAACTTGTTTAGTTCATAAATATAAAACCATCCATGATAGGAGGTAAACTGGAAACATAAAACAAAACATCCATGATAGGAGGTAAATCTTAAAACATAGATACATAAGGAGAAATATCTTATAATGGGAGGAAAGCTTTGAAGAAAGCTTGGAGCTTGAAGGGCTTACATGTTGAGAGAGAAAGAAGAGAAAAGGGAGAGCATAAGCTTGGGAGAGATTTCAGATCTAAAATTCTAGGTGAAATTCTAGGTGCTTACAAATGAGGATCAGGTCTCCTTAAATAGCCAAAAAGAGGGGACAAAGCACTGTTTGCCTTTTGACTAACTGCCATGAATAGTAATCTCGTGCATGAATAGTGAATAGTAAATAGTGAATAGTAAAATTCACTTTTCCACGAATTCCACCGAAAAACCCACTTTCGGTTGAAAAGACTTCTGACAGGCTACTTTAGATTGTGTAGTCACATGTTTGCTGCTTTTGGTGCTGAAACTGCAAAACTTGTAAAATATTCTTGATGGAAGACATAAGACTGGTGATTACTTAGATCTTCTTATTGGAGGAATGATTCATTCACAGTCGTCACCATTGTCTGGAAGGTAGCTTGTTGAATCATCAGATTCTGCACAAGAATTTTCTTGGGAGAAGCTTGAGCTTCCTTCTTCAAGGATTTTCTGGAAATCTTGAGGGGTCTTAGCTGCTGCAAGCATGACTTGTAACTGTTGCTTTTTGAGGAGAAATTGAGACATATCATCACTAGTTGAGACTTGTGTGGGGTTCTTGAGGAAATACTGCTTAACTGCATCAATAGATGCATCATTTTTCAAGGCATCCCACCATTTAGTTTTAAAAGTCCTTCCCAGAGATGGAAAGGCCGCTGATTCATCCGTAATGATAATATAGTCCCATTGGACTATCCAAGCAAGGCCAAATTTGCTAAAAGTTCTCTGGGGATATCAAAAGAACTTTTGAATAGCTCAAAGCCATCCAGGATGGGCTTAGGAAGAATCTTAATAGTCGGACCATAATAAGTCCACCAACTGTAGAACCAAAATGGGAAAAAGGAAAACTGATTCTATTATGGAAAATAGAACATCCATGAATGATGGAAGTCCCTATTCTGGACCAGAAAAGCATTAAACCATGCTCTCTGATAATCCCAATAATTAAAAAACCTTGGCTTTGATGGTTCAGAAAATTCCCTTGAAAGATTAGGATTTCCACCCCATTGCTTGACAGTAAGAATCTTATAGATATGGCAGGTGGAGAATGCCAAGCTCATATTGCTGAATTTATCAGCATTATGCTTAATTTTAACAGAACCAGTTTCTGTAAGGACTGCTTCATAAAACTCTCTTGTTTTTAAAATATCACCAAAGAGATAATGAAAATTTTCTTGAAAAGCTTTTGCAGCAATCTCTCTAGGGTTTTCAGAGAAAAATTCTCTTTCAATAACCAAAAGAGGTTGATTTAAATCATTTTGCCAATATCTTGATTTTGTTGAAAGAGGTATGGGGTTGGCAGCCACCACAATTTGCTTGTTTGAAAAAGAGGAGCTTGATGCTAATTCCTTTTTAGAGGGATTAGCCTTAGTGGCTTGCTTGAAGGTCTGTGACCCTAAAATGGCTAGATACTGGGTGGCCTTGACTGGATTAGCTGGATCAGAATGATCATAGTACAAGGTCATCATCTTGTTAGGCATAGGGTTAGAAGAATGAAGCCTTGCTTCTTCTTCTTCAACTTGTTGGCTCCATAGCATTTTATGGGGAGAAGGAGCTTGACTGGATTGGGTTTTTTTGTTAGGAGCTTGGGTATTCTTTTTAGGGGCCATGGTCTCGTGAACCCTGCAAATTCCACGAGTTGAGTGATTAGGAATGAAACTTTCTCCTTTAATAAACATATTTTGAAAATTAAGGTTTAAAATAATCTAATCAGTTAAATTATACTTAAAAGCTATATACTTAATTGTTTTCTCAAATGTGAAAACAACTTTTAAAATTCCTTGGTTCAAAATATCAGTTTGAAATTTTGAAATGCATAAAGGAATGCTTAAAATATCATTTATAATGAGATTATGAATGAATTGGGTACCTAATATCTTAGGTGGATCATCTATTCTAACGAGATTAATTTCTTGATCACAAGGAGTGATGTTTTCAACAGGACTAGCAAATTCAAAAAGAATTTCCTTATCAAAAAGCTTTGTTCTTATACCTTGGTTATCTACCCACAAGGGATAAATAGAGCTTAAGAAGGGTATTCCTAGGAGGGCTTTTTCCTTAAGATCCTTAACAAGGATAAAGGTTTGCTTAATACAGATGTCATGGTTACGAATATGAACATCTGTTAATTTATACTTAATGGCAAGTCTTTTGCCATTGGCTCCAAATAGAGACTGACTAGTCTCTTCACATAAAGGAATAGGTACAAGACCTTCTTGAAGGCAATTTTCAGCTGCTCTTGAATCAATCAAAGCAATAATATCAAAGACAAATTTATCTTTGACTACTATAGTAAGGGAGACTTCCCACCTCTGGAAGATAACCCTACTCACAGTATTCAAAAAAGTATCTGTCTCATTATCATTAACATGAGAAGATTCTGGAATATCCATAAGGTTTCTTTGGTTGACAATTCTATTGATTTGTTCTTGGAGATCAAAGAGACCTAAACCTATGAATTGTCTTAATTCCTTAATATCCTTTTCATACTGCCTAACTTCATCATGAAGTTCCTTAATGCTAATTTCCTTGGGAGACTGTTGGTCAAACCTGTTTAAGATATCATTAAGGTTATAAGGATTTACAGTCTTCTTGGCTTCTACCTTAACAACAGATTTCTTAAAAACTTCATAAAGATTTTGCTTAGTCTTTTCATCTTCAACTTTTCTTAAAGTATCTAGGATAAATTCCTGATCTTGGCTTATGACATTTATAGTTTTAGGACGACAATTACAATTACCTTTAATACATTCTACTTGGTCACTAGAAGATTAGCTAGAAACTTCACCACTACTTTCTAGTTGATTAATGTCATCTTCATTATCTGAATCAGTCCTTAATTCAGAATCTGTGGAGTTTAACATTACCTTACAAAGCATATTTTTTAGGTCATCTGAGACACTTAAGTTATTAATCTTTTGCTCAACTCTACAATCTTTTTTATAATGGCCAACTTTGCCACATTTAAAACAGATAATTGGCTTGACATCTAAAGGAGTTTCTACCTTTTTTTGGGTATCTTTGTTGACCCTTCTTTGGAAGTGTCTTGACTGCTTAGTATCATTCATCCTATAGTTGTCATGGGTACCTCTCTTACTGTGGTAAAACTTATCTTTGCTAGGCTTCCTGCTTGGTTTTTGCTTAGAGGGAGGCATAGTTTCCTTTTGGCTGAAACCAAACTGGCTACAGAATGATCCAAATTCATTCTTGTAGATTTTTTGTTCATTCTTCATTTGTTGCTTAAGCTTGAAGTCATTGCACAACTTAATCCCTTCAGCTGTGACAATGCTTATAATCTCACCATAGGTTAGCTTATCATAAGGGATTTGACCATTATTCTGTTCCCTTATCTTAATCCTAATTCTCTCAGAGAAAAGCTTGGGTAATCCTGAGATGAATTTTTCTTTCCAAAAAGACTGGTTACAATCTGATCTTAGCATGACTTTGGTTAGGAAGACTTCCTTATACCACCTAAAATCATGAAGTTTGGGACACTTAAGGTTGGTCAAGAGATCTGCAGTTTTATCCTTAATTTTTGCAGGATCTCCAATGAAATGCTTGGATATTGAGTAGATTAGAGTAGCCACTGCATCCTCTATATCTTGGCCATATTCGTCCTTAACAACTTCACTATTCTCATTAATCCTATAGGCTTTTAGGATATTATTTCTATCATCAAAAGTGAGATAATTATCCCACCAACCCTTAAGCTGACCTGTAAACCCAGCAATAATGGTCTGAGCTACAGCATGATCTAGCAGTCTATTGTTTAATTTATAGGTTGTACTTACCATGGTCATTTCTTGAAGCTTAGTGAGTATGTTATACTCGTTCATACCGTCTATGTTCCATTCATAGATAGTACCACTGGTGTATGAGGCTTGAGTATACTGATTTCTTTCCTCAAACTGCATGTCAGGAAATGTAGGTCTAGGATAGTAATTCCTAGTCTTAAAGGCTTCTAATTGTTAATATCTTTTGAAATAATTTGATTATGGGGTTCCTCAAACATTTTAATTAGTTCATCAGCTTCTTCTTTTGAACCAATATCATCTTTAACCATATTGATTCTCTTATGAGGCTGGACAGTCAAAGGGGCAACAAGATTATCCTTAATCTTCTGATTAATCCTATCAACAAAAGCCTGGTTGATTTGGGGATTTTCCTGGAATTTCTTAGAAAATTCAAAGGACTTAATTTTATCCGTGCTCTTAGTGTTATTAACACGCTTACAAGGATAATCTGGATAATCCTCTTGTTTGAAGAGTTCAAACCAAATTCAAAACTTAATATTTTTCTTTTCTTGTCCTAAGTAGGCATAGAATTCTTCTTGGTAAATGGCTCTAATGACTTTAGGGATAGTATTAAAGAACCAATCATTTCTTTGCTTATTGACATCATAATAGAAGTTTTTTCTTAAGAGATCCTTGTTGATCTCAAAGTCCTCATCACTTAGGCTTATTGTGTTAATCATCTGGGAATAGGTAGGAGACATCACAGGGGACTCATCTTGTTGGGATTCCTGAGTAGACTCATTTTCCTCAGTGTAAAATGGTCTAGCCACGTTGGTGTGACTTCTAACACCTGTTAGCTTAATATTCTTAGGATTTCCTGAGCTGGAACCTTCTTCTTCCCTAGTGGTTCTAATTGGGATAGAAGAGCTTGAAGCTCTAGAGGGTTCATAAACTGAAACTCTAGGACTATTGGAATGTTTGAAAGAGTTGGAGAAAACCAGTTCTCCTCCTTCATCAGGATATTGAACAATTTGTTCAATCATTTCAGATCGCTGTGCAATGGCTAGAACAGCATTAGCAAAATGCCAGTTTTCAGGAAATTCAACATCTTTCCACATGATCTTCTTGGGAATGATGAAATCTGACTTATCTAGCTTATCCAAGTGAAAGTAAGTGGTCTCACCTTTAGGACTGGTGCAAAGAGCCCCAGATCCAACACTTGTGTTCATGCTCTTATAGGCAAACCTGGTTATGATTGAAACATGACTGTTTCCTAGTTTGATCTTAAAGCCATGGGTCTTAATATGCAGGACAACAGAATCTAAGATGTCTACATCTCTTATTCTAACTGTGAAGTTAGGATAACACTGGAAATAAACTGGGCCATCATTCAGTCCAGCTTGGACTGCGCCTATAATAGAATCTCGATATTCGAGATGCCTATTATCCCTTAAACACATGACAATAGAGGTGTTTAAACCTAATCTTGTTAAAGGCTTAGCTGCTACTTGAATCATACCAAAGTGTATGAAATTATAGCCATCTCTCTTATGCTTTTCAATGGATCTGTTATCTAGAAGTCTTATGACTTGGTCGTCTTGTTCTAAGCTGACTGTCATTTCAGAGGTCTTGATGGTATAATCTGTGAAAAACTTAAAGGTTCATTTCTTATAAATTTCTTGATTAGACACCTTGGGTAACTTCCAATCATCTAAATCATTTTGGATCTTAGGATAATTGATCTCTTCACTGTTTACAACAGTATCATGAGAATCACTGGATCTCTTAGACATGGTTCTGAAAATTGAACTCATTTTAGGGTTTTGATCTAGAGCCTAATAGCAGATTGACAAACCTTATGAGACGTCACCCCAACCCTCTTACAGCCTAACAAACGCCTATCCACGACTAACAACGGCTCAACCGACAGGGCTCACGCTCCTAGGCACACTGCTACCTATCCTAGGATAGGTCAAAACACTCAAAACAAACCCAACTTCCCTTCCCGATGGCTCTGAAATCTCTCCCAAGCTTATGCTCTCCCTTCTCTCTTTTTTCTCTCTCATCATGTAAGCCATTCAAGCCCCAAGCTTTCTTCAAAGCTTTCCTCCCATTGTAAGATATTTCTCCTTATGTATCTATGTTTTAAGATTTACCTCTTATGATGGATGGTCTTTAAATTATGTAAATTTTCAAGCTTATTTTAAGTTTACCTCCTATCATGGATGGTTTGTTTTATGTTTCCAACTTACCTCCTATCATGGATGGTTGTTTTATATTTATGAACTAAACAGCTTTTGGTTCCTTCTCTTTTTAAATTTCTTTGGTTATTTATCTTGTTTGATTTCTAACCCTCTTCTTTGTTTTGAATCATGACATAATTCCTGTTTTCATTGCATATGACCTTGTCCTGGGTGTCTATGGTATCAGAGCCATCGGGAAGGGAAGTTGGGTTTGTTTTGACTTGCTTGAAGGTCTGTGACCCTGAAATGGCTGGGTACTGGGTGGCCTTGACTGGATTAGCTGGATCAGAATGATCATAGTACAAGGTCATCATCGTGTTAGGCATAGGGTTAAAAGAATGAAGCCTTGCTTCTTCTTCTTCAACTTGTTGGCTCCATAGCATTTTATGGGGAGAAGGAACTTGACTGGATTGGGTTTTCTGGTTAGGAGCTTGGGTATTCTTTTTAGGGGCCATGGTCTTGTGAACCCTGCAAATTCCACGAGTTGAGTGATTAGGAATGAAACTTTCTCCTTTAATAAACTTATTTTGAAAATTAGGGTTTAAAATAATCTAATCAGTTAAATTATACTTAAAAGCTATATACTTAATTGTTTTCTTAGATGTGAAAACAACTTTTAAAATTCCTTGGTTCAAAATATCAGTTTGAAATTTTGAAATGCATAAAGGAATGCTTAAAATATCATTTATAATGAGATTATGAATGAATTGGGTACCTAATAATATGTAAAATATTTTTTTAAATAGCTTCAAACTATAAGAATGTTTAAATTAAATTTTCATATAGTTGCACTTTACAAAAATAATTATTATATTATTTCTAACCATAAGAGTACATGGGAACATTTTTTTTCTCTTTACATAGGCTCTGGCTATGTAATATAATAAAATACATTTTTTATATGTAGGTTCTAGCTATGAGAAATAATATTTTATATTATCATAAAATAAAATAATTAAAAATTATAGTAGATTAAAAAAACTAACATAATAATTATAGAATATTAATTATATAATAAAAATTAAAGAATAATTTTATTATAGCTTTTGGCTATGAAAAATTTTATTGAAAAAATCTAAAAATCTTCATATTTTTAGGTTCTAAAATAATCTTTGTATAGCTTCCGACTCTAAGATTATATAAAATTGTTAATCTAATTTTTCATATAATTATAGAAAGAATAATTATTAATGAAATTTAACTCCAATTAAATTGTTATGGTGTTTAACTTATTTTACCTAATGATAAGATTACACACATCTTGGATAGGATTTTCATCATTATCATTTATAATAACGAAAAAATTCATAGTATGATTGAAATATAATAAAATATAATAGAAAATTATATATATAAAAGCTTATTGATTTTCAAATTCTTTATTATTAAGCATATAAGGAGTGGAGAAGTCTCTTCAAATAATATATCATTTTATAAAATCAATATATAATCAAATATTTATATTTTTAAGTAATTGTCAATTTTAATTATATTATGATTATTCTAAAACCAATGAGAGACTAATAAATACCCATAAAGGATTATTTTTTCCATGTTTTAGAAAAAGAGAAAAAAACCAAAGAAAAATCCAAATCATTAATCATACAATAATAAATAGATTTACCGTTCTCAACTAGGAAAAAAGACATTGACATAATCTCTATGTACAAAAAATATTAATATTCTCATTTTCATAACTTTTGGGTATGAATAATAAAAATTACATAGCTTCCAATTATATTTAATAATTGAATATTTTGTATATAACTTTTAATTTTTCATAACTTTTGGTTATGAATAATAATAATTACTTTTCACGATGCATAATTTTTATTTATAGTAAAATATTTTTCAAATAGTTTTTGCCTATGAGTTTTAAATTTTTTTATTTACTAACTTTTTCTACATAACTTCATGCTATAAATAATTAAATTAAGTGATGTTTTAATTTAAAACACAAAAAATTTGACAAATTATAATACTTTTAGAAGAATAAAAATTATATTGTGATATATCTTCTATGAAGTTTGATATAGAAGTATTTAAAGAATTGATTTTGAGTTAATGAACAAAAAACAGTTTTTTAAGTATTTTATTAAAATAAAGGTGTTTGACAAGTTATTTTAAAAATAAAAACAAAAAAAATTATTTAGATAAGTTGTTTTTAATAATAATTTTTCTATTTTGATTTTGTAAAAACATTGTAAATTTAATTTATATAATATTAATTAAATTTACTTCAAGTCTTAATGAAAATAATTTTATAATTACACATAAATTTAAAAAAATAGTTTTTAAAAAAACATGAACAATAATATTATAATAAAATAATAATATTATTTTTTATAAAAATATACTATTCTAGTATATATTAGAAAAATATGGATATAACACCTTTGTAAAAGCATAAATGATTTTTTTTTTTTGAAAACGAATAATAATAATAATTTTAAAATAATAAATGTAAATACCATTTTATTTAAAATGAATAACAAATAAAGTTTAATTTTTTTAACAGATAAATGAGATAAGTTTTTCATTATATGGACATATTTAATACTCAATTATGAACACAATATTTTAGAATGCTTTGATTTAATATCAATTAAATGGATTGGTTCTTTTTTGAATTCCAAATTATTCTTAAAAAATTAAAATATTAATTAAATAATTTAAATTATTAACTATGCCATATTTAATTTAGAATCTATTTACCTAGTGATAAAATTAAAATATATATATATATATATATATATATATATATATATATATATATATATATATAGTTGTGTATATAGGAGAAACAATAAAGTTGTGACTCATAAATTTTTGGCTATAAATTCTTGGCATTAATGGATTCACTACTTGGGTTTCAAATTATTTTTAAAAATTACTAGACTTGTTAATAAATCCTATGCATTAAGCCTTATTTGATTTTTGGAGTTTTCTTGCCTAATGGAATATTTATATAATTTTATTTGGACGAGAAATTCTATACCAATTTTTGTCCATAAATTTTTAGTATTAATTGGATTATTATATGAGTTTTAAGTTATTTTTAAAAATTACTAGACTTGTTAATAAATCCTATGCATTAAGCCTTATTTGATTTTTGGAGTTTTCTTGCCTAATGGAATATTTATATAATTTTATTTGGACGAGAAATTCTATACCAATTTTTGTCCATAAATTTTTAGTATTAATTGGATTATTATATGAGTTTTAAGTTATTTTTAAAAATTAGTAGGCCGGTTAATCTAACACATTAAATCTTATTTAATTTGAAGTTTATTTGTCTAGTAAAAAATTTATCAAAGTATGATATATGTAAAGAAGAAACTAACCAAGTCATTTAAAATAAATTTTGGTTTGGGACTTTCTAATATTATTGAATTTCATAACTTTGTGGTACTAATTAAATCCGTTTTTGAGTTTTAAATTATTTTAAAAAATTAATAAAATTTATGTATCAAGTATAGTTTAATTTAGAATTTGTTTTCTTAATAAATTTTTTTGAAAAGTTAAAGAAATTCTGAAAAATATGTATAATTTAAAAGAAGATCATATTTGAAGATTTGCGATATTGATATTGAATAGTTGAGAAAAACGAAAATGACATCATGTTTAATTTTTTTTTTTATGATGTTTTGAATTTTCTTCATGTTTTTAAAACTTAGTAAAAACAACTTTGTAGACCTCAAAATTTGTTCTAATTTTATTTTTACATTAATTTTGAGTCCAATTTTGTCTTTAGATTTTAAATTCCAATCACATATATATTTTTTTTTACCCACTCACCATCTAATTATTAGCTTTTATTATTTTGTATATTATTTTATTTTAATTACTTTTATTTTATTATTATTATTATTATTGTTATTATTATTATTATTATATTCTATTTTATTTATTTATTTATTTATTTTCATTTCTCTATCCTCTCCCTTCTTACATTCCCCACCTACCCCACCCACTTCTTCTCTTTCCTCCCATACCACCCCCATTCCCAACACCATCGACCACCATCCCATTTTTTTTTCTTTTTCTTTTTTTCTTTTACCTTTTCTTCCCTAACTACTCTTCTCTCTCACACCCAATTCCCTTTGGCCAACCCCCTCATTTTCCCCCATTTTTTTCCCTCCCATTCTCTCATTTCCCAAGAACAACCGCCCCTCCATTTTTTTAGTTTTTTTCCTCTTCCCTCTCTTTTCTTCCTCTGGATCCTCCCACACACAACCACCTATTCCAAAAGAAAGACCGCCCGGGTCCCCATTCTTGGCTGGATTTTTTTTTTCTTTCCCTGCTTCTCTCCAAGAACTCTCACAGGGGGCAACCGATTTTTTTTTCTCCATTTCTCTTCTCCTCTCCCACCCCCATTTTCTCCATTTTGCTCCACACGGTCGGCCGGGGACCAGCTCTAGATTTTTTTTTTCTTTCCCATTTTTTTCTGGTTTTTTTTTCTCCCTCTAAACACCCACTGTCACTTTCCTCTCTTCCCCCCTCCATTCTCTCCCTATTTTCTGGCCTTCTTCCATGACTCTGGCAGAGACGCCAACTTCCATTTTTCTTCTCCCTACGGTCCTTCCCACACACTGCCACTCACCACTCGTATTTATTATTATTATTATTATTATTGTTATTATTGTTATTGTTGTTGTTATTATCACTATATGTTTATTATTATTATTATTATTATTATTATTATTATTATTGTTATTGTTGTTGTTGTTGTTGTTGTTGTTATTATCACTATATGTTTATTGGTGGACCTTATGTTTGGCCTTTCTTAATTAGTATAGAATTTAATTTAATTTGTTGTTTGTAAATTAAGATAATTTATTGTTGGTAAATTAATTTAGAATTGATTAATTTGGGTTAGATTAATTGATAATTTATATGGTTGTACTCCTTTTAATTATTTAATTCGGATATGATATAATATTGTGGTATATTTTGGATGTGGGTTTGCATATTAAATTAAGTTGATTTTGATTGTGGATTTAGGTTTGCATATAAAATTGAGCTTGGATTATGAGATATTAAATTTAGGCCTAATGAGATTTATTTTAATTTATCATGTTTTGGGTATGATTAATTGAGCTTATATTTTGGTTATTAATTTGAAAATTTTATATTAGGGCTTATGACATGTGAGATATTTTTGTAGGGCTATATTTGTTAATTTGGGCCCATTTTTAATTGTTGAAATTTATTGGACTAATTTGAAACTTGAATAATTATTTTGGATTCTACATATTTTCGGATATTTACATTTGTGCTATTTTTGTTTTTGCATGAGCCCATTCTGTAATCTTGTTGGCTGAGTATGAATTTATGACACGTGGAGCTTGTTATAAGTTTATTTGGGTATATATTTTATTTTCCACTTTTATTTGGTTGTATTTTTTTTAGTTCTTGTAAATATTCGTTTGTATATATTTATTGAGTGTGTACAAAATTGAACATCGAGCAAACTAGAAATTTTTGTTTAAATAAGAGGAAGAATTCAGTAAATGTGTTTTGATAAAACAATAATTTTAAAATATTATTCTTAATAAAAGAAAGTTTTTTTTATTTATAAAAATTCAGAAAAATGCATTTAGAAAAATCCAAAATAATTGTTTTTAATATAATTCGAAAAATTGTTTTTAATAACATTGTCCAAAAATTTCTTTGTTTGATAAACATTGTCCAAAAATATATATATTTTTAAATGGATTCTTTTTCCTTAATTAAAATGGGATTAAAAGTGTTTTTTTAGAAATAGAGGATTTAAATGTTTGTTTTTTCTTTTTAATTAAAATTTCTTTTGCAAATAAAGTTATGTCATTTTAAATAATTTGTAAAAGTCACTTTTTTTTTTAAAATGAATCAAAATACTTTTGTAAATAAAATTGTAAAAATTCATTATTTTCTAAAAAGCAAGTAAAATATTTTTTGTTGCCAAATTAAAATTTTGTAATAATTTTTTTTATATAATAAGTACAAATAACTTTTTTTGAAAATTAAATACAAATGAAATTGAATCAAATCATTAATTGAAAATAAATTGAAACTTCTTTTTTGTAAATAAATAAATTAAAATCATTAATTCGAAATCATTATTTATAAAATCCTTTGAAATTTCTTGAAAACTATTTTTCCTCATCATTTATTTTGTATATTCTTGTAATTAGATTTCATCATTATTTTTGTGGATATTAATTTTCACCATAACTTGTACATTGATTATTTTTCTTGGTATCCATAATTAGTTAATTGATTGCTAAAATTCCCTCAATTCGTTTAGTAGATGTCGTACGTATACGGGCTTAGAGGGGTGCTACGGCTCATCATCGTACCTTCCCAATAATTAACCTGACCCCCCAGACCCAAACTCGATTTTTCACAAACCTATTTTTTTTTTTTTTCTTCAGGAGTCACACTTAGAGTTTTTATTTCTTATTTTATTTTTCCTTTAAAAAATAAGTGACGACTCCAAGTCTTTTCAAAAAATCTAATTTTCACCAAATAAAAATAAAAAGTGAGTCACGCCGTCGAGTGGGAACGCACATGAAATTGCGGGGTCCACAAAATGGTGACTCCACTAGGGATTTTTAGAGGGTCAAACTTGAACTTGAGTTGAGGGGAATGTGGTGTTTGATTGGTCGATTGATGGATGCCCCTCTCTATGTGTCTTGGCATGATTGGTTGTTGATTACACGTTGAGAGCTTTGATATGTTTATCTATGATACATGTTTGGTTGTTATGTTCATTTGTGATGTTGACATGTTGATTACATCGATTGATTCTCTTACCTACTTTAGCATAGTGACTCTTCTTGTCGTATGATTATCTTGCTTTCCTGGACATGTATATTCTCATTTTTGTATATCTCATTCATCTTGACATGATTTATTCTATTTGTTGTATATTATCTTGTTTATCTCAACATATTGTTTATTCTTGTTATATTCCTCTCTTGCTTATCATCTTCTTGCCTAGCTTGTGTGTAGATATGAGTGATATACTTGTCATTTGCATGACTGCTATTCTTTTATGTGATGTATGTATTGCTTGTTTATGTGGGACACACATCTATCCTCTTACCTCCAACTCCCTGGTCTCAGTCGACCTTGTTTCCCTTGATCTCGATTTGATATGAGACTTGTTACTTTGTTTACTCTTCGACCGAGCTAGCGGTTAGGAATAGGATCTAGCGACGGGCTATATCGATGTTTGGGAGCATTCTGAAGGAGACCGACATATCGATGCTGATTGGAGTCCAATCATTGAAGACCTGTATAGCCCGGAGCTAGGTTTCATGGATATTTGTGCGACCAGTATGTTTTCTCTTTATGTTTTAACTTCATAGGGTTTTCGAATGCACCCACACCGCTCATTACGCACTTTAGTTTATTATTGAGTGTTGAGAGTTTTGAGAGGTTTCATCGTAGGAAACCCCTTGGGATGTCGAGGTAGTGCATGTGTGGATGTGATGACCACCTTGCATGGAAACACCTCGTCTTTTCGGAGGTGTGCAGAGGGTTGCATACCGCCGAAGGGTATGATAGTTTCTGCTAGGGATTTTTAAAAGTCCACCCTTATCCTTTTAGAGTCATCTTGACCTTATAGGTTGAGTCGTAGATCCTTCAATTAGGACTCCCTCCCTACACGTGGGTGCATCTGAGAGCCTTCAAAGCCTTTTTGGTCACAATTTGGATTCAGTATTCCTTCTTTTAATCTCCAGTTGAGAGTGCATCGAGATTAGTACAAGTTTGAGTTACGGTCGGACAGTTCGTCTACACTTTGATGCCTTGCTCATTTCAATTCAGATTAACATTTCTTCTGTGTTTTCCCTGTGTCGTACCCTTATTCCCTTTCTCATGTTCCCAGATCGATGCTTTGTTCTCAGTCTGGATTTACCATCTTGGGTAAGAGTAAAGGAGAGATTAGTCCGATTTTCAGAGAGATCAGACATAGATCAGCAGGTTGTCACGGTTGATCAGTTCACGGTCGCCATGGTTTCTATTCAAGAGGCCTTGACTAGTCTTAGGCACGAGATAGGGAGTCAGCAGAGTAGACAACCCATAGTTTAGGATGAGATGCCTTATGACTCATTGCCACCTCCACCCCTACCACCTGTTTCGATAGTGTCACATGCCCCACCCTATATATTACATGGTCATTCTGAGGTTTCCCCATTTGCAATAGTCCAGACCACAGTCCTTGAGGATACTCATGCACGTATGGATTATATTGAGCAGTTGTGGACCCCGCATTATCGCTCATGCGTTTCCCACTCGATGGCGAGCTTGATTTTTATTTTGAAACATGATTTTATTCATTAGAAAATGACTTGGAGTCGCCACTTATTTTTGTTTTATTTTTTTAAAACGGTAAACAAAATAAGAAAGAAAACCCTAAGTGTGACTCCTTATTTTAGAAAAGATGGTCTGTGAAAAACGGGATCGGACTCGGGGGTTAGGTTACTTATTGGGAAGGTACGGTAAATATCGCAACACCCCTCTAAGTCCCTAATGTTGGGTCTCTACTAATGAGATGAAGCTATCATGACAATGAATGAATAAATCAATGAATACCCAGAATAAATCATGCACATGTGAGAATCAGAAAAATGCATAGACGCTGATCAGAGTGAAAATGGGTACGTACCTGGGCAACGAGCTACTATGCGCTATCAAGAAGTGAGGTTAGTGCACAATTAAGGAATAATTTTGAGCATGTCATAGAGCAAAATAAAATCAATCATGCATGACAATTGAATCAATTAATTAATCAATCAATCAATCAATTATGAAATCACTTATGTTGGGCCTCCGACAAAGCCCATTTTATTTTTGAGTGAATTAATTTCGTAAATTCTATAATTAAGAATTACAAAAATAAATTCACAATTATTTTAAAATCATTTTAAAAATCAAAGAAAATTTGAAAGTGGCTTGTCGAAAAGAAAATAGCGGCAAAATTTTATTGAAAATGAGATTTTTGGGACTTGAAAACTCTAAGGATGAATATTTGAGGAATGAAAATTATTTGGAAAATTGGAGAGTCTAAATTATTTAAGAGAAATATTCAAAAAGAATTTGGAAAATTATGCGGAGCATGAGATTTGAGAAAAATTATTTTCAAAGCCTCGAATGGCGAAATAAGAGAAATAAAAGGAAGTGACGAGTGGCCACTAAGAATGGCATGCCAAAGGTGGCCACGCGACTGGATGTACGTATGAGTGGGCCCAGCATGCAAGTGAGAATTGCCATGCGGATAAGGATCCAGATCATCTGTCGCTACAACAATAAGGCAAGGCACCTCATATCTAGTATTTTGTACCATGACTAGCAACTTCCACAAGCAACCCAGCTGCTCTCCTCCACAAGGACTTATCAGAACTGGCATACACAAACAGTGCAATATCACAATCTGCCAGCATCTGTATTAGGAAATCGGGCCTCCCAATTTTCATCTTCAATCTAAACTTGATTTGATAAGGATGTTTCATTTTTACCCTCAAAGTCTTCCTCATTCAAAAACTTGGAAGTGTCAATGACAGTTATGGATTCATTCTTTGGTGATGCCGCAGCCTTCAGATGTTCACTTGGCCCATTAATTGGAGATTTGACAGAACTAGCATTGCTGTTATTGTTCTCCGTGTACTTAGACTCGGACTGCCCACAATTCGATGAGATTTCTTGGAAATCAGTCTCAGAAGATGAAACAGAATTCAGGTAATCTGTGACCTCTCTGCTATTGGACCCATATGAGAGCCGTGCCATCATCTCTGCTGGAGCAGTGTGGCTATCTGGACAAAACAAGAGACTGGAGAAACCTTTTATGCTTCTGCTGCCTATCTGAAAGTTGAGTTGACACAAAAACCATAGCCGTAATCTTAGTATTTCTAGTTGTTATCCGGTGTTTGGCAAGGATGTTGGCAATTGATCTGCTTGTTCGGGCAAAGACGTTTGTTTCTCCATCCCTTTCAAAGGCCCCACAATTTTGAAGCTTTTCAAGTGAATCATGCCCAGGTAAAGGAAAAATCATGGAAAAGATGACTGAGTAAAGCTTCAGATTCTTCATCACGAGCAGTTTGACGAGTAACCCTTGTCAAAGCTGCCCTCTTGTCTATCTTCAGCATCCCAAGCTTCAGAACTAACTCTTCTAAGAGCAATGTTAGTTGCAAAAGCAAGATTTCTTCTCCCCTCCTACGCAGATCCTTCGTTTGAACTTCCTTTACATGACAGACTCCTCTCAGGTGGTTCAACTTCACCGAGTAAAACGGCCTTTTCTGATATTGCCCATAACCCTGGTTTTTTTTTTTTGTTGATACCACCCATGCACATCATCACCATCATCTTTAGAAGGAAATATTGAAGCATCTAGAACTTTTCCAGCGTCACAAGGTAGATCGAATTGATAGAGCCGAGTAGGGTTCACATAGTAATGGGAAACTATTGCAGTTCCGGCCTCAGAAAGTATGGCTACAGATCCAGAAGGCCTGCCCCCTACGCACAGCTTCATAGAGAACAGAAGTCTTCTTCTACTACTATTGCTTTCGTCGTGTCAACTCTAAAGCTTCTTGATTTCTTCTGAGGCATCTCTTGGTTCAAAGCATCGCCATAGTGCAATTGTCTCATAACCAAGCAATCTCAAAGTTCTTGGAATCTATTTGAGTTTCCATCTCCATGCATTGGGGTTGGCTTTCCTCTCATTGCCAAGAGGATGAACTTTGGGAATTAATTTATCAGGAAATTGACCAAACCCATAGACGCTGTTACTTCGGATAGTTATAACTGATGAATCATTCGACCTACCGTTGACCATAACAAACACCTCTGCACCAATTTGTTTTTTTCTTTTTATTATTTGTTGCTGAGTATGGATTTATCAGAAGGAGATGACCACGATCATGGGTTTGTCTCCAGGTCAAGGGATGACTTTAACAGGCTGCACCTTGATGTCATTCTTGAACAGAGGAAACACTGAATCTCTTACCAATTAGATACTTTATGTCAGAAACAGTGTTGGTGGGGTCCATAGTGATTTAATTCTCGGTGGCATCACCGATCAAACGCTCCATGCTTCCAGAAATTCTAACTTCATGTGGGAAATTTGGCTCGAGGTAGTTGGAATTGAGTAGTTTAGTGGTAGGGATTGCCACTTTCCTTTATCTAGAGCTCCGGTGATCTCTCCCTTCAAACAGATGGCACCAACCTGTATCAAAGGATGCTTTTGACGACAAATTAACAAATTCCAGCATTGAGAACAGGCTCCAAGCACTATCTGATGTTATAATGAAAACGTAGGAAAGTTGTAAAATAACAGACAGCCACCACGACAGGTTCAACACGACCGCAGCCCCTACTAAACCATATCCCAGTTCTAATCTCTACAATCAGCTAGGTATTGCATGTATCATCAACACCACTGCCGATATCCAGGCTGTCACAAGCGTTTTCCTCTGGTCATGCATGGGAGAGAAAGATGGTTTATTGACGTAAGATTCTCGTGTACGGGGGTAAATAAGAGTTTGGGCTCTTAAAGGGAGGCTTTGGGGGAATTTTGAGTGGTCATGCAGTGAGATTTGGGTGGATGGGTGGAAGAGTAGTTGATATGGAAGATGGGTATGGTGGATGACAATGGGTATGAATATAGATAGGAGGATGTGGGCATGGAACAGGTATGGGCACGAAGTAGACATAATGTGGCCATGCATGGCCATGTGTAGCCATGCAAAGGTGGAAGAAACGGGTCCAGGGTGGTTGGAAAATGGCATGTGGTGTATATGAAGGGAATAGGTTGCAGGTGGTGGCTGGTTTTTTTTAGGGAAATTCAAGGGTTTTGGGTGCTGGTTGGAGATTTTTGAGAGGAAGTATTGGTTCAGTTTGGGGGCCAGAGGGAAGCGAGAGGAGCTTGAGAGTATTCTTTCTGGAGAGGCTACTAGTTACAGGAGAGGAGAAACTCAACAGTCTCCTTGCTCATTTCAGCTGGAGGGAAGCCTTTCAGGTGCGTTTTCTGGACCACATACTTATTGCAGTTGATTTTCTTGATATTGTTGTGACTGTGTTATAAATAATATGTGCCTTGTTCTTCATATGAAATTTATTTAAGAGTGATCCGATTCCTTTTTATCTCTCCATTGGGTGTTTGAGTCATATCTTTGGGTCCTATTTCTACCTGGTTTTCCCACCTATACGTGAACCTTCTGACTTCAATATAAGATGAGGCTCATGTAATTGTTTTCTTAAGTTCATTTGGATGCTCTGTTTTTGTGCTTGCTCCCTTGCTGTTCATACTCTGTTCTCGATGGCCATTCATATCCTCAAGGAGAAGGGTTTTGGTCCAGCATGAGCTTTTGGTTTCATATGGGCATAGTTCCTAAAGCTTGGGACCAGAAGATGGTTTTGTGGAGTGTGTTTCCTGAGACGGGATTTTTCTGCACCTGAATGGGTCTTAGAAGAGGTCTTTGAACATGGTCCGCTATCAATCAAGACTCAGGATGTTGTTCTCAGTTAGTCAACTCCTGTGGGGCTTTCAGCTATCAGAATACCTGCTAGCACTCCTCATTTTGAAGCATGGGAAGAAGAAGTGCTCAGATGTGGCTGATAAAGTTGTTGTTGTTGTTGCTGCTGTTAAGGCTTCAAGTGAAATTCCAAGATGGGCTCTTGTGTGGGCTTCAACTCACATTGTTCAGCCCGGGGATTGCATTATGCTTCTGGTGGTCATCCCTCCTCACAGCCATGGTAAAAAACTATGGGGTTTTCCAAGATTTAGTAGTGATTGTACCACTGGTCAGAGGAGGTTTCATTCAGGAACCAGCTCAGATTAGAAGGATGATATTACAGATACATGCTCCCAAATGATGCTTCAACTCCATGATGTTTACGACCCTGATATGATAAATGTGAAGATAAAAATTGTCTCTGGCTCACGATGTGGAGTAGCGGCAACTGAAGCCAAGAGTGTTCAAACAAACTGGGTTGTCTTGGATAAACGGCTGAAGCAAGAAGCAAAGCACTGCGTGGAAGAGCTGCAATGCAACCTAGTGGTTATGAAACGATCTCGACCAAAGGTTCTTTCGTTTGAATTTGACTGGATCATCAGAGAAGGAACCTGAAGTGGCTTGCCCATTACAGTCAATATCAGAAGCATCTGAAGGACATCTAAAAAATAAGCATCAATGTGGAATAGAAGATGTTAATGGCAGTGTGTGTCTTGATAAAAGCAGTGTGCTGGAAATCAGGCAAGAAAGATGAGCTATGGGTGTGTCCCAGGGGAAGGATGCCATGGTTTCGAAGAGGTCACAAGCATCTTAGAATCATGGTCATGATGTAGGGGAAAATATAGATTCTTCTGTCAGAGTCTCTGATGATATGACTGATAAATGTGATGGCCTAGAATCTGGAAGAAAATTGGTTCAAATGCAGGCAGCTGACATTGTTATTGAATCCTCCAAAATGTGTCATGACAGGAATATTAAAACTTTGAACAAATCATTAGGTCCCAAATTCAACAAGCTGGCTAATCCTCCGGAAAATGGATCCAGCCCATTGCTACATATGGAAGAATATAAAGGGCCTCTATGTGAAGATGAAGCATCATGCCGTTTAACTGATCCAAGTCTGGGAGATGAGCAAGGGATGTTTTATCTAGATGAAGGGTCCTTGGCTGATATGGATTTGGCACTGGTGCAACTGAAGAAGAATGGAGGAAAATTATACATAATCATGGAAATTTCTCGTGTCTTCGATCAGATATTCAAAGAGCATCTCGATGGCGTGCGCCCAGGTGGTGATAAAATTTACCATGTCTTTGATAACCAACTTCCTGCTGCTCTGAAAAGATTGCAACTTGATAAAGCTACCATTCTTTCTGATATAATTCAATTGCTCAAGGACTTGACAGCTCAAGTTGAGAAACTGAGAGCTGAGAATGCATCACTAAATGAAGAATCCCATGAGTTAACTTAGGAGATGAATTATCTCAGAGAAGAGAAGGCATCCCTCAAATCGGCTATTGAGAACCTTAATGTTCAGTATCAGCAGAGACTCAGAGCTATGTTACCATGGTCTGCCATTGATCCCTCAGTTGTTGTAAGACCACCTTATTACCCGTTTCCAGTGCTAGTCCTAGTGCCTATCCCTATAGGTTCAATTCCCATGCATCCATCTATGCAGCCACACCCTCCAAATGAGCAGCTACCGGGCAATATATTTGGATCAGACCAGTCCATTCTGAATTCCAGGAACCTTGATCAGATGATAAGAAGAATGAATGTCGTTGGTTATGTGCTGGCCATAGGAGTTCTTCGAGCACAGAACCAACAAGTGAGACTCAAATTTTTGCTACTAAGGAACTAATTGAAAATTCCTCAGTTGAGGGTCAGGATAGCCATCTCAAAAGAAGATGCATGCTGAAAATTATTGGGAACCTCATCAAATCTTGTTTGACATTCCTACAATTTCCACAGATTCTCATAAATCTTTCAGTCAGACGTCTTCTCCTCCTTCACATGTGAATGCTACTCCTAATGAAACAAATCCCCAGGGAGAGATGTCTCCTAGATCTGAAGAGAATTTGTCTTCATCTGATGATGTGTGGCTCATTGTATCAGATATTCCTCTCTTTACACAACCCACCAGTGCTCCACCACCTTCAAGACCCCCTCCTCCAAGACCAACTCAAGTTTCAAGGGCAGCATTGGTCCTTAGTGCAAGCAATCAATCAATATTCATCTCCATGGCACTAGTTTTTTTTTTGCAGTGGACTCCCGAGGAAAACGTCTCCAGTGTTGCTGAAAATAGTTACTAAATTTGAGAGGCATCTGGGTGAATACCTATAGCGAATCGAAGAGTTAGAGCAGTCACTCATAGGTTTTGATAGGAATTCTTCCTACATCAGTTCCACCCTGCTACAACCTCTTCTAAAAGTCATGTCAAATGCGCCTGACTTTTTCTTACTTATGTAGCCGCTAAGGTTGAAAATATTTCCCAGCTGTTAGCTATAAGAGACGATCCAGCTCTAGAGAATGACATATTCGCTAAGTGGCACAGTACAGCCGGCATCCATTATAACTACACCAGAACCACCGTGCATTTCAATCTAGATGAAGACTCTGATCTGTGCGTCCTCGGCAAGTGAACTTGGCAGGTGTGCACATAGATGACATCACCCACCAACGCGAACGATGAAGAGCATATGTCCACTCTGATGTAAGCATATTCGCAGGGCTTAATGAGATGTTGGTTAGAAGGCTTGCTAAGGACGGAGGCTCTGGCGTTGAAGTTAGAGTAATTCCAATGCTCACAGAGATTATCATTCATGCCACCCAGACTCAGAATGTCCTCTGTAAGCAGGGAAGAAGAGAACTGGCTGCAAGGGTTCAGAAAATATCCACCGTAATTCAAGCTTCTTGGAGGATCTGTTGTTCGGAGAATTTGCTATGGTGTCCTGGGTTTTGTTATGAAAAGAGAGGTGAGAGTACGTCGATTTGTTGTGAATGAAAAGCCCTATATTCAGCATGCCAAGTCAGTGACGTTTAAGGATGAGTACATGATCTCTTCTGATCAATCTGTTGGGGGATTGTATTAACTGAGCTAAGAGGCAATGTTCTCCTCAGATGGAACGTCCTTGGTGTCAAGATTAAAATCATGATTCGACTGGGATCCCAATGGAGAGCAGAGCCCCACAATGCCATCGTTTGATCAAGTGATAATTCAGGCATCCAGTCTCACTGCAGGATCACCTCTACATGGCTACCTTTGGGCCACGTGCCACCTCCCACTTTCTTCATCCTTGTTTTGCTTTTATAAATAATTTCCCACTCTCATTCCTCAAATAATTTCTCAAATTCTTTTTTTTTTAAATAATCCCGACTCTCCCATATTTCATCTTTAGAGCTTTTAGGTTTCACAAGTCCCATTTTCAATAAAATTGGTTGTCATTTTCTTTTCCGCAAGCCATCATCCTTTTTTTTTAAAAAAAAAAATGTTTTAAAATAAGCAGAAATTAAATTTCATAATTCCAAGTGATGGAATTTATGGAATCAATTCATGCAGAAATAAAACGGGCTTTGGTGGGGGCCCCACATCAAATAAATTTTCCTTAAAATAAAAATGAATTTCGAATGAAGTGTCATGCGTGCCATTGATGATTTTGTACTCGATTTAGTGACATGTGAGCTATGTTTATGGTCTTTATTGTGTACTAATCCTATTTTTGTGATAGCGCATTGATCGTTTGATACCAAGGTACGCCCTGCTCTCATTTCGGTTATTCTGCATTGAGTGTTTTGACTCTCATACGTGTATAATCATTCTGGGTATTCATTGATCTACGCATCAATTGTCATGTCAGCTTCATTTTATTAGTAGAGACCCGTTTCTAGGGACTTAGAGGGGTGCTGCGGTTTTTGTCGTACTTTCCCAATAAGTAACCTGACCCCTAAACCCGATCCGGTTTTTCACATACCACATTTTCCAAATAAGGAGTCACACTTAGGGTTTCTTTCTTATTTTTTTTACCCTTTTAAAAATAAAACAAAAATAAGTGGCGACTCCAAGTCATTTTCTTAATAAATAAAAATCATTTTTCAAATAAAAATCGAGCTCACCATCAAGTGGAAGCGCATGAGCCGAAATACGGGGTCCACAGCAGCGTATCAGGCAGTTGAGAGTATCTGACAGTTTATCGACTTAGGATGATCTTGATAGTATACTAGTGGCCAATCTACCAGCCAAGTTCAGGATGTCTGGCATTGAGAGGTACACGGGCGTTGGTTGTCCCCGCATTCATCTTCGACTCTATAGTACTGTGATGAGGGCCCATGGGTTCGACGAGTCATAGATGATCACCATGTTTCCTTTATCTCTGAGTGGCCTAGCCTAGCGTTGGTTCGCATCTTTGGAGTCCTCGCGACGTAGGACATAGGATGACCTAGCTCAAGAGTTTCTGTGACAGTTTTCATTTAATACTGTCATAGATGTGTCGAGGAGAGAGCTTGAGGGTTTCAGATAGAGATCAGATGAGTCTATTTCTTCCTTCATCTCCCACTAGCAGGGAAAGATAGCAAAGATTATTGATAGACCATTACAGAAAGGTGACTCAGTCTTAAGGGTCATAAGAGGATTGATCAGAGATCCCAGAGGGAAGTTTAGACCCAATTGGAGCGGACCTTACTTCATTAGGGAGCTGACCCCAGAGGGCGCTGCATGGTTGATGGATCTAGATGGAAACCGATTCTCGGAGCCAACTAATGTAGATCAGTTGAAGAAGTATTATGTTTGAGACCATGGTTGCAAGATGGGTGGCCATCATTTCGGTTAGCCATAGACATTGTTATTCCCTTTTGATATATAAACTGTTGCTAGCCCATTGAGTCTCGCATGTGCATTATAGTCTTTCTATCTTATCGTCTTGCTTACATTTTTGCACCGGGATGGGGGCCCTTTAGTGTATGCATGCATTGTTTGGGAATCTCATGAGTTGTGGACCTACAGGTGCATCTTTCTCTCATTATTTTTCCCATCATCACATTACTGCATTCCTCCATATCCCATTGGTTGTGTTCTTCATCTCTTCTCCTTTGTTCTATCTACTACTTGTTTTGCTTCATATTCTTTCGACCTTGAATTGTGATCCTCCTCAGTTCATTACATGGAGGATAGTCACATCATTTTCACTATCTATCCCATGGGCATTGATTCAAAGATCCTTAGTTTGAGAAGGTCATCTCGTTAGAGAGAGGTTTTGTTACCTTAGCACTTGAGAGTTTGTCTATCCATTATTGATATCATCTTTGGGGTTCATTTGTTTATGTTAAGTGTGTGTGCATTTGTATATATGTTAAAAAAAAAATAGAGGAAAAAAAAGCACATGTGTGTATGTGCACAGTATTCTCCATCGTTGGACATGTATATTGATATTTGAGGGTCATTTTATTGAGGATGTTTGTTGTTGAGAGTTCGTATGTGATCTTTCTGGGATCCTCTTTTTTTTGTATTCACTTTGTCATATTTCTTTGAGAGTAAGATGAGTGGTCTTCTCCTAGGGACTCTGGGTCATTGTCCTTTCCATCATTACATTCATTATTGATATGACTTCACTCCATGTTTGACTTGAGTTGATCATCACTTTTCTTCGTATATTCATTGTTTCGCCATCATTCTTGTCATTGCTTATGATTTATCCTATTTGCTTCACCCCATTATTCTTTTCCTACACTGACCTATTCCAGGTTTGATATTTCCCTTGCATCATTCTTACGTATCTTATTATCAGTTTGATTTGCTTCATCGTCTCATTATTGATATTATATTCATATTGGGCACCCTCAGGTCCATGGCTCACGAGCTTTTCTATACATGTTGCATTCTATACATGAGGGCATGAGTTTTTTTTTTTTTTTAACATTGGGTACTTGGGCCTAGTTTCCCTTCATTTCTATTACCTTATCACCCTAGCCTACATTACGTCCCGTGTCTTAAGACCACCCTGAGGCCATGGGATCAGATGTCGTCTTCGATAACCCCTACTTGGACAAGTATTTGAGATTTGGTTGATATTTAGATATCATCATGCTTCTTCTTCTAGGAGACACCTCTTTGATGTTTGGACCCGATTTAGTTGTGGATATGGATGACTGGGATTGCATATTTGATGACGGATGACTTGAGGTTGTCCGATTTTCCGATTTACCATACATCTGATGTCATACTGGGGCATATTTCCCTTTCAGTTGAGATTTATAGATCTTCATGGAGTTGCATGATCATTTCCACTTACGAGATATGCACCGAGACGATGACCTATTTGTTATCTTACCATGATTCCTCAGTGGAGTCTCTCTTGGATCATTCAGTCGGGCTCACACTTTTTAGCATTTAGATATCATCATGCTTCTTTTTTCGGGAAACGTCTCCTTGATGTTTGGGTTCGATTCAGTTGTGGATTTGGGTGACATAAATCACACATTTGATGATGAATGATTTGATGTTGTTCGATTTTCAACTTATTCCACGTCTGATTCCATACTAGGACATATTTCCCTTTCGATTGAGATTTACAGATCTTCATGGAGTCGCATGATCGTCCCTACCTATGAGATATAAGCCGAGATGATGACCTGCTTGCTATCTTATCATGATCTCCCAGGGTAGCCTTTCTTTAGCCATTCAGTCAGACCCACACCTTTTGGCATTTGGATGTCATCATGTTTTTCTTTCTAGGAGACGCTTCTTTGATATGTTGATCTGATTCAGCTGGCTAGGATTACACCCTTGGTGATTGATGATTTGGTGTCATCCGGTTTTCTGACCTACCACACATCTGATGCCATACTGGGGCATATTTCCATTTTGGTTGAGATTTGTAGGTCGTCATTGATTTGCATGATCATCCCCATTTATGAGATACACACCGAGCTAATGATTTGCTTTCATTTTGTCCTGGTTCTTTAGTAGAGCCTTTCATGAGTCATTCAGTCGGGCTCGTACTTTTTGATATTGTTGAGATTCTTGGATAGAGTTACCTTAGATGCATAGCCTCCCATATCATCATTTCAGTGGAGAACATGTCAGATCTCTTATACATCCCCATGGAGTTATCCCCAAGTTATTAGGACAGACCAGATGCATTATTTGCTATACTGGGGCATATTTCTCTCTTTTAGTTGTGGAGATGATTGTTTTCTCATATACTTGCTACAATCTTCTTTACTCAGTCGAGTGATGTTTATTCGCATTATTGGTCACTGTTTCGATGATTTTTGTCGAGATGAGCCTCTAGAGGATCACTACCTTAGGGTTTTGGCTGTCCCACTATCCATGACTCTTCCGTAGATTGTTGTGTTGAGGTCACGGTAGTTACCCTAGCAGACTATTCTCTTGAGACTCCCTAGTGGATCATTCATTTGAGATGACGATGGACTCTTCCAGTAGATCATTTTGAGTTAAAGACGTCTAACTTATTGTGACACATCATCAGGCCTCGTGATTTAGTCAGATCGATTGTGAGTTTGCACTCATAGTCGATTTGATCTTTCCGACTCGCTAGTGAAGCATCTTTTGAGACTCAGGGAGCCTCTTTTAGACCCTTCCAGTGGATTGAGAGTTGTGACGACACGCTACACTGGGGCATATTCCTCCTCTCATCATTTCCTTGCAGATCGGCCTTTCAAAGCCATCGTCTATTCTCAGTTACGACATTTGGAGTTGTCATGTTCACAGTTTAGTGTTCAGAGCCACTATCTCTTTCAGTTTGGTGTTCAGAGCCGCATCTTCAGTTTGGCATTCAGAGCTGTCATTTGTCCTCAGTTTGACATTCGAAGCCACCATGTCTTTTTTCCGTCTGACATTCAAAGTTGGATTTTCATTTTGGCGTTCAAAACTGCATCTTTAGTTTGGCGTTCAGAGTCGTCGTTTGTCTTTAGTTCTATATTTGGAGCCACCATGTCTCTTTTCCGTTTTACGTTCAGAGTCGCATTTTCATTTTGGCGTTTAAAGCCGCATCTTCAGTTTGGTGTTTAGAGCCGTCATTTGTCTTTAGTTCAACATTCGAAGCCACCATGTCTTTTTTCTATTTTACGTTCAAAGTCGCATTTTCATTTTGGAGTTCAAAGCTGCATCTTCAATTTAGCGTTCAGAGCCGTCATTTGTCCTCAGTTCGACATTCGGAGCCACCATGTCTCTTTTCTGTTTTACTTTCAGAGTCGCATTTTCATTTGGGCGTTCAGAGCCACATCTTCAGTTTGGTGTTTAAAGCCATCATTTGTCATCAATTCGACATTTGGAGTCATCATGTCTCTTTTTCGTTTGACGTTCAGAGTCACATCTTCAATTTGGCATTCAAAGTCGTTATTTATCCTTAGTTCGACATTCAGAGCCATCATGTCTCTTTTCCGTTTGACGTTCAGAGTCACCTTTTCATTTTGACTTTCAGAGTCGCATTCTCAGTTTCGACATTCGGTTCCGTCATTTGTCCTTAGTTCGACATTCCTAGCTGTAGACCCTCAATTTTGTCCATTTAGCACATGTCTTTAAAATTCGTTTTCAATGCTCCACAATAGTTCCTTGGTGGCCCATAGCTACTCATACCATTTACTTTTTTTTGAGTCACCTCGGAGACTTTGGTTGAGGGATTATTTGATCCCTTATTGTGACCCTTGGCAGTTTTGATTTAGATTTAGACTTTTCTTGCTTTTTTTAGGATAACTTTTAGATACACTTGGCCCATTAGGCATCATCTTAGGCCCACTTAGTCTCACTTTAGGCCCGTTTAGGTATACTGAGTCTATTAAGGTTTTTTTTAGCGTGACTTATATGACTTGCGTGTTTGCATGGCTCGTGGGGCCCATTTTTTGTTTATTTGTTTATTTTTATTTTATTTTAATTATTATTATTTTTTATTTTTAGTTTTAGTTTTATGATTCTCAGTCACTTTTTATTGGTTATCTTCCTCTTTATATTATTTTCCTTAACTTATTTATTTATTTATTATTTTTACCATTTTCTAATTTATTTACTTATTTATCTATTCATGCAATTGTTTAACTTCTAAAATTTCATGCTTTTGCAAGGAAACTTACTATTGGAGTTTAAGGAAGGTGGGACTCTCCTTGAAGGTTTTGGAGGGGAGTTTGAAATTTGGAAGATTGCTTTTGAATTGGAAGATTTAAAATAAGGATAAGGAGAAAAGAAGAGAGAAAATAGGAGATTTCGCCTTTTTTAGGGGGAACAGATTTGGGTCTTTGAGGGGGCTGATATATATACGTGAAAGCATGTTGAGAAGGAGGAGCTTTTTTTTTATGGAGGGAGGAGATTCTTTTTGGAGCAGCACGCATAGGAGGATTGGGGAGAAAAGGAGAAAGGAGTGAACAAGCAACAAAGGATTTCAGAGGATTTTTGAAGAGAAGACACAAAGGAAGCGGAAACAGAGCAATTGCAATCAAGGCTGTCGAGGTATGCTCTTCGTTACTATTGGAATTTTTACCTATGTTCGATTTTTCCTCGTGTTCGTTTCCGAGTATTCAATGTATTGTTGATTGGTGTGGACGAAAAGGGCCACAATTTGTTTTGTTGAGATTCGTTGCCTGCTTGTTTGCCTTGTTTTGATTTTGGGTTTATAGATGTCTTCGAAAGTATATGACTCCATGCCTGAATGTGATCATGTTCGTTTTTTTTGTTTAAATCCTATTCTGCTCTATTCCCACTATTATCAACCCATGGATTAACACTTGAAATGGGGGTTATTTACGTTTACTGATCAATACCCTCTGCTCTTTCCTTCTCTGAGTTTTACTTCGTTTTTTATTATTATTATTATTTTATTTATTCTATATTCCTTTCCCCACACGGTGTTCGAATCCTCGCCTTTGTATTTGGGTGCGCATTGGGGAATGACGGAAGTGTCGATATGAGGGATGAAGGATGAGGTGTGTAGTAATCCTAGTGTATTCCGGATATTGGAAAATTCTAGAACCTGCTGATAATTTGCTGAGAAATTAAAGACTGAAGCTCCGCTCAAGCCACTGCCATAGTTTAATGGTGCCAAATCTTCCGATGCAAAGATGTTTCAAAAGACATTTTGTTTGGCAAGCCCGACAATCCCTTCAAACAATCCAATTCTCTACTGATGTTATTGCTGAATCCTGAACCGTGATTGACTTGTTAATGGGATTTTAAAGATTCGTATGTGGCAGAGGAGTTTTGCGCTTGTTTACCATTAATTGCGGGGTCTTCTGTTTATTATCTTTGAGCAAATCAGGGGTTAAATTTGAGAAGAAGACATAGGAGGATGATTAGATGGGGGAATCAGTGACGAGCAATGTGTCTAGCTTCGTATTCTCTGCGTGAAAGTTTCAGTTCGTCTGTATATGACACTGTTCTGAAATATGGGTTCAAGCAGGAAGTGATTTAGTTTACATGTGGCAGGATTGGACAGCTTGGCTGCTTGCTACTGGATGTTTTTCTTCAATTCGTGAGCAAGGTATGGCGTGTCAAACTATAACAGTCAGTGCATATGTTGAGGTGGGAAGCTTTACTTTTGTTCAGGAGCTGTTTGATAAAATACCTCACAAACTATGGGTGATAACTTGAATGCACTAAAGTCCTCTGCCTGCGAATTTTTGTCAGTTTTGTCAGGGCATTTCTTAAAATCTGCACAAAACGGTGGCAATTTGTGCATTACAGAATTTTGTGATGTGCAATAGAATTATTAATTGAGATGTTGCTGAAGCTTTAGAAGCTGTTTTTCTTTTGGCTAGGATGAAACAGAGCATGAACTTCACTTATTGGGATAGCAATTTTATAGGAAAGGAACTACCACATCTCCCATCAGTAGTGTGTGTTTTCAAAAGAAAGAGGATTTGCTAGCCTCTGAACGATCAGAGACTGAATAGTTCAGAAAACATCTGTCATCTACCATCTGAATCGTTTCCATGCAATGTGCTTAAGATTTTAGATCAGTCAAGCCCTCATTCTCGGAAGCAAAATGAAATTAGCGATAGGAATATCCTTCATGAAGATCCTAAGATTTTGCCTACAGAATACAACGAACCAACTTTGTCATTTATGTCCAAGAACTCACTATCATCTAATGTATTCAGAACTAGTAGAGATAGCAGCTTTTCTGAATCAGAGAGTATAATGAGTGCCATTTTATCAAAGCTTCCACATGTAGAAGGGCCTGGAGCAAAGACTAAAGCTGGCTGAAGGACATATTGAAGCTGGGCGGCTGTTGGTATATTACCAGGTTCCAAAGCCATTAAATTTCTTTGCAGAGGCATATTCAGATGAAAAGGGTGTAAAACAGATTCTTCGTCTCATACTTTCAAAATTTGTTCGTCGACAGCCCAACCGGTCAAATAATGATTAGGCAAACATGTGGCATGATATGCAGTACTTGCAAGAAAAAGTATTTCCTTTTCTGGATCTAAAGTATATGTTGATTGAATTCTGTAAGGGACTGCTGAAAGTTGGGAAGTTTTCCCTCGCAAGGAATTATCTAAAGGGTATTGGTCCAGTTTCTTTGGCATCAAAGAAGGCAGAAAATTTAGTCATTTAAGCTACAAGAGAGTATTTTTTCTCAGCTTCCAGTCTCACTTGTTCCAAAATCTGGAAGGCTAAGGAATGTCTGAAGCTCTTTCCAGATGGTAGAAATGTCAAAGTAGAGGCTGATGTAATTGATGCTTTCACTGTTAAACTTCCAGAACTAGGAGTCACTCTTTTGCCAATGCAATTTAGGCAAATAAAAGATCCTATGGAAATCATTAAAAAGACAATAACAAGTCGAACTGGAGCTTATCTACAGGTTGATGAACTCATTGAAATTGCTAAACTCCTTGGATTGAATTCTCAGGATGATGTATCAGCTGTTGAAGAAGTTATTGCAAGAGAAGCAGCGGTTGCTGGTGATCTACAATTGACCTTTGATCTCTGGCTTAGTTTGGCAAAGAAAGGACATGGTCCCATTTGGGACTTATGTGCTGCTATAGCAAGGGGTCCTGCCCTTGAAAACATGGATATAAATCCTCGAAAGCAGCTACTAGGTTTTGCCTTGAGTCATTGTGATGAGGAATCCATTGGTGAACTGCTACATGCCTGGAAAGATCTAGATACGCAAGGCCAGTGTGAGACATTGATGATGTCGACAGGGACAAATCCTCTCAATTTCTCAATTCAAGGTTCTTCTGTTATCTCACTTCCAGTTCACAGTATTCAAGATATTGTTAATCTAAGAGATTGCTCTATACTAGTTGAAGGGGTTGACAATGTTGATCAAGAAAATCATTTCAAAGACGTAAAAAACCATGCTTTCTGTTGTTGCTAAAAATTCACCCTTGGAAAATGGGACTGATTGAGAATCTCTTCTGAGAGAGAATGGAAAATTTTTGTCTTTTGCAGCATTACAACTTCCATGGTTGCTTGAATTGAGTAGGAAAACAGAATATGGTAAGAAATATATTCCTGGCTAAATTCCTGGAAAGTAGTGCATAAGTGTGAGAACTGAAGCTATATTGAGCATTCTGTCCTGGTTGGCAAGGAATGGTTTTGCTCCTAGAGATGATCTGATTGCCCCTCTAGCAAAATCAATTATAGAACCACCTGTTACTAGGGATGAGGATTTCATGGGTTGCTCATTTCCGCTAAATCTTGCGGATGCCTTTAATGGGTTTGAAATAATAGAAGAGCAGCTAAAAACAAGATTGGATTATCAAGAAATTTCTAGCATTGCTGAAGGAGGGCCCTTTGCCTCTAAAACGTCCTACGTAAAGCTTTTGCCGTCAGTTAAGGGAGAGACTCTCAAGCTCACTGAGATATTTTTGGACAAGGCTGAAGATCAGTCACAAATTGGAAAGCAACTTGTTTCTCCAATGATGGATCCTGTTCTTGGTGACTACACAAGGAATGTACCTGATGCTAGGGAATCAGAAGTTCTGTCGCTCTTTGCGATATTATGCTTGTGTTATTGAAATTCTTTCAGCTTGTGTAGAGCCTAGGTCATTCTCCTGAAGATTCCATAGTTGAGCAGATTCTATACTAGTCAACACTTCTTGTGAGGATGCAAACTGGTGAAAAATTCCGAACTGGTTAAGAATCTTCAGTTCGGATTGACTCCTCTTTAGAACTTACTGACAAGCACTCTAAATTTGGCATCCATGTTTTCTACTAAAGAACAACTACTGCCTCTTTGTGAGTGCTTCCCTGCGTCTGTTGCTTCAGAAAAATCAATGAGTGGCAATGTGCATTTGAATTGGTTTGTGAAGCAATGTATACTGAGCTGCGAATTGTTCATCAAGATAAGTATGGCTGGGTCCTCCATACTGAAAGTGAGCGGCGAACCTATCTCCAACGACTCGTACATGAGCGAGGAATACTTCCAATGCACAAAACAAGTCTGATTGAAGGTCCTGAATAGCAGCTCTGTCCCATTGAAAGTCCATATAGGATGTGCCAGAAGCTTGAAAGATGCAAATTAAAAATCGATACCATCCAAAATGTTCTAGATGGACAGTGTGAATCAGTGGAAATAGAGCTGTCCGGAGAGAAAAATGAGATAGTTTTCGAAGCATCTGATACTGATTCTGAGTCATATCTCTCTCTTTTAGACAGTGGTGTCAAACAGATTGATGACAAATATTTTGATGAATCATTCTTTAAAGAATCAGATGATATTAAAGATGTTGCTTCCGCAAGGAGTGGATGGAATGGTGACCGAGCTAGCATCATAAATAAAGCAAGTCTTCACTCTACTTTGAATTTGGTGTCAAGTTTAGTGCAGTCTCTGTCCTAATGTCAGAGCATTCATGGGATATCTGACACAGGATCTCCAAGGCAGTCTTCTTCTAAGAAAATTGAGGAGGGGAAAGATAGTGAGGATAAATTGGATAAGGAACCGCTTGATAATAGTGGATACTTAACCAGACCGTACCTGGAACCTCTTGCAAAGATGAAATTCAGATATAATTGCGAACGAGTAGTTGGCCTTGACAAACATGAAGGTTTCGAAGATGAGTGCCCGGGAAAGCCTTTTGATATAGATGGTTTGAACTATGACTATCCAGTGAGCAGAAAATTTTAAAAGAACAGTATTGTAAGGCCGACGATCATAATATTCTATTGTGGGGAATTTGTAACTCATTATGAGCAGTCAGAGAATCCTGTCAAAAACAAGCATCCTAGAAGCTCATCAATGACAGAAAGCGATGCTGATAAGAATCCAGAATTAAATGAGGAGCTACAGGGTGCATCAGGGGTTTTATTGGAGAGTCAAGCCACTGCCAGTAGAAGTGAACAAGAGAAAGAACTGACAATCGTTGTCCAGCAGAAAGCATGGGAAATCCATGATTCTGGTGTTTTAGTCGATATGGATCTCTAATTAACTGAGGGATCTCATTATTCTGCCCAAAACAAGATGCCAACAAGCTCACCAATAACACGTGACAGTGCTGGTCAAGATTCGGCTAATGATGTTTCACATAATAAACAAAAGGGGAATGGTTTGGATAGAAGCAAGCTCCCTCTCGAGAGTTCCTATCTGAAATTGTTCCAGCTGGTCAATCACACGCTGCTGTTCCATGCCCAAATACAGATGATAATAGCCAGTTGTTTCTGCAGGATATGTCAATTTGCAACAAATGTGCAAACTCGGCAGATATAAATGTGCATGAGACTAAGCTTAAATCAACATATTCATATATACAGATGGAATACTGTCTGGTGGTCAAAGATTGATGAGAAGGCTGACATGTATAGCTTAGGAGTTGTATTCTTTGAACTATGGCACTCGTTTGGAACAGCAATGGAGAGAAGCATCGTTCTTAATGATCTGAAATAGGAGGGAGAGCTCCCTTCTTCTTGGGTTGCTGAATTTCCTGAACAAGCATCCCTTTTGCAGTACTTGATGTCTCCAAGTCCATCTGATCGTCCAACTTTGAGCCTTTCATGTGGTGATCCCAGTTCATAGAACAAGGAAAATTCTGAAATTTGCTGATTATTTGTGGAACAATCAGGGATTGAAGTTCCACTCAAGCTATTGCCATGACTTAACTTCACCCAGTTTTCTGCAGTAATGTCTATTGTTCTACATAATATCTTGGTCTATAGAAGGCTTCACTCAACATCGGCCTGCCCCACCAGTCATTAGTATTGCGAAGAACTGGACAGCTTCACATTTGTACATGGTTATATTGAGCCTGTGATGATAATTTTTCATGAGAGGGAGTTTACTTGGGTTGGGCTGTCTCATGAAAGCATCATACTTGCATGATTCCTGCGCTTAGTATTAGTACAACTCAGCATCCTCTCATGTGGTTTGCTGTTGATCTCCCACATAATGCTTACAAGCTTCTTCTAGTGCCTCCTCCAATTGATAACAGCCAAGAGATACCCAAGTCAAATTTTTAGTGTGGAGCTTGATGCTGCCAATGCAACTTGGTTATCAAATGATATGGCTATGCTGTAAACAAAAACAGGAGAGCTACTTTTACTGACACTGGTTTGTGATGGACGGGTGGTTTACAAACTCGGTCTTTCAAAGTCTAGGGCATCAGTGTTTACTTCGGGAATTGCTGCTATTGGAAGTTCATTATCTTTTCCAGGCAGTCAGTTGGGAGATAGTTTGCTTGTGCAATTTACTGCCATACCGTCTTCTAGTGTGGAGAAAAAGGTTGGAGATAGTGAAGGTGATGTGCCTTCAACAAAGCGATCGCGCAGGTCCTCTTCTGATGCTTTGCAAGATATGGACAACGGTGATAAGCTGCCATTGTATGGTTTGGCTCCAAATAGCACAGACACATCACAGAAGACATTTTCATTTTCAGTGAGTGATTCACTCATCAATGTTGGTCCGTTGAAAGACTTCGCCTATGGTCTCCGAATTAATACTGACCTAAAAGCAACTGGCATTGTTAAACAAAGTAATTATGAACTGATGTGTTGTTCCGGTCATGGAAAGAATGGTGCTCTCTGTATTCTGCAGCAATCAATTCGTCCAGAAAGGATCACTGAGGTTGAACTACCTGGTTGCAAAGGAATTTGGACAGTTTATCACAAAAACACACGTGGTCATAATGCTGATTCTATCAAGATGGTGATGCAAAGATAGTTGCAGCTCAGAGAATTGCAAAGGCTCCCTGTTTTTCTTTCTACATTTGAAGAGACAGAATAGGTATCAATCATTTTTTAAAAGGGCAATGGAATTTTGCTTCAGTAAAAGGAATTCATGAGCTGATAAATCATACTACAGCTAAATTGAATAATATGAAATCTGATTGGTTCATGGCAACAGCAAGGGTATGTATTCTAACAGAGCTGCAGAATCAAGCCTTGATGATGAGAAAATAGCACAGAATGCAGGAAATATAATAATACAGAAAAGTAAGAATTTTGAGCTTCATGTTCAGTGTTTGACCAGTGTCGGGAAGAATCCATCTGAGCTTATGAACCAAGTTATCATATAAATGGAAATGCTTCTGATCACTGAATACTTTGGCAACGAATTGGGTCTTTCTATCCCGAACTCCACTCCATCAGGCAACCTAAGTAACTCAGTCTCAAAAGCAGCTTAGACACTAATCCAGCTTGGCCGCCTTGCCTCACATCGTACTCCTCCTATTGTTTCCTCTTCTTTTTTATGATCTTATACGTCTTAAAGCCGGATTTCAAAACCTTTTTCTATCAAAAAATGAATTTGGTTTTCTCTAAGGTTCCTTAGAAGCATTTAGGTACAAAATCCAGATTTTAACATGTAATTTGCTGCCACTTTATTTCGGGTATGCACTTTCACTGTTTTCTTTGATTTTTAACTATTTTCGTGATTTTCTCGATTTTCAACAAGCATGAATACACTTCATGATTCCAAACAATGGAATTCATTGAATCAATTCGTGCAAAAGTAATATGGACTTTGGTGGGGAGTCCTACATTCTTGATATCTTCTCTGATTTTGACTCTAAAGGTGATTGTTTGGTATTTGATTGATTTTGATTCTTCTTGGAGATATGTTTGAATTTGTTTTATATTTATTGTTGAGCTAACCTTGCTTCCCAATAAAGTGCTCAAGTTACTATCCAGGTATGCTCTCCATCACCCTATTTTCAAAATTCAGGAATATCTATGTCCTCGTGTACTATGTCCATGTTAGATGCATGCTTGACTTGCTTGGATAAAATGCATGTTGAGTGCTATACCTCTATACTAACTCTGATGTTTTGTGATAGCGCTTGAGAGGCAGTCCAGGTACGCATCCTAACATTCCTTTATTGTGATTTGATCTTGTTTGGCATGCTATTTTATTTGGAATCACCTAGCCTACTTAGGTACTTATAATTAACCAATTAATTACCACATTTCCCTCAACTTAATTAGTAGAGACCTTTTTAGGGCTTAGAGGGGTGCTACCTCTTAGAGGTACCATCCCAATAAGTAACCTGATCCCCGGACCTAGACTCGGGTTTTTCAAAGACATGCTTTTTCCAAAAATTATGAAGTCACATTTTAGGGTTTTTTCTTTCTTGTTTTATTTTCCCTTTAAAATAAAAATAAAATAAGTGGCGGCTCCAACTTTTCCAAAACTAAATATTTTTTCACAAATAAAAAGCGAGTCTCGCGGATCGAGTGGGGGCGCATGTGAAAAATGCGGGTCCACACTAGCATTTAGAGTTTTCAGCATCTTTAGTTTGGCGTTCAGAGCCTTCATCCTTCTTAGTTCGGTGTTCAGAGCCATGTTTTCGATTTGGAATTCAGAGCCTTCATCTTCTTCAGTTTGGCGTTCAAAGCCGCATCTCCAGTTTGGCGTTCAAAGCCATCATCTCTTCTCAGTTATGACGTTCAGAGTCGTCCTTCTCAATTTGACATTCAGAGATGTCAGTTCTTCCGATTGACGTTCAAATCCACCACTCCTTCTCAGTTACAACGTTCAAAGTCATCTTTCTTAGTTTGGCATTTAGAGATGTCAGTTCTTAGTTATGGCGTTCAAAGCCACCATCTCCTCACAACTCGGCATTCAGAGTCATCATTGCTTCTCAGTTACAACGTTCAGAGTCATCTTCCTCAGTTTTGGAGTTCAAAGCCACCAGCTCCTTATAACTCGATGTTTAAGGCCATCATCATTTCTCAGTTACGACATTCAGAGTCATCCTTCTCAGTTTGACATTCAGGGATATCAGTTCTTAGTTTGGCATTCAGAGCCGCCATATCTTCTTAGTTTGGTATTCAAAGCCATGTTTTTAGTTTGGTGTTCAGAGTCACTATCCCTTCACGGTTTAACGTTCAAAGCCATCATCCTATCACGATCGGGCATTCGTCGTCACCTTTCCAATGTTCAGAGCCACCATTTTTTTTCAGTTTGATGTTTAGAGCCGTTTTTTCAGTTTGGCATTCAGAGTCATTGTTTGTTCCTAGTTCGGCATTCAGAGTTATCATGTCTTTTTTCCGATTGGTATTTAGAGCCACCATCCTTCCTCAGTTATGACGTTCACAACCACCATCTTTTTTTATTTTGGCATTCAGAGCCACTATCTCTTCTCAGTTTCGGCGCTCAGAGCTACAATCTCTTCTCAATTTGAGTGTTCAGAGCCATCATCTCTTTACAGCTTGGCGTTCAGAGCTGTCATATCTTCTTAGTTACGACATTCAGAGTCATCATGTCTTTCTTTAGTTAGGCATTCAAATCCATCATATCTATTTCAGTTCGATGTTTAGAGCTGCATCTTCATTTTGGCGTTTAGAGAGCCGTTGTTTGTTTCAATTTGACATTTAGAGCCATGTTTTTAGTTTGGCATTCAGAGCCATTGTTTAGTTTGGCATTCTGAATCATATCTTAGTTTGGCGTTCAGAGCCATTGTTCACAGTTTGGCACTTAAAGTCATTGTTCACAATCAGGCATTCAGAGCCACCATCTCTCCATAGTTTGACATTTAGAGTGTCATCGTTCACAGTCAAACATTCAAATCCATTAGTCAGCTTGGTGTTCAAAACCACATTCCTAGCATTTAGAGTTGCCATTATCTTTTAGTTCGGCATTCAGAGCTACATTACTAGCATTTAGAGTTGTCATTTTCTTTTAGTTTAGCGTTCAAAGTCATCTTCTCCACTTTAGATGTTTAGAGCCCTGAGTTTACGACCTAAAGTCATTCTTCTTATTTATGGCCCAGAGTCATTCTTTCCATTTAGAGCCCTGAGCTCATGATCCAGAGTCGTTCATTTCATCTATGACCCAGAGTCATTCTTTCCATTTAAAGCCCTGAGCTGAGCCTTCATCATTTGGTCGCTCATGAGTGGTATGACCTGGAGTTTGCGTATCGCATTCTCTTTCTAGCCGATCAGTCATAGAGCCTAGAGCTCATAGCCCTGAGCTGTTCACCTAGCCCTGAGCTATTCATTGTAACCCCGAGTTACTCATTGCATCATGACCCAAAGTCATTCACGGCATTCCGAGCCTTGAGCTCATGACCTGAAGTCGTTCCTATCCTTCACATCCCTGAGATGTTTCATTTTCATCATTCTAGCCACCTATGAGTGGCCTCGACCCGGCACCACGAGCCAGAAAGCATCCTGATCGGCTATCCATTTAGAGCCTTGAGCTCACGACCTAGAGTCGTTTTTTCTCATTCATGACCTAGAGTCATTCTTTCCATTTAAGGCCCTAAGCTCACGACGCAGAGTCTTTATTGTCATTTATGACCCATAGTCATTCTTAGCATTCAGAGGCTTAAGCTCACGACCCAAAGTTGTTTTCTTGTTTATGACCTAGAGTCATTCTTAGCATTCAGAGCCTTGAGCTCATGACCTAGACTCGTTTTTCTCATTCATGACCCAGAGTCATTCTTTCCATTTAGAGCCCTGAGTTCACGACCCAAAGACATTATTCTCATTTATGACTTAGAATCATTCTTAGCATTTAGAGCCCTGAGCTCACGACCCAGAGTCGTTCTTCTCATTTATGACCTCGAGTCATTCTTAGCATTTAGAGCCCTGAGCTCACGACCTAGAGTCGTTCTTCTTATTCATGGCCAGAGTCATTCTTAGCATTTAGGGCTTTAAGCTCATGATCTAGAGCCATTTTCACCCTTTAGGTGTCCAAAGCCACCATTTTCCTTCATAGGCGCTTTTCCAGTTTTAAGCTTTCAAAGCCATTTCTTTCATCAGTTTTAGGCCTTTAGAGCCACTCATCTCTTCCAGTTTCAGACGTTCAGAGCCACTATCTCTTCATAGTTTGGTGTTCAGAGCCATTTCTCACAGTTAGGCATTCAAATCCATAATTTAGTTGTTCAAAATCATTTGTCTCAGTCTTGGTTTTTAGAGCCATATTTCGGGCGTTCGAAGTTGTGATTTTCCAGAGTTTGTCCCTCTCCATTGTATGTGATATGGCCCTTGAGCTAGTAGCTTGTGTCTTGATTGTATTATTAGACACCCTACACCCTGTGTCCTCGTATGGTGCATGTATGGTTTTTCCCATTGTGCTCGTTCCAATGCACTTTGGTGGTTTGACTGTTACTCGACTTCGATATCAATTTTTCGAGTCACCCGGGTTTTAGAGCCTCTTTGTTCTTGTTTTTGTTTAAGAGAGCCCATGTTATACTGGGACAAATTTGGTGGTCTTTCTTGTTTTTCGGCAAAGTTCACTTCGTTTCGTTTGTGTATACACTTACTTTACTCGTGAACTCTACCGAAGAGGGACATATTTGTAGACCTTAAAATTTGTCTCAATTTTATTTTTACATTAATTTTAAGCCCAATTTTGTCTTCAGATTTTAAATTCCAATCACATATGTTTTTTTTGCCCACTCACCATCTAATTATTAGCTTTTATTATTTTGTATATTATTTTATTTTATTTTATTACTATTACTTTTATTATTATTATTATTATTATTGTTATTATTATTATTATTATTCTTATTATCATTATTATTATTATCATTATTATTACCATTATTATTATTATATTTTATTTTATTTTTTATTATTTTTCATCTCTCTCCCCTCTCTTCTTACATTCCCCACCTACCCCACTCTTTTTTCTCTCTCCTCCCATACCTCCCCCCATTCCCAACACCATCGGCCACCATCCCATTTTTTTTTCTTTTTCTTTTAACCTTTTTCTTTCCCAACTACTCTTCTCTCTCACCCCCAATTCCCTTTAGATGGCCCTCTCATTTTTTTCCCCTATTTTTTTCCCTCCCATTCTCTCATTTCCCAAGAACAGTCACCCACCCATTTTTTTGGTTTTTTCTCCCTTCCCTCTCCTTTCTTCCTCTAGATCCTCCCACACACAACCACCTATCCCAAAAGAAAGACCGCCCGGGCCCCCATTCTTGGCTGGATTTTTTTTTCTTTCCCTACTTCTCTCTAAGAACTCTCACA
This sequence comes from Vitis vinifera, assembly GCF_030704535.1. NCBI lineage: Eukaryota > Viridiplantae > Streptophyta > Magnoliopsida > Vitales > Vitaceae > Vitis > Vitis vinifera. Next base: position 7,758,289 of record NC_081807.1, on the reverse strand, counting down.
GGGGGCAACCGATTTTTTTTCTCCATTTCTCTTCTCCTCCTCCCCATTTTCTCCATTTTGCTCCACACGGCTAGCCGGGGACCAGTTCCAGATTTTTTTTCTTCCCTATTTTTTCTGGTTATTTTTTTCTCCCTCCGAACACCCACTGTCACTTTTCTCTCTTCCCCCGTCCATTCTCTCCCTCTTTTCTGGCCTTTCTCCACGACTCTGATCGAGACGCCAGCTTCCATTTTTTTAGCTTCCATTTTTCTTCTCCCTACGGTCCTTCCCACACACTGCCACTCACCACTTGCATTTATTATTATTATTATCATTGTTATTATTGTTATTATTATTATTATTTTTGTTGTTATTGCTGTTGTTATCACTATATGTTTGTTGATGGACCTTATGTTTGGGCTTTGTTAATTAGTATGGAATTTAGTTTAATTTGTTGTTGGTAAATTAATATAAAATTTGAGATAATTTATTGTTGGTAAATTAATTTAGAATTGGCTAATTTAGGTTAAATTAATTGATAATTTATATGGTTATACTCCTTTTAATTATTTAATTCGGATATGATATAATATTGTACTATATTTTGGATGTGAGTTTGCATATTAAATTAAGTTGATTTCGATTGTGGATTTAAGTTTGCATATAAAATTGAGCTTGGATTATAAGATATTAAATTTAGACCGAATTAGATTTATTTTAATTTATCATGTTTTGGGTTTGATTAATTGAGCTTATATTTTGGTTATTAATTTGAAAATTTTATATTAGGGGTTATGACATGTGAGATATTTTTGTAGGGCTATATTTGTTAATTTGAGCCCATTTTTAATTGCTAAAATTTATTGGACTAATTTGAAACTTGAATAATTATTTTGGATTCTACATATTTTTGGATATTTACATTTGTGCTATTTTTGTTTTTGCATGGGTTCATTCTGCAATCTTGATAGCTTAATACGAATTTATGACACGTAGAGCTTGTTGTAAGTTTATTTGGGTATATATTTTATTTTTCACTTTTATTTGGTTGTATTTTTTTTAGTTCTTGTAAATATTCGTTTGTATATATTTATTGAGTGTGTACAGAATTGAACATCGAACAAATTAGAAATTTTGTTTAAATGAGAGGAAGAATTCAATAAATGTGTTTTGATAAAACAATAATTTTAAAATATTATTTTTAATAAAAGAAAGTTTTTATTTATTTATAAAAATTCAGAAAAATGCATTTAGAAAAATCCAAAAGAATTGTTTTTAATAACATTGTCCAAAAATTTCTTTGTTTGATAAAAATTGTCCAAAAATATTTTTTAAAAATGGATTCTTTTTCCTTAATTAAAATGGGATTAAAAGTGTTTTTTTAGAAATAGAGGATTTAAATCTTTGTTTTTGTTTTTAATTAAAATTTCTTTTGCAAATAAAGTTATGTCATTTTAAATAATTTGTAAAAATCACTTTTTTTTTTAAATGAAAATGAATCAAAATACTTTTGTAAATAAAATTGTAAAAATTCATTATTTTCTAAAAAAAAGCAAGTAAAATAATTTTTGTTGCCAAATTAAAATTTTGTAATAAATTTTTTTTTATACAATAAATACAAATAACTTTTTTTGAAAATTAAATACAAATGAAATTGAAACAAATCATCAATTGAAAATAAATTGAAACTTATTTTTTGTAAATAAATAAATTAAAATCAATAATTCGAAATCATTCTTTATAAAATCCTTTGAAATTTCTTGAAAACTATTTTTTTTAATTTTTTTTAGTTCAATAAATCATTTTGCATAATTCGTCGTCATTTATTTTGTATATTCTTATAATTAGATTTCATCATTATTTTGTGTATATTAATTTTCACCATGACTTGTACATTGATTATTTTTCTTGGTATCCATAATGAGTTAATTAATTGCCACAATTCCCTCAATTCGTTTAGTAGAGGTTGTACGTATACGGACTTAGAGGGGTGCTACGACTCATCACTGTACCTTCCCAATAAGTAACCTGACCCTCGGACCCAGACTCGGTTTTTCACAGACCTGTTTTTTTTTTTCTTTAGAAGTCACACTTAGGGTTTTTATTTCTTATTTTGTTTTTCCCTTAAAAAATAAAACAAAAATAAGTAATGACTTTAAGTCTTGTCAAAAAATCTAATTTTCACCAAATAAAATAAAAAGTGAGTCACACCGTCGAGTGGGAATGCGCGTGAAATTGTAGGGTCCACAAACTTATATTTCTTCTCTTAAAGATGTTCTTTATTTCACTTTGTTTTTAAAAACTGAAAGTAAAGAATCACGACATGTTTTTTAATCATTAAGGCAAATAAACTAAATTATTCATAATAGAGTTTATGAAATCAAATAAGATTTCTTTTACTTTATCTGTGAATATATTATTATGCTCTAATGATATGCTAAAATAAAAAATAAAAAAAGTTAAAGTGTAATAAGGATAATCCTATAAAGTTAAAAAAAAAAAGAATAAAAATATTATTTAAGGAAATAACAACCATAACTAATCATTTAAGTAAAAAATCATTGCTAGTTCATGACTTGAAAAAAATAATAATATTATATTAAGAGGTAAAAAGTAGAAAAATAAACATATGGAACTTAATTTTAACAAGCATGTTTCAAAAAAAAAAAACAAAACAAAACAAAATAGGAAAATTTGGAAATGTGGACAAAGTAATAAAGAAATGAAATTTCAATAAAATCTTTTTTTTTAAAAAAAAAAATACTTATGCGAATAAGAAAAGATGTAATTGAGATTGAAAGAATAAAAAATAAAAATTTAAGAGAGAGACCAAAATGGGAAAAAAAAATTAAAATTAAAATTGTTTATGTGTGCAAGCTCCATAACATTGGTAGATGATGTTTCCTTTTCTTTGTCAATTTTTCCACATTCTCTAACTTTTAGCTAAAGAACAACATAACTTCATTAGGAAGAAAGAGATATAATAATTAAATACAAAAGTAAAAACCAAGTTTGAAATATTCGGATATATGGCCGATATATTTTTTATATATCCAATATTTATAAACCCCGATACAAAATTTGAAAAGATATATTCATCAATTCATATTTCTTGATATTGTATCTATATTTCAATTTTTTTTCCGTGTTTCAATCGATATTTTTGGATATTTTATCGATATTTCACCATTTTTTAATTTTTGGATTATTAAATGATTTAATTTTAATTATTTTATTTTTACATTTGATTTAATTTATTATATAAAAACATAATTTTCTGTTTTTTTATATAATCTATATATTTATTAAATATAAAAAATAAGAATATTAAAAAAAATTATACATATATTATTATTTATTTGATATCATTGAATACATTTAAATTAAAATAGACCATAATTTTAATATTAAATATATTTCAAAATTAGACATGTTGTCATAATATTATTGTAAAATAAATATAATGCAACTTAATAAATGTACACTTATAAAATTTATATTTTTTATCCATGTATATGATATTATTATGATAAATTATATATATATATATTAAAAATTAAAAAATAACTTTAAAATATCTATTTTTACTTTTTATATAATTTTTAGAGTTTTTATTTAATATTTTCATAATTTTAATTAGTTTTTACATTAGAGATATTTTTATAATAATATTCGTCATATATCCATAAAATTGAAATACTAATATATCTCTGATCACAAATATTTTCATCATCCGAAAAAACAGATTAACTAAAGGTGATGATTTGGGTGGTTAAAAGACTTGGTGGGATTAAAAATAAAATAAATTAAAATCAAATAAAAGATTAATTTTTTGTTTATTGAAATAATAAAATGAATTATCACGATTTAAGCAATACTGGGGACACCCACAATCCTGCAGCCAAACACACAAGAACCAAACCTTTAGTCTTTTCTTGTCTTCCAAGTCTATGCAAGTTTTCTTCTCTTCTAAATCTTCTTTACCAAATCCTCATTTCATACGATCTTTTGGGGATCGGAGGTTTCCAGCCATGGCGGATGAAAAACCACCAGGTCAGTGTAGCTCTCCTTCCTCCTCTCAACATCTTGATACATACATATGAACAAGTTCTCAAACTTAATCTCCACTGTTGAACTAGTTGTGGCAGAGAAGACCTTGCATCCTACCTCTCTCTGTAACACCACTTGTATGCTCTCTTCCTTCTTTTGACTTGTTAGCCTTCAAGCTTGATGATATTCAAGCCTTATTATTACACTTTAAGATCACTTTTCATCAGCCATTACTTTACTATCCATAAGTGCATACTAATACTATGTTTTCATGCTTTTGAAATTAAATATTGAAGCAATATCAAGAACATTAAGATCTATCCAGCCAGCCCATTACTTATTCAAGGTAGAATCTCTGTCAGTGCTTCTGAACACAGATATTGAAAAATATGAATCAGGTTCATTTGAAGTGGGTGGCTACAAATGGTGGGTTTATTTTGAATCCTCTTTTTTACCCTTTTTTTTTCCTGCTTTTGCTCGTAATTGGAGTACTTCTATATTTGCAGGAGCTTGTGTATCTACCCAAATGGGAATAAAAAAAGTGACGGGGAAGGTCACATCTCCCTCTATTTAGAAATATCAGAGGCTCAAAATCTTCCTCTTGGGTGGGAGGTTACTGTCAACTTCAAATTGTTTGTGTTTAATCATATACATGAAAAGTACTTAACTGTCCAAGGTAGTCTTTTTCTTAGCTAATACATCTCTTTTACAGTTTTATGATGAAGACAGCATGTACTAATATTATGCACTCAATCTACTTAGATGCTGATGGGAAGGTAAGGCACTTCAATGCGATGAAGACTCGATGTGGGTTTGCTCAGTTTCTTTCACTGGATGTTCTCAAGGATCCTCGTAATGGATACTTGATGGATGATTCTTGCATTTTCGGAGCAGAGGTTTTTGTTATTAAATATAGTGGCAAAGGGGAGAGTCTTTCCATGATAAAGGATCCTGTTGATGGTACTTTCACTTGGACGATTGAGAATTTCTCCGCACTGAATCAGGAAGTCCTAGACTCTGAAATATTCACTGTTAAAGAATTGAAATGGCATGTGTTAATGCATTTCCTTCATTTCTCTTCTTTCTTGATTGCAGTGAAGTGGATTAATGTCCAAATGTGAACTGTTTGTTTATTTCTTGCTCATGTAAATGAAGCAGGAGGTTGGTTCTCTACCCCAAAGGAAATAATAAGGCAAAGAACAAAAGCCTGTCCCTCTTTCTAGAGCTGACTAATCGTGAAACACTTCATCAAAGGAAACTGTATACTGCATTCGAGTTGTTGATAAAGGATCAATGCAATGATGAAATTGTTATGCCATCGCATGTTAAATCAAATGGTACATTGCATATTTTACTTTTCCATGTATTATGTTTAGATTTCTTTTGTCAAACAAATATTAATCCTTTCTTCTTCTGAAGATTGATTTGTTAACTAAGAGCGCTTAACCGTCTTTTTATTTGTCTGTCTATTTGCAGCTAAGGTTTGGTTCCGTGACACAATCGAAAATTGGGGTTTTCCTAATATGGTATCTCTGAGTGATCTCAATGACAAATCCAAATACTTCTTATTAAATGACAGTTTGATAGTCGAAGCCAAGATTTCGCTCATGATGCATTCGAAGAATATCTCATGATGCATTCGAAGATCTCAAATTGCAAAAGTATGATGTCCTTATTCTAAAGTACATTATGTTTATACCAAGGTATGTATTGTATTATAGAGAAGCGGAGAGATATTACCCTGCTTTAACTCATGGCATGGTTTGCCTTGTTTGGTTTAAGTTGAAATTATATTTCACTTCCACTTTGCCAGTTTCAATCTGTTAAAGTAAATCTTTGATTTTGAGCAAGGGACAATTCAATTTGGCTCTAGGACACAGTACGTATAAGGACGGCAATGGGGGAAGGGTCGGGGGGTTTCGAGTACCTGTCCCTAATAAGATGAATTTGAAGTTTAAATAAACGGATTAGGGGTGGGTTTGAGATTTTTTAAAAACTTAACATGGATTCAAGCATTATCTTGTCTCGTCTCACCTCGCCCTATCCTCATTATATATAAAATTAATTTAATTTAATTTATATTTTCCTATAATATGAATAATAATAAATATTTTCAATAAAATAAATTATAAAAATTATAATATTTTAATTATTTATAAAATATATTTATTTTAATGTAATTTAAATTTTTTAATTTTTTTTCAAAAAAAACATTAAACATGGCATAGCGAGATGGGTATGGGAATTTCCTATACCCACCCCACCCCACCCCACCTATTTAAATTTTTAAATGGATAGGGATGAAAATTATTTTAAATAAACAGGGCAGAGTTGGGACGAGGATGACCCGCCTAAACCCATCCTATTCTCATCCCTAAATATGTATCTTTCAATTTCACACTTAATTACTCTTAATTTTTATATGGAAAAAATCTTCAATGAATTAGATTATTATGAAAGGAAAAATCTTCAGTGACCAAGTGCTACTTCAATAATGATCATTCATTCATTTTGGAAAGAAAAACTTTGAATCATTTTAGCAATGACATGTATTAGAGTTTATAAATATCAACTAAAATCATTGTAAATGCTCACCTACTTCCAAAGATATCTGAAAAAGCTATATTTTTATTGAGAATATAGAATCAAAAGCTCTATTAATTTACACATTAGAGCATAATTAGGTTGGAATTCCATGGGAACCTAAGGGACAATAGCCCATGATGAAGGTACAAAACTTTGATTGGAATGTTGTATCAAATGAACCAACTGACATGATACAATGGAGCCACAACCAGGGACAAGAAAAGAAGCTCACAGTAGTCATACCTGGAAAGCTTCCCTCAAACAAAGATTTACTTGGCTTCAAGGTGCTCTGCTTCTTCTCCTAAAACCGAAATCCAGTCAGCTCCAGCCTCTGCTTCTGCTCGTTCTTCTCTTCTTTTCTCTAAGACACACACTCCAGATCTCTGTTTTTGCTCTCTCATGTATCAGTCCTCTCTCTCAAGAGCTCTGAATGTGCTTCCCACAGCTTCCACCGGTTTTCCCCTCCTCTCAAAAATGGCTCCCCCCTAGAAATCTTGCTACCCCCAAGCTCTACTGGTTCCTTTTGCTTTTCAGCTCACTAACCAACCCCAAAAGAATAAGCAATCCCCCTACGAAACATGTCCTCACCTGCAGAGAATATCAGCTGCCTCAACAAACCACCAGAATATCCCCTTTTTGCCACGTGTTCTCATCTGAACCCCGAAGAATATCTTCTCCATAGCTCTTAACAGCCCCAGCTGGCCTTAAATAAAAATATAAAATAAAATAAAAAATAAAAAAAGCCTTCTTACCCGACCCAAAATGAGGGGTCAATAGCTACTTTTTATTTCACTTTATTAGTTTATTTTTAAGAATCGAAAACAAAGAACTACGATTTACCTTTTAATCATAAGGCCAAACAATCTCTAAATAACTCAAAATAGACTTTATGGTTATGTTTGGTTCCCAGAAAATGCGAGAGAAAGAAAATCGGGAGAAAAAATGGAAGGAAAGAAAAAACTAAGGAGAGGAATATAAATTTTTTCACTTGTTTGATTATCTATGAAAAATTCAGGGAAAAAAAAAATTGAATTCATTTTCTTTTGTTTGGTTAACCACGAAAAAAAGTTAAGGAAAAATAGAAGGAAAACAAAATCAATAATTTGTCTTAAATGATTATCAATTTATTAAATAATAAAATAAATTTTGTACTCTTACTTTCTAAAAAATAATTATAGAAGAACGCATTTTATGGGAGTCCATTGTTCAATAACTATTGAAAACTTACCCTTTTTTAATGGTACCTGGCATTTTTTTTTCCTTCTTCGTGTATATACAGTTCAACCCTCTCACCCTCACCATACCAAAATTTTAAAAATAAAATAAAACCCATGTGATCCCAGAGGCAGCCCTGAGCCGTTGATTAAACTCATCTTGCATCTCATCAGGCACAACTTCTGATCGTGATCCATCCAACGGTCCAAACAGCTTCGATGGAAAATGTGTTTACAATTGGTCAACCGCCTGATCTCTTCTCCTACCTCGAAGTCGTACAGACATACGACGCGTTGCCATCGCAAACCGCCTCCCCGAACTTCATCACCAGAAAGATTTCACGAATCAGAACCGCCGATACAAGCTGGTATTCCGACACTTGCGTTTGCATTTCGGACCATGAAACGTCAGTTTCCAAGAAATCGAAGAGACCCAGAAAGTGAAAGAGCGAGAAAATGAGTTTCCTGATGAAACCCAGAGCGATACAACCACTGCTCCTTTGCCGTCTCCAACGGTTAAACAATGATGGAGTCGTCGAAAATGCGCTGCAAAGTGGTCCCGACGACCACCAACGGCTACTCATCTGAGAAGTTTGATCAACTTCTCCTCTCCTCCGCCATCTGCAACAATGAAGATCTCGGTCCCCTCATTCGCAAAGCCTTCACTTCTGGCAAGCCGATACCACCCGGATAAAATTTTCCCCAACTTTTCCCCTCTCTTTTCTCTTATTTTCTCCCTTATTTTTTAAGGAAAATAGTAGGAAAAATGTTATGATATTTTCTTTAATATTTTCATTTATATTTTTTTTCCATCATATTTTCTATGTAACCCAAACTAAAGAAAATCATTTTCCACATGATTTTTTTTCCTTTCCTTAACATTTTCCAGGAACCAAACATAACCTATAAAACCAAATAACATTTCTTTTGCTTTATCCTTTATCCATGGACATATTATTATATATCCATTCATGATAAGCTATTTTTTCTTATAAAAAAAAAGTTAAAATATAATAAGGATAATCCTTTGAAGTTTAGAAAAAGAATAAAGATATTCTTTAAGGAAATAACAACCATAAGTAATCATTTAAGTGAAAAACCATTGTAAGTTTGGGAAAAAAAATTAATATTATATTAAAAGGTAAAAAGTACAAAAACAAACATATGGAACTTAATTTTAATGAGCATGTTTCAAAGAAAAATTAGAAATGTGGAAAAAGTAAGAGGGAAATAAAATTTCATTTAAATTTTAAAAAATAAAAATACTTATGCCAATAAGGAAATATGAGAAATTGAGATTGTAAAAAATAAAAATTTAAGAGAGACAAAAAAAAAAAAAAAAAATTGTTTATGTGGTCAAGCTCCATAACATTGGTAGATGATGTTTCCTATTTTTTTCACTTTCTCTAGCTATTAGCAAAAGAAGTTAAAAGACTCAGTGGGACTACAAAATAAAAAATTATTACTTTTTTATTTATTGAAATAATAAAATGAATCATCACGATTTAAGTCATTGAGGGTCCACCCACAATCCTGCAGCCAAACACACAAGAATAAAACCTTTAGTCTCCTTTAGTCAACCCCTTCTGCAGTTTTCTTCCCATCTAAGTCTACTTTACCAACTCATTTCATACAATCTTTTGGGGATCAGAGGTTTCCAGCCATGGCGGATGAAAAACCACCAGGTCAGTGTAGCTCTCCTTCCTCCTCTCAACATCTTGATAGGTTTATACGGACAAGTTCTCAAACTTAATCTCCACTGTTGAACTAGTCGTGGCAGAGAAGACCTTGCATCCTACCTCTATCTGTAACAGTACCACTTGTATGCTCTATATTCCTTCTTTATGACTTGTTTGCCTTCAAGCTTGATGATATTCAAGCCTTATTATTACACTTGAAGATCACTTTTGGTCAGCCATTACTTTACCATCCACAAGTACATACTAATACTATGTTTTCATGCTTTTAAATATTTAATTTGCAGCAATATCAAGAACATTAAGATCTATCAAACCAGCCCATTACTTATTCAGGGTAGAATCTGTGTCAGTGCTTCTTAACACAGATATTGAAAAATATGAATCAGGTTCATTTAAAGTGGGTGGCTACAGATGGTGGGTTTATTTTGAATCCTAATTTTTACCTTTTTTTTTTTTTCTGCTTTTGGTCGTAATTGAAGTACTTTTATATTTGCAGGAGATTGTGTCTCTACCCAAATGGGAATAAAAAAAGTGGCGGGGAAGATCACATCTCCCTCTATTTAGAAATATCAGATGCTCAAAAGCTTCCTGTTGGGTGGGAGGTTACTGTCAACTTCAAATTGTTTGTGTTTAATCATATACATGAGAAGTACTTAACTGTCCAAGGTAGTCTTTTTCTTGTCTAATACACGTCTTTTACGGTTCTATGGTCAAGATAGCATACACTAATAGAATGCACTCATCTACTTAGATGCTGATGGGAAGGTAAGGGACTTCAATGTGATGAAGTCTCGATGTGGGTTTGCTCAGTTTCTTTCACTGGATGTTCTCAAGGATCCTTGTAATGGATACTTGATGGATGATTCTTGCATTTTCGGAGCAGAGGTTTTTGTTATTAAATACAGTGGCAAAGGGGAGTGTCTTTCAATGATAAAGGATCCCGATGATGGTACTTTCACTTGGGTGATTGAGAATTTCTCCACACTGAATGAGGAAGTCCTATACTCTGAAACATTCACTATTAAAGAAATCAAATGGCATGTGTTAATGCATTTCCCTCATTTATCTTCTCTCCTGATTGCAGTGAAGTGGATTAAATTCTAAATGTGAGTTGTTTGTTTGTTTATTTCTTGCTCTACCTAAATGATTCAGGAAGTTGAGTCTCTACCCAAAAGGTAATGGTAAAGTAAAGAACAAAAGCCTGTGCCTCTTTCTAGAGCTGGCTGATTGTGAAACACTTCATCATCAAAGGAAATTGTATATGGAATTCGAGTTGTTGATAAAGGATCAATGCAATGATGAAAATGTTGAACCATCGCATGTTAAATCAAATGGTACATTACATATTTTATTTTCTTAAACAAATGCTATTGTTTTCCATGTATTATGTTTAGATATTTCTTTTGTCAAACAAATATTAATCCTTTTCCTTCTTTTTATTTGACTGTCTATTTGCAGCTAAGGTTTGGTTCTGTGACTCGAACAAAGAATGGGGTTTTGCTGATATGGTCTCTCTGAGTGATCTCAATGACAAATCCAAAGATTTCCTATTGAATGATAGTTTGATAGTCGAAGCCAAGATTTTGCTCATGATGCATTCGAAGAATATCTAATGATGGATTCAAAGATCCAAAATTGCAAAAGTATGATGTCCTTATTCTAAATTACATTGTGTTTATACCAAGGTATGTATTACAGTAAGTTATAGAGAAGCGGAGAGATATTCCCCTGCTTTAACTCATGTCATGGTTTGGCTTGTTTGGTTTAAGTTGAAATTATATTTCACTTCTAGTTTGCCAGTTTCAATCTGTTAAAGTAAATCTTTGATTCTGAGCAGGGACAATTCAGTTCAGCTCTAGGACACAGTATGTATCTTTCAATTCCCCACTCAGCAATGAGGTGTACTAATGTTTCTGAAGAGCATAATGTGATTCTACCAACCATGTCTACATTTACGAATAAGAGAGTTTATTATACTATATTACAAATGATAAAAACATGAGTCCTTATATCGATCTATACCCAATCCTGAACTCCCCATTCTACACATAGCTATTCACCATGCATACTTTTCAATAGAAAGAATGAAAATTTTGAATCAGGTGAATTTGAAGCTTGTGGCCACAAATGGTGGGTTTGCTAAGAATATGGTTTTCTTAACTCCTGCTTCAAAGCATTTGCTCATCCAGTATCATTACATTCGCAGGAGAATAACGGAATTAAGAAAATCAATGAGAATGATTACTTAACAATGTTTGTGTTTAATCACATCCCCGATAAGTTTTTAACCATGTTTAATGTTACCCACTCAAGTCGAACTCTTTAACTTTTAAGCGATCTTGCATCAACAGTTGGTTGAATGCAAACAAATGAAATAAACAAATCTAAAAAATATTACCAAATTTAACTGCTAGCTGAAGACATAACTCCCTTCAGCATGCATTAAGTAAGAAGTGAGTCACAACAGAGAATACAATATGAAAAATGGGCTGAGTAAGCTAAGATGGGAAAGAGGTGTTGTGTTTGGCTTGCCGAAAACACTTGTGAAAAAAAATGCAACCCTAATTAATAATGGGGACTGTTCCATTTAACGAAGTGGACTGATGGAATTCCATGGGAACCTAAGGGACAATAGCCCATGATGAAGGTACAAAACTTTGATTGGAATGTTGTATCAAATGAACCAACTGACATGATACAATGGATAGGGTTACTTAGCCACAACCAAACCAAACTTTACCCAGCATTAAAACACCCACACGCCTGCAGCCAAACAACCACAACCATTGGTCTCTTCACTGTACCCTTGAAACTACCTCTCCCTTCGTTAACAAATCTTTATCTTTTACAATCTTTCGGATCAGAGAGGTTTCTAGCCATGGAGGAGGAATTACCTGGTCAGTTTTGTTTCTTCATTCTCTCAACGTCTTCACACACATACACATATTCATGTGTGTGTATACATATTCTCAAAGCTAATATACAGTGTTCAATTACTAATGGCAGAGAAGATCTTGAAATCAATCCTTATTACATTTCAACATTAGTTTTTACAAGCCATTACTTTACCATGCAGAAGTACACACTAATACGATGTTTACATGCTTGGAATATTTTGCAGAAGTTTCAAGAACATTAAGATCGATCCAACCAGCCCATTACTTATTCAGGGTAGAGTCTGTTTCCGTGCTTCTAAACACAAGCATTAAAAAAATATGATTCAGGGGATTTTGAAGCGGGTGGCTACAAATGGTGGATTTCTTTTGAATCCTCTTTTCCACTTTTCTTATTACTGCTTTTGCTCAAAATTAAAATACTTGTACATTTGCAGGAGAATCTGTATCTACCTAAATGGGAATAAAAAAAAAGTGACGGGGAAGGTCAGATATCCCTCTATTTAGAAATATCAGATGCTCAAAATCTTCCCCCTGGGTGGGAGGTTACTGTCAACTTCAAATTTTTTGTGTTCAATCATATGGATGAAAAGTACTTAACTGTCCAAGGTAGTCTTTTTCCTAGCTAATACACCTCTTTTACAGTTTTATGATGAAGACAGCATGTACTAATATTATGCACTCATCTACTTAGATGCTGATGGGAAGGTAAGGCACTTCAATGTGATGAAGACTCCATGTGGGTTTGCTCGGTTTCTTTCACTGGATGTTCTCAAGGATCCTCGTAATGGATACTTGATGGATGATTCTTGCATTTTCGGAGCAGAGGTTTTTGTTATTAAATATAGTGGCAAAGGGGAGTGTCCTTCCATGCTAAAGGATCCTGTTGGTGGTACTTTCACTTGGGTGATTAAGAATTTCTCCACACTGAATGAGGAAGTCCTTCACTCTGAAATATTCAACGTTAAAGAATATAAAGGGCATGTGTTATGTACTTCCCTTATTTCTCTTTCTTGATTACAGTATAGCAAATTTGAGCTGTTTGTTTATTTCTTGCTCTACCTAAATGATTCAGGAAGTTGAGTCTCTACCCAGAAGGTAATGGTAAGGCAAAGAACAAAAGCCTGTCCCTCTTTCTAGGGCTGGCTGAAACACTTCATCATCCAACAAAATTTTATGCTGAATTTGAGTTGTTGACAAAGAATCAATGCCGCGGTAGGCATGCTAAATCAAATGGTAAGCTACATATTTTACATTGTTAAACTAGTATTATTGTTTTCATTGTTTTGATTTTGTTACACAAAATATTAATCCTTAATTTCCTCCTTCTGAAGTTTGATTTGTTTAACTAAAAAGCATGACTGTCTTTTTATTTCTCTATTTGCAGCTGAGATTTGGTTCTGTGACTCGATAAAAATTTGGGTATTTCCAGATATGGTCTCTCTGAGTGATCTCAATCACGACAAACTGAACGGCTACATATTAAAGGATACTTTGATGGTTGAAGTGCAGATTACACTCATGAAGCATTTGAAGAATATCTAATAAGGCATTTAAAGAAATCTCTAATTAAAAAAGTAAGATGTCCTTATTCTAAATACATTATGTTTAGGCCAAAGTATGTATCGCATTATAGAGAAGCTGAGAGTAACTCATGGCATGTTTTGCCTTATTTCAAAAGGCAGTTTTCAACTTGCACAACAAAATGCCATGGTGCATTTCTCTTTTATTTTTTAATTTTTTTTTAATTTATTTTAGATAACTCCTGGTTTTTTTTTTTTTTTTTTTTCCTTTTAGCAGCTAGCTAGCTTTGGAATTATCACTTCCCTGTCTTGTCTGTAACCAGCAAGCCCAACAGACTCATTCCATGGTGAAGATTTATATTTACCGCACATCACTACACTACTTGTTATGTTTTGAAATAGAAATATACCTTAACATGATGCATGATTGTTCTAAATATATGGCAGCAAAAATTAAAAACATGGAGATACATCCCACCAGCGCATTACACATTTGGAAGATTCTTACTATCTACTTTTGAACACAGATTGAATAATATGAATCTGGTGAATTTGAAGCTTGTTATGTTCAGAAGCATGGTTTTCAAACTCCTGCTTCAAAACAAGTTTGTTCATCCAATATTGTTACATTTACAGGAGCTTCTGTCTCTACTATCCAAATGGAAACAAGATATGCGATGGGAAGGGTCGCACATCTGTCTCTAGTTGTCAATAGTGAATAGGGATTCTTTCCCTGGGCTGGAGGGCGAATGCCAACTTGAAGTTGATCGTGTTTAATCATATCCATGATAAGTACTCAGAACTTTAATTCATCTTAGTCTATTACTACACTAATATTTATCAATAAATCTCAGCTTTTTAGATGCCAATGGCAAAGTAAGGCACTTACATGCCCCTACTAATCAATGGCATTTTTCGAAACTGCTCTTGCCGGGTACATCAACAATGGTACCTTGTTGATGACTCATGCATGTTTGGAGCGGAAGTTTTTGTTTCTGAATCCACCGAGTGTTTCAACATGGTAATGGAATCTGTTAATTTTATGTACCTTTCTGTGGGTAATGAGTGAATTCTCAACTATACAAGAGGAGCTTATCCACTCTTGTTCATTTACTTTTGGAAACTTCAATTGGTATATTTTATATCTTCTTAATTTAGCTAATATTCTATCCAATCTATTAGACTTGATTCTAGATCTAATCAATTAACTTTTGCTTTCCATATTAATGAGATATGAAGTTAATGCTCTATCACAAAGGTTCTTTCAGCAAAGAGCAAAAGCATATCCCTCTAAAACCATTTCTCATAAAAATTGTATGCAGAATGCAAACTGGGAGTACTTTCCCAAACCAACAGTAACCATTGTGGATATGAAAGTGAACTGCACAACTGTGACCAGAAAGGAAAAAAATAAACCCCCACCCCCTCACCACTGCCCCCCGTCCCCCAAATTGATTGGGGATCACCGGTACCCAAATTGGAGTTGAAGTTTTCTAATGCCTTTAATCTAGATCCTGGAATGTTAAAACTGTTATTTTTCACTTCCATTGCATAGGCCTAGGTAGTTATCATGTACCTATTTGATTCAGGGTATGGGAACAAAGAAATGCAAGTCCCCAAAACCCATTGCATCCATGAGCTGTTGGTTTTTTAGAGCTTCATGGGCCAAGATTTGGTCTACGTTTTTGGATAGAAATCAGGATACAATATGGGCTTTAAATGGTAAAAAGTTATGTCAAAATTTTTTATTTTTTTCAAGGGTCGAAAATGATCCACAAATGATTGCTAATTTAAGGAAAATTGGAAACCTATAGCCATGGGATCACCAATTATCTTGCTTCCTTATATTTTGTATATGGGATGACCAATCATCTTGCTTCCTTTTATTTTGCATATGACATCACCAATTATCTTGATTTTGCATCTCGTGCTATTTGTGTGTGTGCGCACATGCGCGCCTGCACAAGCACTTGAATGCATGATAATTGAAACTAATATATCCTTGATTGAAATAGAGTTATCATGAATAATTTCATACTCATATTCCAATTAAGAATGTCTATTAAACTGGAATATTGTAAGATAAGTAAATTTTAAAAACAGAGTTTCTTGAATTCTTTAAAAGCCAAGTTTCCTTATAAAGTATTCTTGAAGTGTTTTATGATTTTTTTTTCTAAGAAATGCCTTTTATTTTTAAAAATTCAGTTTTCTTTTGGATTTTCAAATTTTTAAAGGGGACTTTCTTTATTACACTAGATCTCTAATTTAGGTAAATAGATATTGCCTTAAAATTAATCAGATTCTCCCTAGTTGATAAATTTAGGGGGTTTGCTATTCGCAACATCCATTTTGTTAAACGTAACACTTTTTTGTCATATTTTTTTCACATATTCCCTTTTTAATAAATAAAATAAAATAAAATAAAAAACTCTCTTTAACTTCCTCTCAACATATTAAACCTAAATTCTAGTTGATTAAGACTACAAATAACATATGAAAGACAATGAATGATGAAATTCAATCATTTAATGACAATTTTTAGG
Organism: Vitis vinifera; assembly: GCF_030704535.1. NCBI lineage: Eukaryota > Viridiplantae > Streptophyta > Magnoliopsida > Vitales > Vitaceae > Vitis > Vitis vinifera. The sequence goes on along the minus strand of NC_081807.1, from coordinate 7,741,800 downwards.
TAAGATTTATTTTATAATTTATTATTTAAAGAAATTATTTTGTTTTAAAATAGAAAAAGAATATGAAAAACAATTGTGTGTGAAAAAATAAAAGAAATGAAAAAAAAAAAAAAAAAAAAACAAAGTTTACATGGGGTGAAGGGTTGGGTGGGTAGAGATGAAAAGGAAGATAAAAGTAAAAGAAAAAAATGCTAAAATGTGGGGTGGGTTGGGGAAAAAAAAAGAAAAAGAAAATAAAAAAAGGGTGCAATTGGGACGTGAGGTTGGGAAGAGAGAGGAGAGAGGAGAAAAGAGAGAAGAGTGGGAGAGGAGGGGGAGGAGAAAGAAATAAGGGAGGGTAGTTTAGGAATGTAAAATGCTGCATTAGTAAAATTGGTGTTGCGAATAGCAATTGGGTAAATTTATTAACAAGGATGGCTACTTTCAAAAGCTCTTAAATTTTAATAGATAAGTGAGAGAAGGCCTTGGCAAGCCCATAGCCTCCATTTTCAAGTCCATTTTTATTTTATTTTTTCACTAGACTAAAAATAGATTGAAATAAGGAATCAATGGAAGTAGACTTTCATTTTGATTGAACTATACATGTTAATAATTGAAGTGACTAATTCTTAAGATGAAACTCTTTATTTAGTAACGATGATGTCAAGGGTAATGGTTAGACAATTAACTTAGATATGGAAGTGAATTGCTTAAAGTAGTTCCACTTTCATAGTTAGGTATAAAATAAGAAGGTACGTAAATCTTGTCTTATAAACTTTCTAGTTTAAAACAATGAGATTAATTTGAGAGAATTTCTATTTAGTAATAAAAATCATGACCTTACCTAAGTAAGTCTGATTCTTATAATACTAGGATACCTCACAAACATATAATGTCATGAATTTGATTCATTATTTTATCCTATTTGATAAATATATTTTGTTGTATGTGTATTTACCATTGTATCATATGATGTTTAATTACAAAAAATTTAAGAAATAAATGAATATGATGTCTGAGATTGCATATATTCTATGATAAAAGACAAAACATATAATAAATAAATAAATTTTTTTTCTTATTTTTTTACCTAAACATATATATATATATATATATATATATATATATATATATATATATATATATATATATATATATATATATATATATTGAAATTTTAACTTTCCTTTTCTTTCAATTACATAAGTACCATATTTTTCAAAATATTTCTTTACTTAAAATTTTAACTTTCCTTATATTTCAATTCACATAATTCCTACATTTTATCTTCGATCTTTTTAAAAATATATATATAATATTCACTTACTAAAGATACATTTTTCATAATTAATGAAAAATTATTTGTCATAAAAAATACGTATTTGTGTGATGAAATTGTATTATTTTTGTCACAAAAAATAGCTCTTTTAGTAACAAAATGGTAGTATCTAGTGACAAATTTTATTATTTTCTATGATGAATTTTTTTTTTTTTTGCAACATTAAATGTGATTATTCAATAATAATTCCAATTTTGTCATCAATGTTTAAATTTTCATGATGAAAGAGAAGAATTGTAAATCGTGATTTTTAGTGATAGACTTTTGTCTATAGACCTCGTGATAAAACTTTTTCATCACAAAACACTCATAATGATGAACTATTATTTATTTACGACAAACACTTTTGTGGTAAAAGTGGATATTTGTTGTACCAAATGTTTGCATACACATAAGAATTAATCATTCTATGAAGTTTATTTTGAGATCTTTAATTTTTTTTTTCAACTTTTAACCATTTTATTAATATAACTATGAAAAATAATCTTAATTTTAGATAGGTGTAGAGATAAGGGTAATGTTAAATTTAATTAAAAGTTTAGCATATCTCTTTAAATATCAAATGCTTCATAGAAGATATGACAAAACAAAATGATTATAAAGTGAAGGGTCATGAGTTTGAATCACGGGAATTACAAGTCAATACCTTAATTATTAAAGGGATAAAATGTCTTCCTTATATACTTAAGATGGGCATCATGACTTTCGAAATGGAATCAAGCTCAAAAATATTACTAAAGATATATTTTTGGTGATGATAATTTTCATCATAAAAAATAGGCATTTTCTATCAAAATTGTATTATTTTTGTTACAACAATATCTCTTTAGTGATGAAATGACAATATCTAATGACAAAAGTTTGTTATTTTTTATGAAGATTTCTTGCATCATAAAATGTGATCATTCAGTGATACTTCAAATTTTGCATACATTGCTTAACTTTCTATGATAAAACAAGAGATTTGTATATCATGATAATTAGTAATGAATTTTTGTCTATAAACCTTATGATGAAAATTTTTCATCATAATACAGTAATCATAACAAATTGTTCTTTATTTACAATGAACACTTTCATGGTAAAAATTTAGGATTATTGGATCAACTTGATTTCTTTTGGTTGTAAAGTAAAAAATGTGGGTTGCATCCTTATTGAGATCACATAGTTTTGAAATAAGAGTTAAGGTTATAAATATCTATTTGTTCAAGCCATCAAGGGTCCATAGCTCAGTGGTAGAGCATTTGACTGCAGATCAAGAGGTCACCGGTTCGAACCCGGTTGGGCCCTTTTTGTTTGTTTTTTTTTTTTTTTTCTAGATTGTGGATTATATATGAATTTCAATGAAAAGAATTATTGGGTTTTTATTTTTTTTTTATTTTTCTACTTATGAAGAATCAAATACGTACAATGTTGTTGGCAATAAAGCAAACATCTTTTATTTGTTTTATGAGAAATCAAATACAATGTTAGTGGCAATCAAACAAACATATATTATTAGAGAATCAAACAAGGGTTAATCTTAGAGACATGGGTGACCATAAATCTCTGTTGTAAATAAAATACTAAAGCCTAAATACATGATAACTCTAACCAAGAAAAACCAGAGATAAAATTACCACGGCTTTATAGTATTTCGCATTGTCGTCCTCTGAGATCAGTTTTAATATGTTTATTTGTTCTTAGATTCAAATATATATATATAATTCAAAAAAATTAGAATAAGATGTAGATGAAAATTTTCTAAATAAACCTATTTAAATTATAAAATAATTATTGATTTGTGATTCAATTAATCAAGATTGGGGATCTCAAGTATAAACCTTTAGTCAAAACAAGGGTATGTAATTTAATAGTCTTACGGTAATCAAAATGCATGGTCTAACGAGATTAACCTGAGTTCCACACCTCAGAGTTGATCTGTATCCTAACTTTTAATATTTTATTGCATTAAATTACCTAATAGATAAATGGGAGAATTACCCTTAAGGGTAGGCTAGGGAAAAATATGATAAAAAATGGTGGGTAAATTTGATAATTCTTCTGAAGGGTATGGTAAAATTATGATAATTCTTCCAAAGTCCTTATTTTGTTTAAATTCCAAAACTACCATTAATAAGTGAAAAGCAACAGCAAAGAAAAAAGAGTCTTCTTTAACCTACCTGCAGTTTGTCTGTGTTGTAGAAGAAAAAAAGGAAAAAGGAAAAAGGTTCAGCACTTTAGGTCATGATCTAAAACATTTACACAAAGTTTGTTTTTTTGTGTGAATCTAGCAAGAAATCCATTAAAGGTAAGTTTTTTTTTAAATGCCAAAAAAACAAAAATACGTTAGTTTATGCAAATAAATAAATAAATAATTTAAAAATCAGATTGAAAGAACGAAAAGTTAATAATTTTAACAATGTAGATCTAAGATATTAGATTTGAAATATTGAAGGAGGTTTTGAGAAAGAAATTACATTTTTTGTGTAAAATGTTATTTAAATTTATTATTTTGAATTTTTTTAATATTATTTTGGTCATATTGAAGATGTATTTTTATTTTTAATTTATTTTCTGGGTGGGTTGTTTGATATGATTATTATTTATTTCCATTGAAAATGTTTGCACTTTAGTTTTGTTGTTAAGACTTTTTTGACATGATAGAAGAAAAAATTTTCTCAATTGTTTCATGTTTGTTTGGGACCACTTTGTTTGTGTATTTATGAACATATTTGGATTTTCATTGAAAACTGAAATCCCCTTTGTATGGGACCACTTTGTCTTTTATTATGAATTTGTTAAAAAGTTAAGATCACTATATTTTTGTTATGAATTTGTTACCTTTTTGTATAAGTATTATTTTGGTATGATGAGTTGAATGCCTAATAGTTTGAAGGTTGTGTAAAAGAACCATTACTTCAGTTATAAAGTACAAGTACAATACAAATGCAATACAGTTACAATGAAAAAACATTAACATTACGATACATTACAATATACCAAAATGACAAACTATTGAATTGTTTTTTACTGAACTGGCATTTCTAGGGTATCATGTTGTATTCCTATCATAAAGCATCCTTGCAAGCCAAAATTATAAAAAGACAATAAAAATACACTATTGTAATTTCAATACATGAAGTTGTTCATGATAATCCAATGATGGATAAAAAAATCTATAAAATTTTTTTATATATATATATATAAAAATATAGAGTTACAATAAAAATACACTACAATTACAATACAAATACAATAACATTACGATAAGGTAAAATTTTGAAAATTTCAAATTTCTTATGAAACTGGGCAGTTGTGGGTTCTTTAGCATACCCCTAACATGTCTAATATACAACAAATATTGTTCTTTATTATATAAAATATGTCTCAATTGATTATAATTTTCATTTGTTTATTTTGTATTTGTTGTAAAAATTTTCCTTGGTTGTAATATTGTGAAATAGATTGATTTGATTGTTGGTGAAAAAAATGTACTTCTGAATTGGTAAATGGACTTGGGAAAATCCATTTATGGCTACCTTCATGAAGGAGGAGAGATTGTACCTAAGAAGGATAAACAAATACAATACAAGGGTGGGCAACAAAAAGGCATGTACATTGGACAAGGGATGTCATATGTTGATTTTGTTTCAAAGGCATGTGAATGATTGGATATTAATTCAAATGAATATACATTTCATTATACCCTTGAGTTTGATCCATCTGCACTTCAACAGTTGGATGATGATGAGGACATGCATATGATGTTATCCCATAGTTATGGCTATGCTCGTATTGATGTATTAAAACGGACTCGAAGAGTAGAAGTTGAAAGAGGTATAGTCAATGTGCAAAATGATTATTGGTAAGTGATATATCTTGTATTAGTTGTCATTAATTCCATGATGCAAGGTGCTTATAATATTAATTAACTAAGTGTGCTATAAAATGCAGTCATAATAGTATGGAGGAGACACACAATTCAATTGCATCATGCCAAGCAAACAATGAGTCTAATTTAGGACTTTCTCAAGGCTTCATGTCCAAATGTGCAGAAACTGAAGTTAGGCCACATGATTTAAGTCTTTGTCCTCAACCTAATATTGGGTGTGGGCATAGTTTTCCTAATGCAGATGAATTTAGAAATGCATTATATACGATGTCATTAGTTGGTAGATTTCAATACAAATTCAAAAAGAACTCTCCAAAGCGAATATCTGTGTGTTGTTTAGTGGATGGGTACCCTTGGAGAATTACTGTTAATTCAGTAGGCATAACCAAAATTTTGAAGGTTAACATCTTCAATGATGTACACAATCATTGTGTAGATGTTGAGTGTTCAAGCCAATCTTCAATGCGGGGAAAGAGAGGTGCTCGTGTCATAGAGAAAGTAATAAGGGCAACCCCTCAGTATTTGCCCCATCAAATTTGCAAAGATTTCAGGAGTCGGTATGGTGTTTCATTCAGTTATAAGCAAGCTTGGACATACAAAGAAATGGCAAAGGAGAGAATATATGGTCTTCCAAAAAACTCATATATCTTGTTGCCATGGTTATGTCATAGATTGGTAGACATTAATCCAGGGATGATTATTGAATGTACCAGACAAAATGAGCATTTTTGGCAATTGTTCATTGCACATTCTTTTTTAATTCAAGGGTTTTTAATGGGTTGTCAACTTGTTATTGCAATTGGCTTAACTCATTTGAGTGGACCATATAGGGGCTCCTTATTTTTTGCAACAGCTTATGATGTTGATGATGACATGTTCCCAATTGCATTTGGTGTTGTAAGTTTAGAAAACTATGAGGATTGGCTATGGTTTTTACATAAATTGAAGGGCATACTTCAAGATAAAGAGGTAGTCATAATATCAGATAGGCATCAAGCAATCCTTCATAGTGTTTCTCAACTTTTTGGAGTAGAAAATCATGTATATTGCTATTATCATGTGAAAAAGAATTTTAGTAGCTATGTGACGAAACATGGTTTGAAGGGAAAAAATGTAAAGTGGATGCATTATTGCTACTTGATAGTGTTGCGTATGCTAGGTTGGATGATGATTATGTTATAGCCATGAACAAATTAAAGACATACAACATTGACCTAGAGAAATGGGTTGAAGAGAACAGTCCACAACATTGGGCAATGTCAAAGTTTGCCAAAAAACGATGGGATAAGATGAAAACTAATCTTGTTAAATCATTCAATGCTTGGCTGAAGGAGGAACGTCATTACACAATTTTCAACTTAGTAATGACACATATGGATAAGTTTGCTCATCTAGCATGTGATCATATGGCTACTACAGAAAATTGGAAAGCTCCAATTACCGAAAGACCGAGGAAAAGTTGTTGGAAAACATTATAAAGAGTGGGTCATTTCCTGTATATCCCTATGTTGGTGGTGTGTTTAAGGTATTCAATATGAAGGTATATGTAAACGTGAACTTGAGAGAGCGTACATGTACTTGTAAGGCTTGGAAAATGGTCAGAATACCTTGTGAGCATGCATGTACAACAATACGTGAGATGAAACAGGATGTTTATGAATATGTTGACTCATATTTCAAGCTTCTAATGCAAGAGTTGATATATTCTGGACACTTCAATTCAATTCCAAATCATAATATGCCTACAATTGATGCTGATGGATGTGTTCGTGATGCTCAAGGTCGCTTATATTCTTCACTTAAACCTCCATGCTCAAAACGACCACCTGGAAGGCCTCAACACCGTCGAATAGAGTCTCAATTTAGTACAAAAAGACTTACCTTCTGTTCGCAATGTCAAGTTGCAGGCCATAATCAAGCTTCATGCAAAAATCCATTACCCGTTCCATGATTTTAGTGTTATGCTTGTATGGTGGCATGCTACTTTTTATCTTATTTTGATTGTGATGATGTGTGGTTTATGAAATTAGAATCTGTAAGAATTTGTTTTGGAACTTACTTATTTACTTGATTGTCATGACAAAGATGTTTGAATTACATATGCCACTATTTTAGACTTATGATCTTATCATTATTTAGGGTGGTTTGTAACCATGTTTTTAATGTTATTTTGAAGATCATTATTAACTTTGTACATGTTCATTACATTTGTTTAACTTGTTTTCCATTGAAATACAGGTTACATCATGACATCTTCAAGTGTTTCATTTAGAAATATAAGAGGTAATAGTAGAAACGGTGAATATCTACTTTATCATAGTTGTATGTGTAAATGCTCACCAAGACAGAGGGCAACTATTAGAATTTCTAAATCAAATGATAACCCAAATAGGTTATATTATTGTTGTCAATATGCAAATACTAGAGATGACTGTCATTTCTTTAAATGGGCTTTCCCCGAAGGATTTGGTGATAACAACACCTACCAAGAACCAGAAGAGGTTCAAAGAAGAACGTATGGTGTGGATGAAGATTTTAAACATATTTTAACAAGAATTGAGTTCTTGCAAAAAGTAATTTTAGTAGGACTACTTTTATTTTTTGTTCTATGTTTGAAAATTGCTTAATCATACACTTACTTCATGTCTATTATGTTTTGGATTATATATGTAATGCTTAATTGCATTGTACTTTGATGTATTTGTATTTGGAGTTATTTGTAATAGGTTATTTATCTCCATTATGTGGATTTGTGTTAGATTTTTTATTATAATAGTTCACAATTTTCCTTACATTTTTTATTACATTTACAACATAAATTCACTAACATTACGATAAAAAAAACATTAACCATATGATAAATTACAACATAAACTAACAATGCAATATTTTGACTAAATAAAGTCCAATTTGTTGGGTTGATTACCAATTTCTTATATATAATGGTTCAACAAATGTGAAGCTACTTAAAAGCAACAGAGAAAAGTTGTTTGAAAAGTTTGGTCATCATATTAACCCGTTTTTTGAAAGATTTATGTTTGCAATTCTTCACAATGATTGGTATAATGTCTTTTAAAGGCAAATATCAAGACATAATATTGAAGGAAAATCATATCCTTCTCACCAAGTATGTCTTAAAATAATTTTTTTTATAACCTCAAATTAGAAATGTCTTCTTAGCTTTGATAATGAGCTTTTGTATTTTTTTTTTTTTAAATTGCAATGATCTAAAAACATTATAGAATAGAGTTATTTATAAACTTATTTTTGTATAGAAATAAATTATACAAATATGTCAAATTAATTTTATTTATTTATTATATTAAAATCTATTTCTTATTTTTCTATTTTTTTATAATTTTTTTCGTTCAAATGAACTTAAAATGGTAGTTTTTACCATGTGAAGGCACAACCCATATATAATATGAAAAAGATTTAGACTATGTTGGTTAGAATAGAGTTGCCAAAATCTTTATGGAATCTTTTCAAGAAATGAACATGATATCTACCACTTGTAAACTTGTTTCAATGACAGGACAACCCTTACCCAGATGGAGAAAATCACAGAATATACTAGTAAAAATCAAAGTCATTCAAAGGGTAGTTCGGTGATTGGGAGACATCTAATGTATCTTTGATTGAGTTGGAAAATGGGCTATCACATGCTGAACAATTACTCTCATGTGACCACATTGTTGGGGTAATCTCTGCAAGCAAAAGAGTCAAACTAACAATGCTTTTCTCTCTTTGACTAATCCCCATATTTAATAATCAATTGCCTCTAAACCTAAAAGATGCCCCTTCATCATTATGCTCTCATCCTAGTTTTTACCTCTATGCAAAGAGGCTAATGGCTTCAATTCAAATACATTTGAGAACTGTGACTGATTAGTTTTTTGTTCTGTATTTGATTGTATGTATATTTACAATGGGGCTGATTGTCATAAAATTGAGAAAATGAAATGCATAAAGGAAAAGAAAAAGAAGAAAAAAAAATTCATATGGGATTAGAAGGAAAGCATGATTAAATGCATGCAAAAATAGTGTAAAACATTTTGTCATTTAGTTCTAAAGGTGTGCATGTGATGTTCCCATATTCGGCACACAAGCAAAGCTCACCTATTTCGGCTTCTTAGGAAGGTATATAATGATGGTAAAATAGGCAATCATCATTTTCCACTTGCAAAAAAATCATAAAATAGGCAATGGTCATTTCAATATCTATATCATTCATCAAACTAGTAAATTTGGAAATGGAACTCCATCAGACTATAAAAAAAAAAAAAAAAAAAAAAAAAAAATCAACTACTATAAACCAACAAAATAACAAAAAATAAGAAAATCAAAATAGAATTTCTATTTCCAAACTATTGCTTGTATGAACTATTATCCACCTGCCAACCATAATTTCATAATGTGACTCCATCATGCTTACAATGTTATAGACCAAACAAACTCATAGAATGACTTTTCTCAACTTATATAATCTTAAATAAATCCTCTTTCAGAAACAACATAGCCCAATTGTCTAATGAAACAACATCACTAATCCATAGCCTGGTAGACATTTTCCCTGACTTCATTTTCTGGAGACATTATCAGTTGTGTTATGAGTTTTTCCCTATACTTTATGACCTTGTCCTGAACAAAAGAGTATATAATAGAATATTAATGAAAATTCACGATCATAAAAAATAAAAAATATTTTATTTAGCACAATAGAATACATTTGAAATTGCACGAGAAAGTCCACCGTTACTCCCTAATTGCATAAACTTGATTACAAATATGCCACAATCTGTCCTGCAAATAGTAATTAAGGAAATTATAAGTAAATTGTGCATCAAATTAGTAAATTTATAACCTGATTTGCTTTCCATAGTTAAATAGGAATACAAATCTTGCAACTTATGGATTCAATTGTTGGACAATTTCTGGAACAACGAATTCAAATTTTGTCATGTCCACTGATGGTCTTCTTTCTTGAATCCCAACAACAATTGACAAAACGTTCACCTTAACACAATATAAAATTATAAATATGGACATCTTTAAAAAATAATGACAACAATTCACATAAGTAATTGGACTATAACTATATTTACCAGTTTCTCTGTGAAGACATCCATCCGTTTTTTCCTTCCGTCAATTAATGAATCCAACAACTCGATTATTTTCGCATGAATATTCAAAATGTTTAAATACCAGTGATTTTTCTTGCATATTGGTATGAACAACTAAAAGTAACAAAAAAAAAAAAAAAACAATGATTTTATCAAATTAGTTGTGTTCATGTATTTTCTGCACAATACTTAAAAATATCCAACTACAAAGTATTTTCATTAAACTAAATAAAACTTGTTCATATGTGCACAGCTGAGTATTTTTTAAATATTTTCTTAAATTGTCACATCTGTATTTTGGAGATTACTTTGTTTGGGACTCTAGCAATGTTTAGGTGCAGTCATGGCTCTGTCCTAGATAAACTCCATCCAAGATCATAGCTATCTGTTGTTTGGCTTTCAGGGAATAAACATACCCTCCAAAAGGTGTGCTTTTTCACCTATTTTCCTCCTTTATGAGTAGATAAGCTTATCCATCACACATGAAACTATAACCAAACACACCCTCTCTTATTTTCCACATCATACTGTAATAAAAAAAATACAAAACATATATTATATTAAAACAAGAAAACCAATCTATAATTCTTACAACATATCTTACCGCAAAGTTTGGAGATAAGAAATGCTTCCTATTTTCTTTATCCATACCATTCAAAATTCGATAATGCATGATTACAACCTTCATGTAAATTAATGAAAATTAGATATATAGTTTTAGAGTAATTTTATCCTAACTTGACATAACTAAATATGAATACCTTATTGTCAACCAATTTGCTGGGTCCCAAGCATTTGAAGTCGAACCTTGTCAAGAAGAAATCATACATGGAACATAATATTTGGCTACATAGAAATAATTATGATGTTATAAATTAAAACTAATTATTTCAAATGGCTATCTTAATTGTATTTGTTTATATTAAAATTAAGTTCAACCTTACCTTTCATCACATGTATCCTCCAATGCATATGCCAAAACTTACTTTGCTACAGTTGAAGATGCTGAAAATTTGATTGAAGGTTGTACCACTTATGGTGATTTGATTACTACCACAAAGTGCTATTTTGTAGACCTAATAATAATGGTTTTAAGCACCTTTGAGTAGTAATCATATTCATTTAACCCAATTAATTCATTAAGGTCCTTAGTAATTGGTATTAACCATTTTGTGGCAAGTTTACATGTTTTTATTAGCTTATGAACCAATTCAAGCATGCCAATTGATGGAGGAGCTACTTGGGCGAGTTAAGCAAGGATTTTGTACGTTTATAGGCTTGAATTTCAAGTGGAAACACGAGCACAAGCAATGGAGAAGAGGAAAACAGAGTGAAGAAAACAGAGTGAAGAAAACAGCTGCAGTCTTCCTTTGAACTTTTGGAGCACTTCCCGAAGTCCATTTTTTTCATGCTATATACCATTTGAAAGCTTAGGAAGTCAATAATCCAACGCTTCAAACCGTGTATGATTTGGAGCTGAAATGAGGAAGATATGGCCTTTGGAAGGAAACTGCATCATGTCAAATGACCAATTTCGCAATGTGAATTTCACATTGCGAAAATTTCGCAAGGAGATTTTCTTCATGGTGCGAAATTTTGCCATTTCGCAATGTGAATTTCACATTGCGAAAATTTCGCAAGGGGATTTTCTTCATGGTGCGAAATTTTTCCATTTCGCAATGTGAATTTCACATTGCGAAAATTTCGCAAGGAGGATTTAGGCACATTGCGAAATTCCTTTGAATCCCCTGTTTTGAGACGTTGTTGATGTTATTCCACTACCGGTTCTCCAAGATATTTTGCTTGATTTTTAGCTTTGTAAATACCTATTTTACCCTTGTAATCAACCAATGAATAGGTTGCTTTTGTAATAGCTCTTGTAATTTAGCTTTTTATTGTCTTTAAATAGAGGTGAAGAGCCTCAGATCATAAAATCTTGTAACCTGTAACTTTATAAGTTATAAGAGCTTTTGTTCATACGTTTCTTTTCTCTTTTCTTTCTCATTTTCTTAGTAGCCAAACACCCTTGGAGGATGAAATCCCCAAGGATGAGAGGCTAAAACCTTTTAGTTTCTTGAAGTAATGGATGCCATGTGAAGCTCCCGTGTCAGGATGGAGATTTCCAAGCCATGAATGTAAGTAGCTGAGCGTCATAAATGTTTTCATTCAAAGTAAAGCTTTTAATCCCTCTGACTTGCTTTGAATGGCCAATACTTGATAAGCTTTTGGTCTCAGTGGATTCTTATTGTTAGATCCACTGATGTTCATTAGTTATCCCCTACGAGCCATTGTATTGCAAGTCGAGGAGATGATCTATATCATTAAAAGAGCATTTATGAGGTTCAACTACCCTTTTTGTAAGTTTTCAAGGACTAAAACTCAGTTGTTAAACTCATACCGGTTCGGGAAGTAAGCATCACCTTAGTTGCTTCCCCAACTCGAGGTGAAAAGTTCCAAAATCTCCATTTTTACATAGTGAGTTAAGCATGGCTATCCAAAGCTTTGAGAAACTTCTTTTTCCATCTTTTAACCTATTTTCATGTTAGTTTAGTTTACACACCTTCATCTCTATATGTTTTCATCTTAACTTAATTTTTATTAAGAAAAGTTCACTCCATCCTCCGAACTTCACCAGTTAAAGTAAAAACCCTTCCCAGTGTTCGATCCTAGAGCCACTATGCTATAGTAGCTTTGCTACTTTAGTGTAAGGACGTTAGGTATAAATTTTGTTGATACCCTTACATGCCAAGCTACCAAGAGTCGGGTTATCATGATTGTAGGGCAGTAGCATGTCGACGTAGCCGATATGAACGTACTGGAGGATGTCTAGTCTGGTAAGGAATAATAGCATTCGTTTGAACTTCATCCTCAACTATATGTATAGAAAATAAGAGAAAATAAAATTCATTAAAGAAAATAACACGCACAAGAAAGACTAGCCATTATTATGTACTCATTATTATTTGTATATTAAAACATATAGATGCAGAAAGTATACTACACTGTTGCACTGCTGGCTGTGAGGTTGATGGGCCTGCATTATCTTCACCATGCGCAGAACAATCATTTAGTGGTGATCCATAAGCTAATTTCAAAATGCATAACAACCAAAATTAATTTTTCCAAAAAAAAAAATTATAGAACATTTGCAATTAAATTAAAAGTAATACAAAATTATAATGACTAGTGCTATAAAAACCGTACTACCATGTGGTGGTAATGGGAAAGAATCATTGATATCAGGTTGAAAAAATAAATATTCCTAAATTCCAATCATTTCTCTTTGGCTTTTTTTTTCTTTTGGTTTCTTATTTTTATAATTTTCTTATAAGCTAAATCCTTTTAAAAATATCCTTGTTGACAAACACTAATTAGACAAGTTTGTAGTGTTTTTGAAGTTGATTTCTTATAGCAGAAGTTTTTATCAAATTCATCTTCATTTTGCCTTCTATATATTCATATTTCTTGTTATAAAATTTTGATTATTGATCACTTTCACCTATTGGATTGTATTTTATTTTATTTTTTTTTTAACTTGGAGACATTACCTTTATTAGAAAAGAATTGTTGGAAACTTAGTTTAGCTATTTTTAAATTATTTTTGTATTATTATAATTAAAAACTTTAAAGTGGTAGTGTACAGTAGGTATTAGCGGCCAATAATGAAGAATGATAGTTTTGTGGGTTAAACAGGTTACCTACCCCACTATGGCCCTATTAGGATGGGTATAAAAGTGTATTAATCGAGGATGGAATGGATATGGGTCTTATTCAAAATTTGAATTAGGTTCGGAATGGGTATGGTTTTGTACCAACCTACCCTGCTCCATCCCGGATATGAATTTACCAATTGACACTTGGCATAAGTATCTGTTTCAACCCACATTTTAGGGCTTCTCTTAGATATTTTCCCCATTCTTTGCTCTAAAACTGCATCCTCTCCCCAAAACCAACTCACCATTTTCCCTTATACATTTCTTAGTATTTCTCTTATTTCATTTTCTAATTTGCAAATCTCATAACTTTTTTCTTTGCAAATGCCTTTTTTTCTTTTCAAATCCCAACTATAACACATCTGCATCAATGATGATGATCTAATGGGATTGTATGGAATGGACTCAAAGGGTTTTTTGAGATTGGTTTGCTAAGACAACCGGGCGTTGGGGTTCTAACCATGGTGATGACTTCATCCAAGATTGAGATCTTGTGGCACTAGGCCCAGATTATGTCTTCTAACAACACCAAAAGCTTGGTCTTGGCCCTCTCTTTCAATTTCATTCGTTGATGCTAGCTTCATTATCAAGAAAAGGGGCTTGAAGAAAGCGGATGCTTTTTGGCATTAGGATTGGTATTTCTATTTTTGTGTTTTTGTTTTTTTCAAATCTGTGTGGTGGATTCTAAGCCATTTTAATACTGATGAGCAATTATTTTATAGAACTAAGAATGGAATTTTGGAATTTGTTTAGGTTGTTATTGTGTTTTTTATATGTTAGTTATGAGATTTACAAAATTGTTTTTCTTAGTATATGATTTTGTGTTCGAAACCTAACCATACAAAAATACTCCTATGGGATGAGATAGAGCGGGACTAGATTAATATTATTTTTTATAAACAAGGATGGGAGCACATTAACCCACCCTACCCTAGGTTTGGAGCAGAGATAAAAAATAATAATATAATTAAGATGAGAATAGGATAGGGGTCTTGTTAGGATAGAGCCCTTAATAGCAAGACATGATATAACAAAGTTAGACATGAGCTTCCACTTTTCTATCCATTGTATGCATTAATATTGATTTGAGCATCCATCCCATATCACTTGTATTATACATGACTTTGTTGCATTAAGAGTTGTATAAAAGATACAAGTCATGGGTTCCTTGTAAGATATAAGTTGTTCACAATCAATTTATGGATTTGGGTAATCTAATAGAGATTATAGTGCACTACCTTCCAATTAAAGGGATGACTTATCTTGGCCGTAGAGATAAGTTTCACATAGTGAGTACACTAGTATGCAGGATTATAGGTTGAAGATCTACTATAAATCATGATATAAGGCTATCATGATATCATAATTCATTAATTTAGAATATTTCATGGACTCTCAATTTTAAAAGTATTTTGAGTCTATGTTAAAATCAATAGGAGGCTTTGACATATAAGTGAGGCCCTAATGTGGTCACATATCCCTACGGATTGGGTCACTCTTCATAAAGGTTGGTAGTAACAAGTATTCTTAATGAAGGCATCATGATATCTCATGGAATTGAGATAATGTGTCCCCTTGGGTGATTCAAATGACATATGATTATGAAATTTGAAGTCATAATAATTTCTTTAATAAAATTTGGCATTTGCTCCTTGGAATTATAATAGGTCAATTAATTACTTAATATTAGGATCTATAACTCAAGAATTACAGAGGTAATCTTGATAGGTTGATAGCACTACCCTATTAGATAACAGATACCAGTATATAGGGAGTCTGCATGTAATGGATCATAGGTCATGGACCTAAGCTTTGCATCATTGTAATTCCATAGGATACTAAATTGCAATTAATTCTATTTAGTAGAGTGTTAAGTCAATTTTAGAATTAGATTTTGAAGGAATAAATATTTTCCTATGGATCCCAATGGTCCCTACTTGAGCTCCTAGTTCATGATGACACACGCTTTGAGGGTATTTTGAGTATATAATTTATAAGTGTGCATAAGGGTGTTTTAGTAAAACACAATATTGCACTAGATCATATGAATGGTCTTTTTAGATTTGGTTAATTAATTAATTGGAGTTCAATATGACTAATGAATTAATTAGGACCAAAGTGGGCCAGATTAAATGACCCAAACCCAATTTGAGCTCAAGTTAAGCCCATAAGGAAACCTATATAAACCTCCTTAGGAGTTACGGTTTAAATCTTCCTGCTTAGATTTTTGAGATTCCAAAGAGAGTAACCCTAACCACCTTCATGGGAAAAAGAGAAGTTCACCCTTCTTTCGTGCCAAAAACCATAAAGGGAAGGATAGGGTGGAAGCCTCTTGGGTAGATGAGAGATCTACAATGACTAACAAAATTTTGGTATTTTCATTGGATGAGATTTGATCTGCAAACATCCATATCACATGTTTGAATTTTTTATCTCTAATCTAATATGTATTTTTGTTTTGAAAACAATTTTTTTTTTGCTAAGGAAGATCTAGAGAGCCCCAAAGATAAATAGCATATACCGTATGAGATTTAAGGTTAGGGAATTGAGTAATACATGAGGTGCTCCATCCCAAACCCACTCTACCATTCCTAGCGGCTAGTTTTCCCACATTGCCCCAACTTTCCATGCTCCCTTTTAGGTTTAAAAAGGTATGGGTATATATTTTTATTATAAGGCTACACTTGAGATAAATATGACATATCTTAAACTCACCATTGACGTTTCTATTCTTGATGAAATCTAGGTAAAAAAAAAATCTTAAAATGCAAAAAAAATAAATAAAATAAAAGTGAGAAAACTCGATTTTAGGAATAGTTAAGGGAATTTTAAATTATTAAATTTTTATTCCAAAATCGATTTTCAATATATATAAAATTTTGACAAATTATTTCATATGCATATGGCTTATGCTTGGAAATTTGTATCTCATAAACATGTTGACATGGTAATCAAGGTATTGCCTTAAATTTTTTTAATAGAAAAAACCTTTAATTTGTCTTGCTATTAATGAATAATGAAATTATTGGGATTTAAAAATTATTAATGAAAGTCGTGTAGTAAAAAAATAAAAAAGAATTTAAAAACCTTCCTTTTATAATCAACAAATTTATAACAAAAAATGTCTAGCACTTAGGTTGTACCATGTCGGAATGCTAATATAATACAATGCTTTATTTAAATTATGTCATATAGATTTTATTAGTTGAATGCCAAAAGTTCCAAAATTGAAGGAAAAACTTTAATTATTATTTCTCAAATCAAACATTTAATTTTTTATTTCCTTTTACATTTATTTAAAATTTTATATATATTTTTCCCTTATGACAAATTCTCTGTGTTAAAGTAATTTCAGAAGTTTACACACCTTCATCCACTGTGAATGCATTTTTCCTTAATGAAATTTAATCATGATTTGAATACTCAACAAAAAATTAAATAATAAATTAGTCTAAAATATATGATTTTTTAAATATATTTTACATAGATTGCAAATAAATTAAATGACATGTCAGCTTGTTTAATCACATCAAAATAAACTTAAGTTAGAAGGTTTCTATAAATATAAATTATAAATTTAGTTATAGAAAATTGAAGAGGAACATAAGAAAGATTGAGCAAAAGAAACGACAAAATTATTTATAAGAAATTATATTTATAATATGAGTCTCTCCATGCATCTTTTCTAAGCATTTTCCTCATCTTAAGTGCTTTCTTGGTACTACAATGAGAGAACCATGACTTTAGTATCTCCCATATCATTCTCGGCCTAAGAATGAAAATATCATAAATATGTGGTATATAGATACTTAGGGTTTGTTTGGAAATAGTTTTTTAAAACGGTTTTTTGTTCTTCAAAATAAAAAAACATAGAAAACATATTTGACAATAAAAAAATGTTTCTATTTTCTGTTCTTAAAAATAAAATAAAAAAATATGACATTTTCAAATAACATACTTTAGTTGTTTTCTATTATTTTTACTTGTTTTATGATAGTTGTTTTAAGAAATAATTATGCAAACATGTGAAATTATTAAAAATAAAATACTAAATATAAAAATTATTTTTAAAACATATTTAAAAATATTATAAACGGATTAAAGATATTTTAGATTTTCAAATAAACTTTTATTCTATAAAAATCAAAGAACAATTTTTTTAAGACAGTTTTCAAAAACTATTTTTCAAAATTGTTTTCGAAAACCATTACCAAACAGAATTTTATGAAAATATTGAGCAAAGCTTCCATAAATTATAAAAATGATAGGACCCAAAAAAAAAAAAAAATTGGAACAAATTTATATTTAAGTGATTTGAAACTTAAAAAGTTCCGAAGGACACT
The DNA here is from genome assembly GCF_030704535.1 of Vitis vinifera. Taxonomy (NCBI): domain Eukaryota; kingdom Viridiplantae; phylum Streptophyta; class Magnoliopsida; order Vitales; family Vitaceae; genus Vitis; species Vitis vinifera. The sequence continues at coordinate 7,723,429 of NC_081807.1, read as the reverse complement.
TGAGCAAACCTAGAACAATTAAATATTCTTTGAAAAAGTTCCTTTTATCTTTTGAGTAGAATGAGGCATCCTACAGGACGTAGACTGACATGATAAAATAGATATAGCTATTTATCATTGAATCAATAAGCCACAACCAAACACAACTTAACCGAACACCAAAACACCCACATCTGCAGCCAAACAATCACAACCTTTCATCCCCTTCACTCTAATCTTTTTTTTCTCTCTTCCATAACAAATCCTTATTATCCTACAGGACGTAGACTGACATGATAAAATAGATATAGCTATTTATCATTGAATCAATAAGCCACAACCAAACACAACTTAACCGAACACCAAAACACCCACATCTGCAGCCAAACAATCACAACCTTTCATCCCCTTCACTCTAATCTTTTTTTTCTCTCTTCCATAACAAATCCTTATTTTTTTTAAAAGTTTAGGGGATTAGAGGTTTCCAACCATGGAAGACGGGAAATTACCAGGTCAGTGTTGTTCTCTTCATCCTCTCTACATCTTTTACATGTATATAGACAAATTCTCAGACTTAACATTCACTTTTCAACCAGGTATGGCTGAAAGGACATTGCATGCGTGAAATCAAGCTTATCATACAGAAGTTCAAACTAATACTGTCTTTGGATGCTTTGAATATTTTGCAGCGATTTCCAGAACATTAAGATACATCCAACCGTCCGACTACTTGTTCCGGGTAGAGTGTGTCTCTTCCCTGATGAACACAAACATTGAAAAGTATGAATCAGGGAAATTTGAAGCAGGTGGCTACAAATGGTGGGTTTATTTTGAATCCCCTTTTCAACTTCTGTTTTCTTTCTTTCTTTCTTTTCCCCACTTAAATTTTTTTCTTTTTTTAACATTTTCAGGAGATTGTGTCTCTACCCAAACGGGAATATAAAAAGTAATGGGAAAGGTTACATCTCCCTTTACTTAGCAATAGCAGATACTAAAATGCTTCCTCTTGGTTGGGAGGTTAATGTTAACTTCAAATTGTTTGTGTTTAATCATAAACATGACCAGTACTTAACTGTCCAAGGTAGGATCTTTTCAAAGTGAACAAACCTCTTTACAATACTTTGGTTGCAATAGCATGTACTAATTGTATAAATGTACTCACGATCACAACTTAGATGCTGGTGGGAAGCTAACCCGCTTCAATGTGATGAAGACTCAATGTGGTTTTCCTCAGTTTCTGTCGCTAGATGTTCTCAATGATCCTTGTAATGGATACCTGATGGAGGACTCTTGCATATTTGGAGCAGAGGTTTTTGTTATAAAATATAGTGGCAAAGGGGAGTGTCTTTCCATGATAAAGGAACCTGTTGATGGTACTTTCACTTGGGTGATTGAGAATTTCTCTACACTGAAGGAGAAAGTCATGTACTCTGATGTATTCACAGTTGAAGATTTCAAATGGCATGTGTTATGTACTTCCATTACTTCTAGTCTTTCTTAGTTACAGTATAGTAGATTAAGTTTCACATGTAAGCTGTTTGTTTATTTCTTGCTCTTCCTAAATGAATCAGGAAGCTAATTCTCTACCCCAAAGGAAGTTCTAAGACAAAGAACAAAAGCCTATCCCTCTTTCTAGAGCTGGCTGACTGTGAAACACTTGATAATCAGAGTAAGTTGTATGCTGAATTCGAGCTGTTGATAAGTGATCAAGGCAACCTTGGATATGTCAAACACCACGGTACATATTATTCTTTTTCCTTCTTGTAAAGTTTGGTTTGTTTAGCGGAAAAGCATAACCATTTTTTCATCTGTCTGTTTGCAGCTAAGAACTGGTTCTGTCACTCAAAGAAGGAATGGGGACTCCATAATATGTTATCTCTGTGTGATTTCAATAACAAATCGAAGGGCTTCGTATTAATCTATAATTTGACGGTTCAAGCAAAGATTGCACTCATGATGCTCTCAAGTAATATCTCTAATTAAAAAAGAATGATGAATGTGCTTATTTTAAAACACGGCATGTTAATACCAAATATATATGTATTGCATTATGGAGATGCAGGGAGATATTCTCCTGCTTTAACTCATGACAAGGTTACTGTTGTCTGGTTTAAGTTGAAATCATATTGTCCTTCTACTTTGCCAGTTCCAAAATATTCTGTTGAAGTGAAGCACCAAACCAAAAACTTCAATCACTTTGCTATTGGTTAGGGTTTTTTTGTAGTGTTTTGATGGGGTTTCTTTACAATTTCTTTGAACCTCTACAATGTTGAAGATCGGATAGAAATTTGTTATTGGCTAAATCTCTCATCCAATTTTTTTCTCACTAAGTCTTACAATTTGATATTTAAATCAGATGAAGATTCTAATTAAGAATTTAATCTTAATTATTAGGTTTTTTAAATGAAAAAAAAAAACTTACCTCAATTAAGTGTTTTTTTAAATAAAACATAATCATAGTACGATTTAGGTGACCATAATCAATTCTTTACTAATGAAATGGAAACTTATATCCCAATTAATTTGTAAATAAAATTTAACCATAGTGTAGTTCATTATATCATTATCATTGAGAACATCCTTATTTAGTTTTTTGCCAAAAGAAAAAAAACAAAATCGAACCCCCATTGCAATTTAAATGAATATCCTTAATAAGAATTCAACCTTAGTTAAATTTATAAATTATAAATAAAATTTAATCTCAATATAGTTCAAATAAATATTTGGAATAAGAGAATGAAAAAGAATTGTTTGAGAAACGTGAGAATGGGATAAAACATTATGAGATCAGATTGACTATCGTCAATTGAGAAAGATAGCAAGCTCAAGACAATGTGAAAAAAAAAAATGTAAGTTGGAGGTCATAAAGATGAAATCATGATAGTGAGAGAAAGCCGGAGAATTAGGGAAAAAAAGGTGAATTGAAGATATACGTGAGTTTATAAAAAAAAATCAAATAATAAGATAAATAAGAAAATGATATTTTATGAGTAAAACAAAATAAAGAGGAATAAAAACATTCAAAGAGGATGATCTCAAAACTAAGGTGACATGTCTTTTGTTTGAATTCAATTTTTCTTCATTCTTTTCTTTTCTTTTCTTCAAATTAACCTTCCTAGAACTAAACAATAACTTAGAAGTAAACAACCAAAGTGAAAAGTTACTGGGGAATAGAAGTCTATTAACTTAATAAAAACAAGGGCTCCTCTCTTATTTGTTTTATTTATTGCAGTGCTCATCCTACAGTGCATTGGGCATGCTCCCCTAATCAATTAATGGGGCTGTCCACAGTTATCGAAATGGACTGATGGAAGCTCCATACATTGGGAACCTAAGGGACAATAAGCTACAAACTAAATGCTCAACCTCTGGAGATTATAAATATAAGAACTTCTCAAGCATCATGTACAGTTGATCCAAATCATGCAAGCAATGATCTCCCACCATGACTATCAAAATAACAGTCTGGGTGAGCTTATATCTTTCTAACTAGATTATTTCTTCTGTTATCATCATCAGCATCATAATTCAAGTTCCTCGTGTGTTTTTTCTCCATAGCAATTTAAATATGTGCATAGTAATTATCTAGACATGTTTTTTAATTCTTTCAGGAATTTCGAGATCAATGAGATATCTCCCACCAGCACACTACACCTTTAAAATAGAGCCTTTCTCACTTCTTTTGAAATCCAACATTGAAAAAATTCACTCAGGTGAATTATATAAATTAGTCTCTTTCATTCATGAGGCTAGAACTCTACCCAAGAGGCAAATCAACTAAAAACAACAAATGCCTGTCGCTATTTCTGCAGTTGTCTGCTTCCCATGTCCATTTCCTTAACCCAAAATTATATGCAGCGTACAAATTAATCATTGCACTGATAGGCAACATGAACGTGAAGGTAAACCCTTATTTTACTGTTTTATTCAATTATATTTCTATTTCTTGATTTTTCAACTTTTTCTTGCAGGCCATGGCAGATTCCCGGATTCAAAGTGCAGCTTGGATTTTGTTAGGTGCCTCTTGATTTTGAACTAACCCAAATTCACATGTTCTACACTAATTTGGTTTGCGTTGGCTGTCACGCTCTCCATTCCAACATTACGTCCCACCCCTGGGATAATTGGAAAATCAGTAGCGGATTTGGATTTGAATTGTTATTTTCTTAAAGGCAGAAAGATGTAATCAAATGACTGCATTGTTATAAATGATTCAACTTAGTAATACTTTTCCTCAAATTAACTTTCCTAGAACAAAGCAATGACTTAAAAATAAACAACAGAAGTGAAGCCACTCGTGAGTACAACTCAATTAACAGATCCAAAATTAAGGGCTCCTATCTTATGATTAGGCATGCAAACCCTAATGAATAATGGGGCTAGCTGTTCACTGCTAACGAAGTGGACTGATGGAATCTCCATGCATGGGGAACCTAAGGGACAATAAGTGATTATGAAGCTTCAGAACTAAATGCTCAACCTCCGGAGATTATAAATACAAGAATTTCTCAAGCATCATCTACAGTTGAACCAAGTCATGGAATTGAGAACCTCCCATCATGATTCTAACGTCAATACTCTATGTAAGCTTATCTCTCTAAACTTGATTCATCAGCGTTCTCTCATTATAATAGTTCTTCTAGAGCATTATCAAGACATTTACTTATGTATGTGATCCAGTCAATTTTAGAGTGTGTTTCCTAAATCACTGTCAAATACATTCTAAATCATATACATTTTCTTACGTGTATTGTCAAATTTGATCTCTTACTCAAGAGGTTAGAACTCTACCCAAGAGGCAATTCAACTGAAAGGAACAAATGCCTTTCCATATATCTACAGTTGACTGATTCCAAAACAAAACCGATTTAAGAATCTAAAATGTAATGTAACATGAATGGACATATAAAATTATATACATAAAACAGAAATGATATTACACTCAAAAATTAGGGTCATATTTTGGTAACTTGAAAAAGATACTACCAATTAGATGATGACACATAACACTTTAATATCTCATTTATTTGTATTTTTATCCTATTTATTAGTACCTTAACTCAACGGTATAAATTTCAGCATACACATTTAACTATTCAGAGTTGAAATTTGATTGGTATATGGTTACTTTAGTTAGCATTTTCCCATGACCATAGGTTTTAGTAAAGGCCTTATCATATTCCTTTCCGAATAACAGCCTTAGGTTATTAGGTTAAGGGCACCTTAATCTATTCCTAACTTGGGTCAGGAATAGTGGCCTTGTAGAATCTAGCAACTCGAACAAGCTGGTGAAGAGCCTACCTCCCTCCGAAAGAGGTCCGATGTTATACTAATGGCATAAGATACAATAGATAGGGTAGAACATAAATTGTTCAAAGCTCTATATATAGCACTAGCGAACGTGTTGGAGGCAATCCTCATCAAATTACGAAGATTGAAAGTATGGCATCACAACTTCTGCTAAATAAATTTTATATATTTTGAATTGTTATTTTCTTAAAGGCAGAAAGTTGTAATTAAATTAACATTTAGTAGTTTAATAAAAATTATAATTAAATTATTATTAATGATTTAATTTATGTGACACTTTGTTAGATTAATTTTTTTAAAGGATGATTGGATGATTTATTTATTTACAAATGGAGTTTAAAAGAATAAACCAATACATTTTTTTGCAAAATAATTTATAAATCTTATTTAAAAATTAAAATTTTCAAAAGTAAATAAGTTATTTCATAATAAAATAATTTGAAAAATTAATCAATGATCCTACTCCATGAATCAAGAATAAAAAATAAAAAATAAAAAAGGAAAAATGTATGTTTAGATACATTTTTTGTCTTATATTTTTAAAAATAAAAAATAAAAAATAATAGTAACTTTTATATCAAATACAAAAATTTTAGAGGTTTACATTAAAAAATAATAATAATGATTTTTAAAAATGTTTAAAAATTTGAGATATTAAAAGAAATTTACTACCTCAAATTTTAAAAGTTTTAAAATAATTTTTAAGAATATAAGTTAAATTTATATTATTTACATAAAAGTCTTTTTTTTGAAAAAAAAGTTATTATTATTTTTTATTTTTAAAAATAAAATTAGGAGATATATTCAAACAAAACCTTAATTTTAAAATTTTAACATATTATGATATCAATTGGAAGTGTGCTCTTGAGTTTTTTCAAGTTCAATTGTAACTTGAACTGAATTAGGACCCAAGGGGATAATCTCTGTTAGATCACTTATAATCAGAACAAAATTACCAACCTAATCTAAAGAAAATAATTTTTTTTTTGCCCTTTTCTTATTAGAACTCCATATAAAGAACATTCAAAAGAAATTAATGCTCGTAAAAGCTTGTCCTTTCCAACAAGTGTACCCTCTAGATTTGTCGTCTTTCATGTGAACCAGAGGAAAATGCCATTAAAATCATATTTCAGAAAAATACTGGAGCTTTTACTGAAGACATATATGGCTACCATGGGAAACTGACATGGTCCCCATTGCAGTTGTTCTCATGCTTGATCACATAGTCCAAATATGGACAGACTTTTGGTGCTCACTGGTGGGAACTCACAAGAGAGAGAGAAAGAGAGAGGCATATCCCTTATTAGAAATATAAGAGTTTCAGAAATTCAAACTACTGAAGTGACCTACAAAGAGATGTGGACCAAAGAAAACTCATCATAATCAGCATCATCTCTTCATTCACACATAGCTGGTAGTAGTAAAGGATTGTACGTAATGGCACAAGCTGTTAATTCCTTAAGCAAGTTTGCTTCACAAAATGTACAGGCAATTCATGGAGGAAAAGGAAAAGGAAGCATAACAACAAGAACCACAGAAATAGGAAGGAGATCAGGTCTTCTCCTGTCCTCTGTCCTTGCTGCTTCTCAAGTCAGTGACTCCAGGACTGAGCTTCTTAAAAGTAAAATGTCATTCATCTTTTATGTTTCTCTCTTCATCACCTCTTTCAATTTACTTTCATTTCTTGTAAAAGCTGTCTGTAAAAGCTGTCTTACCCATTATTTGAAATTTCTGTGCCAGAATATCTGAAGAAATCAGAAGAAAATAAGGCCAAAAATGACAAGGAGGTAAAAATAAAAAATAAAAAAATTGTGATTTGGTTTTTTTCAAAGCTTCATTTTCCAGCTTTGAAATTTCCAGCTTCACTTCAGTAGTTTGAATTTCTGAAACTCTTATATTTCTGATAAGGGATATACCTCTCTCTCTCTCTCTCTCTCTCTCTCTCTAGTGGTAATATTCAAAGCTTCATTTTCCAGCTGCTGATTTTGTCATACAAAACTTATCTCTCACTCTAATCCTTTGATATTGGTTTACAGAGACTGGATAGTTTTTACAAGCGGAACTACAAAGATTACTTTGAATTTGTAGAAGGATCTTTGGCAGGGAAGGAGCAGCTATCTGAATCAGAGAAGGGTATTCTTGATTGGCTTAAAAAGAACAAATAAGGCCACTTCAACAGTTGATCGGTATATTATGACGGATTTAGTGTCAATTTATATTAAATTTCAGGAAAAATTTATTGTGTTTGTAGGCACTATGCAAGTAGATAAGCTTCTTAAAGGAAGTGGTTGATAATTTTTCACATTACTAGTCTATTTTAATTTGTATAGTACCATTTAAAAGTTACATTTTTATGCCACTTTGTTCAGACTGAGTGTTACTATGGCATTTGGATTGGCTTTAATTCTACTCTCATTTCAAAATACAACCATTGGAACTATCTCTCCATATATAGCTTCAAACTTGGCCTTGTAGCCCAATTTCTTCTGATGACCACCATTGGAGCTGGGAAGTTCAATAAATGAATATGTTAAAGGGAGGGTGGTTGAGGGATATAAAAGTCTTGCTTACAGTCAAAAACCCCTCAATTAAACCCCATACCAAGTAGGTGAATCTCAATCAATATTAGATAGTCCTGTCTAAGCTTGTACACATCAGAGTGTTATCTTTGATCCTTAAACAAATTGATCCACTTGGACAGACCACTTCTTTCCCTACAACTGAGATTAAGGTTAAAGCCTAATCTTAAATGCCTTGAGATAGTTCATGAATAACCCCATCAAGTCATTATCTCTCCATGTCTTTTCTTACAAAACCTTGATCCACCCACATGCTTTTAGGCTTTCCTATTGTTCTTTCATCTCCTGTAACTTAGATCATGAGAGCCGGACTGCCTGCCTAATACCCATGCCTAATCATAATTCATTTAGTGTTCCAAAAATATACAATCGGGTTACCCTAATCGATGATTCTGATTAGATGTATATGGAAATGAATGAACAAATTGATACAAAAAATGCAGACAAATGGATGTGTTGGAGAGTTTAGATCATGTTGATTTGCATGCTCAACCACTAGCCTGTATTTTCCCAATCTTTGAAGTTGGGAGATTGGCTTGCAAGAAGTGGAGGAAAGAGCTTACTCGGATCATAGATTTAGTCGAAGTCTACCAACTGCTTTTCTTAATGTGAGGAGATTGCTTCAAGATGTGGGAGTAATGAAAATGATGTGCTACCCAGAGAATACTTCTTTGAGAAAAATCCTTGAGATGTGTGATCCTCTTGCTTCTTAATTCTAAGTTACATCCCTTATCCATATGGAACAATCCTACTATATTTAATATTCAGTCAACAAATCGTGCTGATACTAGTAGATTTTTTTCCCATTGCTTTGATTAATCACAAATGCTGAAGATTTCTGAAGTCAAACCTTAACTTCCTTGGTGATTTCTCATTTTAGGAATGGCGGAGGCATCCAGCCTCCCTTTTTGTGTGATTGCAGGAGGAAATTAATAGATTGCCCAAGCCTTTGGATCTATTTGACCACATCCCTTGTGACTTGGACAATCAAATTGATTTGTATTTGAGCATCTTGAAAGTCCAAATTGATCTACTACTTTGACCATAATGGACTGAATGTTCACCTACAAGCAAGAGAATAGCATGTTAAAAATTTTATTTTAATGAGACTTGGTACCATATATATAACCATGAACTTCAAATCTTGGTTAATGATAGCCCCTTTGGCAAAGAAAAGATATAATCATGGGCAACCCATAAAGAGCAGCATGTAGGATATGACTCATACTCCTTTAGGACTATAGATCGGTGGGAATTGGTCATCGCAGTGCTCATGCAATCTGACTTAGATCACATGCATGTGGCAGATATTTATGAGTAAAATTTTGGTCAGATAAGCAATAAGGAGGCATTGTCATTAAGAATGGGAACACTCTTTAGCGAAAACAGCAGGTGAAGACAGGAAGAAATTAGATTAATGCGACAAACAATAAAGCCTCTCTCTTCAACTCCTGCCCTGTTACTGAGGGCTTTGTTTTGGTGGTAGTTGGAAGGACAAAAGATGTTTTCCCATGCCCCTTAAATTCTCATCCAACATGATGGAGTGCAGTGAGGCAAACTGGCAAAGACACCATTCTTTCTATATATTTCTTTAATTTGTCTTTGGCTCCAATCTCACTGCCTTCTATCTTTCTTTTTTGTCGATTTATACTCGATCTTTTAAAGTTTTCTTCACTCAAACCTTCACTGTCATCCCCTGGATTATCCAATGATATTAAATCAGGAAATGATGAGCCAAGCAACAGATGTAAGGGATGCTTTTGTCTAGATATTAAGATTTGCATACTCAAAGATTAGTATTTCCCTACTTGAAGTTAATACTACCCAGTATTAGGTTTCATTATTCAAAGACATAATCAAACAAATCCTAATTTAAGAAAGATGCATGAGATATGTTTATCTTGCTTCTTAATTGTAAGTCATATCACTTATTTATGTGGGACAATTCTATGACTATATTTACTATTTCTTCTAGTTCAGTTATCCATCATAAATATATTTTTTGCTTCACATTCATTAAACACGAATTATGAAGATTAGAGTATCATGCATGTATTAAAATGAACAGTTGGGGACTTGTCATGGTAGGACTCATGGAGCCATCTAGCTAGCCACCCTTTATGTGTCCTCGCTGGAGGACAGGTATTTTCGTAGTCTGCCCTTAAGAGTGAAGTTATGTGACTCTAAACTGACAACTAATTGCAAATTCTCTCCACTCCATCAATCTATTGCTAGCTTCAGATTCTTGGCCATGAACTTTCCACATAGATTTGTAATAAGCTTTTTGTTTGTGGCTTTTCCCTCTCAAGGATATTAGCATCTTTCTACTTTGAAAAGATAAGGAATCATTCTAAACTAGATAATAATTTTCTGTCCTTGAGAAGCTTTAGATTTGATACCTTCAGTGCACATGTATTTATATTGGATGAACTTCATGAGGCTTAAATAGTTGATGAAACCCCATTTCAGCTGCTTGTATTTTCAAATTTTTCCATGTTAGAAAGGTTAACCATAGTCTTTTTTGAGCTAAAAAATGATGGGCAACCCAGAGAAGCATCTAGAATTTGAATCATATTCCTTTAGTACCATAGATCAGTGAGAATAGATCTTGGCAGAGGTCATGCACTTTGTGCATGCATGCTCATGCTCTCTGACTTAGACCACATGCGTTTGGCAGAATTTTACGAGTAAAATTCTGGTCATCAAAGTAGATTGGCAGAGACGAGAAGCGACGAGGAGAAGCTTGTCATGAGAAATGGGGACACCCTATGGCGAAAACTGTACTGGAGACATGAAGAGAATAGATTAATGTAAGAAACAACAAAGTCCCCTCCCCTTCCCCTTCCCCTCCATATGTGTCAGGGGATTGGGGACTTTGTTTTGATGGTAGTTGGAAGGGCAAAGATGTTTTCCCCATACCCTCTTAATTCTTATCCAAAATGATGGAGTGTAGTGAGGCAAAGTCTAACTATTCTTTCTATACATTTTCTTTGGTTTGTCTTTAGCTTTCCCAACCCTTGATTCCTTTTCTTTTCTTTACATTTTCTTGACTAGATGTGTCATGTGTGAGTGAAGCTACGAATTTTGACATCCTAAATTCTCAAATGCATTCTTTCTCTTTATCCTCTTCATTTTCTTGAATAGAAAACAGAATTGACTGGGAGTAGTTTTACGAATAAAGAAATGAAGGGACATATAATTGTGGATGACACCAAGTCCAATGACAGCTTCAAAGCAGACAGGGTTGGAGGAGGCAAGAAATACATAGAAAATATTAAAAACAAGTATGATCCTTCCTAATGAGATAAAAGAGGCCATATAAAATTAAATGGGGCATGTTGAATTAGGTCAGGAAGATCTCAGGCAGGATCTCCCGGGCTTGAAAAAAGTTCAAGGAGATGCATTTGAAATATTCCAACATTGAATCTGGCATTTCCTCCTCACCCCTCACTCTTATCTGACTGCCCATCACCCATTTAACCCTTTTCTTCATGCTGTCTCATTTTTCTACACTTGCATTAGGCCTGAATTTTTATTTGTTTTTGAATTTATGAGGGCTAGAACCATCTGGATGGTGCCTTGTCTGGACACCCAGAGACACAGGTCTTGTCTCTATTACACCCCCAGACTTTTCCAAGGTCTAGCTCTATACATGTATAGAGCTTTCCAATATAAATTTTGAAGGCATCCCACCTAAACAAATCTGATAATTTAACCTGTATCGGATCATATCTCCAGTGACTAGCCACCAATTCTAGGTGGGTAGAACTTCTTTTTGTCCTGTTTGTTGTTGAGTAATATGATTATATGTTTTTTTTTTAAATAAAATTATACTCATATCTCACTGTTCAATTCTTTCTAGAATGGGATGGACTATTAAATTTGCATGGATTCAATAATGAGCTCTCCCTCTCACTCACTCACACTCTGATGGATGATGAGAAAATCTGAGATTTTGTTGAAGATTTTGTAGTTGTTATCAGTTTAGGAGGCAAGTGTTTTGAGATGAGTTGGGGAAATGGAACTGGGAAATACCAAAACTGAAAATTATGAGAAAAGAGTACACATGGATTATGTTGGAGAAACTGAAGATTTTGTAGTTGTTATCAGTTTAGGAGGCAAGTGTTTTGAGATGAGTTGGGGAAATGGAACTGGGAAATACCAAAACTGAAAATTATGAGAAAAGAGTACACATGGATTATGTTGGAGAAACTGAAAAGGTTAATGCATCTGCTTCATTGTTAAGAAAACGTAAGTTCCCAAAGCAGTTTTGTACTTCTCTTTAAAAGGGTCCCCTAAATTTTGGAAACAAATCATGGGTTTGCTGTGAAGCAGCAAGTAATACAGCATCTATATGTCATTCACTGTTAGAGGAGATTATTGTTGTTCAAGGCCAAGTGGGTTGGAATATTGACATTCAGATTAGTTAAATGTAAGTTAGATTATGGGGTTTTTTTCAAATTGCAAGTTGTGAAATAGGAGAGAGCATGGGGCTCCATGAAAAGAAAAGGGATTGTCCCAAGGACTCAGAGAACAACTCATTTGTGCCCACTATTCAATGACAAAGAAATTAAATTTTGAAAACATGAAATTTTATTTTCTACTTTTGCTCTCAGGGTGTTTCCCACTGCATTGACAGCCAAAAAAGAGAAGAAAAGAAAAGAAAAGAAAAGAAAAGAACAAGATCCCTTTTGAGATCCAATTCCCTTTCCTTTGGCAGCTCTCCCAACACCTCATTTGGAGCAACTCCCTCTGCATCAATTACAGCAACAAGTGATGTGGGAGCCATGGAAATCACCTCATCTCATGCCCATCCTCTTCCCTTCAAACCACCTGTTGAAGGAAACTTGATAAAATTAATAACCAGAAGAGAGCTACACACACAAAAGAGGAGGAAAAAAAATGCTGATAGCTCAAGCATTGTAACATTGAAAAAAGAAACTGGTTGATTGTTAAGGCAAAAACAAGGATACTCAACTGGTTTTGCTGGAGTTGGTTCCCAGACATTGAGGAGTGTAGCAGACCTAAATGCTTCTGAAATGCTGCAGATCTCCCCTGCAAGAAACAAGCTTTGTATCAAGAAACAGAGCAGAGAAGAGTGGGAAATTTCATAATCTACCCCAGAAAGAAGCATTCCAGGTACCTTGAAGTGAGTTGTGGAGAAGCCTTGAGAAAAATCCAACACACTCTCCATTGAAGCTTGGTTGTTGTTGAGAGTGAAACCATTGTTCTGTGAAATTGATAGAAAATGAATTACAAAATCTCCATATCTCACACTGATTATAAGCAATGCCGTTTCAGTGTACTCACCTTGGAGAAGTTGAAGAGAGGAGAGCTAGCAGTGTCATCAAGAAAAGAAGGATCTTCCTGCTCGACGCGTCCCCTATGTGTCCTGATTTTTTGCCTTTTTCCATTGTTTTTCACCAATGTGGCAGCCATGGAATGAGGATAGAAGCACCCATTATCATCATTGCAGTACCCTTCATCTTCCTGGAAATGTGGAGGCCCAGAAGATGCATCAGAAACCATGGACAAGTCTTCTTCTTCTTCTTCCTCAGCCTCATCTTTACCTCTTTTCACTTCTCCATCTACAAACCCACTACCTCTATGTAAAGGGTCTGCAGAAAGAAAAGAGTGCTCCAAGTACAGGGTCCAACCAGACTCACACCCACTACTGCATTCTGAAGCCAACATATTCATTCTTCAATGCCCTTCTCAATAAACCCCCAAATGGCTCTTCTTTCTTTATCAGGAGGAAAGCCTCAGACTGAAAAAAAAATCCTCCCTCTCCCCCTCTCTCTCTCTCTCCGTGTCACTGTTTCTCTCTCACATACACAGACCTCTCCCTCTCCCTCTCCCTCTCCCTCTTTCTTGGCTGTAGGGATGTGTGTGTCTATTTTTAGTCTTCTACGAGTAGGATAGAAGAAGGATAGTGGGAAAAAACCAAGCGAATCGGACTCAAATCCTAGACTAGTTTTGTCCTGACTCTCCCCATTCGCCTCTCTATGTGAATGAATCAAAAGTGCCAGTTGGGTTGGTTTGAATGAGAGAGAGAAAGATAGAGAAAGAGAAAGAGAAAGAGAGCCACAACGCCTTCACATGGTGGACAGCGGGGCACTGTGTACTCCCCTTAACAAAACTAGGTACACCTCCATCTTCTCTTCCACAGTATATGGACACCTATCCCGTGATCACTCCACCCTTTTGTCCCTCACTTACTCCCCCAAATTATAGCCATTCATTTTCTTTTCCCCTCCTTTAACCCTCTCTTCCCATTTCTTTCACTTAATCACTATTCTTCTTTTTTAATTTTTAGTCGGCCCCTACTACACTACACTACACTCGCTGCTTTCCTTTGTATTCTTGGTATTCCTCCCCACCTATAATTGAGTTGGGTTGGGTAAATACATAGACAATTCCTTTTATGTACCTCCCCTTTTTTTGGGTTGGTTAGGCTCATCTCTTGGATTTCAATACATGTATTAAGGAAGTTGTTTAAAAATGTTAGGGTTTTGTGACCTAGTTCATTAATTATTAAAGCTTGACTCTTATTTATTAAGGTCATGAACACATTGAATTATGTTGTGAGAAAACCCGATATTATTAGAGCTTTCATTCAAATTTATTACTTAATAACTAAAAGCTTTTAACCAAAAAAAATTATATATTTTAAACTTTTTCCTAAATTAAGTTTTGTTTTAAACTGTTTTCAATCAAAATTTTGAAAGACAATCTTGCTATAGTATCAAAATGATTATTTTTTTTTAATAGATTCGTAGTATTATATGTGTAATGACTTGCTCTCAATTATGTAAATATTATCTATTATGAGTGAATTTATAATTCTGATATGATGTTTATTTGTTTGTCCCCATGAAGAGTATTTACTTGTTTAGTTTTACAATAGCGTAGAATACAACAAAAATATTATTTTTAAATTTAAAGTCGACAATTATGATCCGATACTAATGAAAAGGAAAAAACAAAAAAAAAAAAAGGTAAGATTGAGGAGGATATTTGATGTGAAAAGGGAATGAGAGGAGATTGTGTGGAGCGTGGGTGCATGAGTCGTGAATGGACAGAGGATGACAGTGTCTTGGGGGTCGAAGTGGTGCTTCCACAGTTGACTATATGTTTTTTCATGGATTTTCACATGCCCTCACCACCTCCTCACTTCCCAAAATTTACTTACACACACATGTGGGAGCACGTGTGCATTTGCATATATTTGTACATCTTCCCATGCAATCTCCTGATTCTTCCACATATTTACACACATGTATGCACGTGCACACGCACTTCCACCTAAATTGCTCTTTTAAATTCTACCTTCTCCTTGTATTGTTTGGTTCTCCTTCCGAGGCATGCCTACTTTCTTTCTTTTTCCTTTTCTTTCCCAACTATACTCTAGGGTTTGGCACCTTCCCATCATCTTTTTCTTAATCATATTTTAAAAGGGAAGCTACTTTATATAATAACTACGCTATTTCGATACATGTAGTACACATTGAGGGTTTTGCATGTGTCAACTAGCCTATTGTTTTTTCATGGAGCACCCCTTCAAGCTTTTTAAAAATTATTATATTATACACTTTTAAAAAATATTTTTAAAATTTTTCAAAATCACTTGTATCATTTTATTTTTTTAAGAAGTATTTGATAGGTTATTATACGGAAAACGCTTTTAAGAAAATTACTTCCATTAAAAACACTTCAAATGAAAATATTCACACTAAACCATATTGAAATGATAAGTTTATAGAATACCTAAGAAAATTGAATAGAATTGAAATCAATATATCAACTAGTTGAATATGAAAGCTTTCGTTGCATCCAGAACTTCTCCTAGCGTTGGTTTCTTATTCATTTGATTAAATAAAAAAGAGAAAAAAAATTGTAATAAGAAAAAAGATTTAATTGTTTAATGGATGTTGTTCATATGATCATCACTGTTTCTATTCCTCACATCAATCATAATAAACTAAATTCTATGCATGGTCAATTATTACCATCATATACATTCACTAAAGTGATCATAACTGGATTAAAACTTATGAATTACCTAACAACAATCATTACCTATATTTTTCGATCAATTAAGATTAAGTCGAGTTTTATGATCAGACAAATGCAACCCTACTAAAAACCGATAAAATTATAAAGTATAGGATGAATGGCATGTTTTATACAAAAAATTCAAACATAATGCTAATAGTAAATTTTAAAAATTCCTTTTTTTGTCCTTAATCCACGACCTGAATAAGTGATCCCAATCTACCTCAAATATAAGTTAATAGTCAATTTAAAAAAAATTAATAATAATAATAATAGGCTATTCACGGACAAATTTGAGGTTATGGAACTAGTGACTGAAGTTATAAAATCATAAACCCAAAATGATGAGAATGCTTTCAAGAATTCTTATGGCAGAAAAATCTATTTATCATACTTTGTAATTACACCCATGAACATGCACATTATTAGACGTAATGATTCACGAACTGCGGGTCCATGATATAGATGTTGGACCCATTAACACACAAATCACATGCATGGCACCTCCATCTTCTGAAAATATTTTGAGGGAAAAAAAAAAATCTTTTTCATCAACAGTACTGAAAGATTTTGGGCCTCATCGTCTCTTCCAAAGGACCCACATCGGAAAATCAGAAAAATTAAAGCCATGTGCACTTCCCCTTAATCCGTTCACTAATGTGTGGAAAATGTGTTGACACTAATGCCATCAATTAATAGCAGCCAACTCACTGGGGAAAAGCCATTAACTTATCCATGTGCTAATTTTATGACTTCGCTAACAAGCAGGACAAAATTTTCAATGCTCTCTGTTAGTCAAAAGGACAATTTGTCCAACCCACATGATATTGTGTGGATAAGCTTAAAAGTTTCGCATTTAATTTGAAGGTTATAAGTGCTTTTCACTAAAGCATGAGGCTTTTTTTTTCATATATATATATTGCCGAAAAGTTCTTTTTTTATATTGGAGAATCATAATTCAAAAGGTTAGGACATGATTTTGGCTCTTCTTTAGTACAATTGAGAATGTAATTGTTTTATTAAAAACTTTTAGAAGATGTTTTGGTCAATTTTTAGTTGATATACCTTTTTCCAAAAAAGCACTTTAATATAAGTAGTTCCAAAAATCACTTTAATATAACTAGTAGTTCAACCAAATGCATCCTTAATCTCAAGATATTTATGAAGTTTGTTAGTTTCTTAAGAAAATCTTAAGTTATCAATTTTGTATTGAAATTAATGAAATCAAAGTATAAAAGAATGAAATTAGTATCAAAGAAATGAAACTGAAAGTATAAAAGAATATAAGTCATGGGACATAAATTAATTAGTCATAAAATAATTAATCAAATTATACACGTGATATTTTATGATTGGTCTGCTAAGAAGACCCTGTAAATTATAATTTAATGTGAAAAAATAAATTTAAATTGTATAAAGTAGGGAGAGAAAATGAAAATGATCAAATTCCAAGGGAATTTATTTAATTTATTACTAAAAAAATTATTAAAAGCTTCCATCAATTGAAAATCTTTAAGACTTTAATTTCATGGTTTCAAATGAGGCGAAAAAAATAAAGGGCCTACTTAGGAACATTTTCAAAAATGACTTGAAAAAACAGTTTTTTATTTATTTTTAGAATAAATATATATTCAGGAACTTAGGAATATTCTTAATTTGGCTTTTTATGTTTTGAAATATTTTTAAATATAACTTTTATCAACAATATTTCCTTTTCAATCATTCTTTATATTTATGTAATTATTTTTTTTAAATGTCTTATTTTCAAAACAGATCTCAAAAACCTTATTTATGAAAAAGCATTTTTTTTTCCCTTAAAAACCAAAAAGCTCTTTTTGAGAAACACAAATAACCATGTTTTTTCTACTCCATTCTAAAAATTTTATTCTAAATAGTAATAATAATTAATGTTGAAAAAATTGGTTGATCATGACTTTGGATTTAATCCATGGTCAAACAATTTAAATATATATATATATATATTACTTTAAGAAGTGCAATGGAGGGTTATGAATGCCAAGAGTAGGAGGAAGGTGGCAAGCCCTCCTTGTTTATCATTCCCATTTATTAACCAACAATATTAATAAAAATTCAGGCATTCATGAAAAAAAATTATAGTTTCAGATAGGATTAAAAAAAAAAATAATTTAAAAAGTACTTTTAGGTATGAGAGACTAACCCTCCAACTAATTTCCTTGATCTAATTTTAAATATTTAGGGATGGAGGATCAAAGTATCATCTAAGAGGGTGTTTGCTTTTTTGTTTTTTTAGCTTTTTGCTTAAAACAATTTGTTTTTAAAATTTAAGTTATTTGTTTTTATACTTTTTCATGACTTATTATAAACTTTTTATTGAATAAAAAAAAGTCAAAATATTAAATTTTTTCTAAATAGAAAAAATAATATGTTGATTTTTCTTTACTTTTTAATACTTAATAGAAATAAAATTCTGTAAAAACAAATAACCTGATATTTAACACTATTAAGTATTAAGTTTCTATTTATAATTAAGCAAAAAAAACAAACACCACCTAATAGGGTGCAAGTGTAAATAGAAATTGAGATGTATTTACATCTTTTTTTATGAAAAGAAACATCTTTAGGAGGAAATAGTGATTGTTAAAAGGACTAATCATAGAAAAGATGGGACAACACCCCCACTTACAAAGAAATGTAAAGCAATGCCTCCACTTCCACAACAAAGATGAGGTGTTTTTTCCTCTCATGTAAGATGGTGGGGATAACCACCCACCCATGAAAGATCCCTTTTCTTAGGAAAGATTGTAAGGAGAAAAATTCTTCTTGGAAAAGGAGAAAACCCCTTTGCTTCAATGATTTAAGTGAAAGACTCTACCCAAGGTACATTGAAAGAACTTGCCTTTGTCCCTTAAGATTTAAGAAAAAAAAAAAAAAAGAGCTTTTTAAACATAAGTAGCACTTTTTAATAATTTATTTATTTTAAAAATAAATTCAAAATTTATTTAAATGTGATTTATTAAGCAAATTTTTATTTAATAAAATTTTTCAAAATATCAAAATTATATTAATGACATTTTTGAGATTTTAAAATCAATTGTACAAAAGAGGAAAATTTTAAAATAACTAAGAGATACCAAATCTTACATATCATTGTTGATTGTATATGGTAAAATATGAGTTATTGGATCCATATGAACATTGGGTTGGGGTAGCAATTCTTTTCAATGGGCCTTCTTTGTATTTTGTGAAAAGTCAAGCACTCAAGTAAGTAGGTCAACCTAATAGAACCCAAAAAAGAATAATTGATTTAAAAGTTTATCTAAATATGATTTAATTATAGAACAGGTAACACCTTGATTAACTTATTTAATAATAAGGTAAGAATTAAGTGGAGTTAAGTCTTATTTAAGTTGATATGATTAACCTCAGCATCTGACATATTTATAACTTAATTAACTTATTTATCAAAAATCATATTTTAAGTGAGACTAATAAAGGTTAAATAAGTTGTTATAATTAAGCTAATTAATGTGATTAGCAAATAGATCGATTCAGGTCAAATCCATATTATATAAGTCAATCCAGAAACAACATATTTATTAGACATCATGCACATCAATACAAATTTGACATAAATATAATTATATTTAACCTAAAATTGTATCAAGTTTGAATCATGTTATGTTTTGTCACCCTATGATTAAGGTATAAAAGGATAAAATCATATATTAATAATTAGAGAGATTAAGTATAAAACAATAGTATTGAAGTTAATATGAAATAATAAAATCTAAATATATAGACGATGTATCATGATTGAATCGATATTATAACATAGTCTTACAAAATGATATGAAAAGACATCATCCTCTTAATTAGGGATATAAGATGGTTACAACTTACACGCATAGATATTGCAATTTATGAATTAGTTATATCCCTAAAGGTGAAGTAGGAAAACTTGTGTGTTGTATCAGGGTGGAAGAAGTTGGCATGAGGCATCAAGGCATCTTTTCAATAGAACATAAAAGGAAAATTAAAGATAATACAAAGAGAGAGAGAGAGAGAGAGAGAGAGAGAGAGAGAGAGAGGAAGGGGGTGAGACACATGGGCACACAATAATGAAGAATAATGGATTCTACTAGGCACTGCTTCACCGCCCATGTGATCGGTTGCTGTAAGTGCTCCCACCATAATTGAAGGACATGAAAATTGAGCATCAACCTAGCTCTCAAACTAAGCCATGGCCATCACCTCTACAGCCTTCGATTTAGGCCTCACCTCAACATGTACCTTGCCTTCATGTAGTTTACCTCATCCTCAACATTATGTTTTAAAATAAGTTGGTTGCAAACTATTTCTATAGGGAAAAGTGGGTTACAACCCGTTAATTTTAAAAAATTATAAAGAAAAGAACTCCAAATTTTATAAATTAATTTTATTTTCATTCATTTAAAAATATAAGAGGTATAAAAAATATTTTAAATTTTTAAATATTTTTTAACAAAGTTTTAAAATAAAATATTTTCTTAAATTTAAACTAAAATACTCTTCAATTTGCATATTTACTAATATAATGTATGGTGTCGGTGCAACTCTCATATGTAAAATCGAAAAAACTCAAAATCTATATTTGATTTTCCATAATCATAAACATAGAATGGATTTGAAAATTTTTAAACCAATTTTGTCGGTTTGATTCTCAATTTTTTTTTGCTTTCAAATTAATAAAAATTGAAATAAACTAATATTTTAAGATTTATATATTATTATTTGATATTGGATAAATTTTTTATATAAAACTCCATTAAGTAATGCATAGTTTTTATATTATTTTTAAATATATTTATTATATGTTGAATTTAAAATTTTTAATTTAAAACCCAGAGCTTTAATCAATTTTAAAATAAATTAAGCTTAAAATTTAAATTATCTTAGGTTCAATAATCATCGTTTATATATTCAATAATCATCGTTTATATATATATCAAGTAAAAAGATTTTTCCCAAACATTGAAAAGAAATTGCATGTGTTAATAATAATAATAATAATAATAATAATATTTGATCTATAGTAAAAGAAAATGGGAGAATTATCTTTTGGGGGTAAATGGGTCCCCAAATTAACAAAAGGTTCATATATGATATAACTCTTTAAATTGAATTGAAAGATATGAAATAGTAATGGACAAATATACCCTTTAAAAATACATATAAAATATTTTATAAAATTAAGTTAAATAATTTTTTTTCAATAATTTTTTTTTCAAAAATACTAAATTAAATAAAAGTAGTTTTCAAAAATATTAAATTAAATAATTTTTTTTTCAAAAATATTAAATTAAAATTTTTTTTCAAAAATATTAAATTAAATTAAAGTATTTAAAAAAATATTAAATTAAATATTTTTAAAAAATATTAAATTAAATAAATTTATTTTTAAAAAATATTAAATTAAATAAAAGTATTTTAAAAAATATTAAATTACATAAAAGTATTTTTTAAAAATATTAAATTAAATAAAAAATATTAAGTTAAATAAAAGTATTTTTCAAAAATATTAATTTTTTTCTCAAAATCAACAAATGGCATTTTTGAAAATACTGAAGGATGATATATTCTTCAACTCAATTTCTATACTTTCATTGGATCTTGGGCTCAATTTAAAGAGTTATATGGACCTTTTTATTAATTTGGAGGTCATCTACGTCTAAAAAAATAATTCTTCCAAAGAAGAGGCAAAGTCATTGGGAAGTGTGCAGGGCACCTGATGTAAGGAGGGAGAGCAGTACCACAGCTGGCAGGCGTCGCCACGTGGGGCTGACAGGTACACGCTTTGTCCTGTACTTATGTACGGACGGGTGTACCAAACAGCCACCACCACCTTTCATGGGCTGGACTGGGGTAGGATGGGCTTTGCCATCTTTGCTATCTGTCAGGATGCCACGTGGACTTCCAGAACAGACATGGGCTCGATCATTTTTGTGGTCCAGATCATGAGGCCCACGGAGAAAACAACCGAGAGAAAGGGATGTTGACAGGCCTACCCACCCTTAACTCTAAGGTACTCTTGTCCTCTCTCCCGCCCTACCAATTCTCACTAGTCATATTTAGGACTTTTCCCAAATACTAGGAAAATAAAAATATTGCACAATATATTTTTTTTAAAAAGAAAAATTATATATATATATATTATTTTAGGTAACAAACAAGTCTTACAAGCTCAATTAGGTCCTGTTTGGATTGACCTTGAGAATGATTTTAATAACAATTTTGTATTTATTTTATTAATGTTATAAAATACTTATATTTAAATAAATAAAAAACCTTAATAAATATTAAAAAAGAAACATGGTATATAAATAGAATAAAAGTTTTATAATATTAATGTCATTGTTTATAAATTATAATTTTAGCTTTGACTTCAATTATCAATAATATCCCAAAAAAAAAAACTATTTCAAATAGGCTAGGATGTTAGTAGTAAATATGTAAGAAGAATGATATATTTAATATTTTTTATTTATTTTATAAAATTTTTATTTTAAAAGATTTAAGCTTGCTATGAAATTATTATTATTATTAATTATAAAAACATAAAATAACTTGATAAATTTAATGTCATTAGAAATCAAAAGTTTGTTTGATAATAATTTTAAGAAGCGTTTTTAACCCTTCTAATATTCAAAAGATAAAAACTTTTAAGTATTAAAAATGTTAAAAGTATTTCCTATAATCACTATCAAACTAATTTTAAGAGTTCGTTTGACAATAATTTTATAAAGTATTTTTATTAAAAATATTTCGAGTAAAAATACGATTAAATACACTCCAAATTCATAACTATTTATTTAAAAGTCGATTTCAATATTGAATTGGTTTTCATTATGCTCTCTTCTTTGAATATAATTCCAAGAACCAAGTCTTAGGTGTACCAAATACAAACATATATTAAATGAAATAAGCATGGAAAATATATTTTTTTATTGTGGGTGCCAAACAAGAGCAAATATTTATTCAAAATTTTTTAGGTTCACCACTGTTCTAAAATCCAAAGAGAATCCAAGTAGGTGGGTGGATTAGCCCTTTATTGCAAAGATCTGTACTCTGGATACTTGGGCCCCACTTATTTCTCTGAGATATTCATTTGGGTAGACCCTATATCAAGTGCCTACCTGCCTATTAGCCCAGTGGGCCTCCCACTCACAACCCATTCATTTTCTCACAACCAGCCAAACTTGATTCACTCATGAGGCGTCACATGCCATCTCTTTTTTGGTCACCGACAGCCTGGAGTGGGCCATATGGATAATGGGCCAAAACACAAAAGCCCAAACTACTCCTGTTACGGAAAAAGAAAGCAAAGGAAGAAATAGTCCAACACCTAGTACCACCGCTAGCCCATATATAGAATGAAACCATATAGTCATTTTTCAAATCCATCAATTTTCATGGAAAAGGATATGGGGGAGGAAGGCGGTTGCTTCCATGAAGCCACCATCATGGGCCAAGACGGAATCCCTCGGACAGTTAGGGTTCCGGTGGTGCAGGAACTTGCACGTCAAGGGCTCAAATTCTTGCCGGAGCGGTTCATCAAGGCGCGCAACCCTAGCCATGAGGCCAATATCACCCTTCCAATGTTTCCATCCATCAACATGGCTAAACTAGGACAGCAGGCTGAGCCCGGTGTCCGAGCCCAAGAACTAGCCCAACTAGCTAGTTGTGCCAAGGAATGGGGTATGTTTTTGGTCACGGACCATGGGATACACCCTAGTGTTGTGCATGGTGTGAAGGATGTTGTGCAAGGGTTTTTCCGGTTGCCGTTGGAGGAGAAGAGGGCGAGCGTTGGATCGTATGCAAGCATCGACAACATGGGCTATGGCCGGAGCTTTGTGAAGTCGGAGGATCAGGCATTGGACTGGATCGATCGTCTTGCCATGAAGGCTGCACCCAAAGGTGTGGATGAAGGACTTCTTGTATGGCCTCAGAAGCCTCCAAATTTCAGGTATTTTCCACCACCAAACACATAGTTTATATGCACCATATCAACTTTGATTTGGCTTCATAAAATCAAGCCAGCCACTCAATCTGGTTGCAATTTCATAAGAAAAAGTTGTGGATAAGGATGAGTGGAGTAGAGAGGCCATGAATAATGCTTGGTATCCAATGCAAAGTTGTCAAGCTTTGGCGTCAGCAACTTTGTTTCATTTAGTTCTTTGTTGGATTTGATTGCTTGCCATGTACAGTTCTCTTACTCTCACCAAATGAAATTTAAAAAAAAAAAAAAAGGGTAATTATGACTTTTGAACCCATGACCTCTTTCACTGAGGAAAACCCTTCAGTATGCATATCAGGGCTTCATTTTATCCAAAAATGAACCTGCACTTGACACCAAATTCACAAAAAATCAATAACAAATTTTCATGGCAGGCAAGTCATGGCAAAATACGTAGAGCAAGGAAGAAAACTCTGCGACCATCTTCTTCAAGCTCTTGCAGAAGCCTTGTCCCTCAGCCCACATGATTTCATCCAAAATTTTGATCCAGAATGGAGTGAAATCAATGTTAGAGTAAACTATTATCCACCATGTCCACAGCCGGAGCTGGGCTTGGGCATAACCCCACACTCAGATGCAAGTGGACTCAGTCTTCTAACCCAGTTCGGGTGCAGCGGAGGCCTCCAAGTGCTCAAGGGCCTGAACTGGGAGACAGTGCCATGGCCATGCGACGAGTTGCTGGTAAATGTAGGTGATCTGCTTGAGATAATGAGTGATGGGAGGTTGAAGAGCCCTTGGCATAGAGTGGTGGCCATGGAGAAGGAGCGATTTTCAGTTGCTTTGTTCTATAATCCTCCTTGTTCAACCGAGATTCAACCTGTTCAGGATGGAGATGGGGGTTATAAGAAGGTTGTTGTGGGAGATTATGTGCGGCATTTTTATGAGATTAGTCCTACTTTGGAGAAGCAGGCTATCGCCTATGCAAAAAAAGCTTGATAATATGGCTTGATGTGGTAGCATATTATGTTATGCTTTATAGTACATTTTTCAATCGCCATCAGTATTATTCTATTTAATTTAATTTAATTCAATTTTTATTTTCCTATTTTTAATATATAATAAAATTAATTTTCAATAAAATAAGTTGTAAAAAATTATAATATTTAATTATTTATAAAAAAATTTATTTTAATGCAATTTAAAAAAAATATAAAAAAAATTAAATGAGCTGGAGTGGATATCGAAAATTTGTATACTCGTCTCATCCCATTTAATTTTTTTTAATGGAATGAGGATAAAAATTATTTTGAATAAATAATACTAGTTTGGGATGGAGCGATCCATCCTAAACCTTAGGGGGCAAAGTATAAATTTTTACTAGTTAGAACAAACAAAATTTTTCGAGAAATAAGAAGAGAACTAATTGGATGTGGGCTAACTAGCTTGTCTTTAAAAATCCAGGCTAATTTTCCTTTTGAAATGTAGTCAAAATGTGGGCTAATTTGTGTATGATATCTGGCTTAAATTTCAATAGGATCTGGATTGCATTCAACCATGAAACTTGACTAATGCTAGATGAATGTGAGGTTGATTCGACCTTTACTTTCGACTAATTTTAAATTAAAAGATGGGTTGATTTTAATTGAAGGAATGGGTTGGTTTTAGGAGTTGATGAGTTTGAGGCATTGTTTAAAATGTGCCCATTGCAAATCTCATTTATTTAGTAATTGAATGTGATGAAAGTTAGTAAGAAAGGACCATCACTATTAGAGATCTTTTGGCTGAATTCAAAGAAATTTAAGTCTAATCTAATCCTAGAAATATATGAAGTTACTAAGTTGTCATCCATAATCTCACCCATGTAAGTCGATTTTTCAAAGTCACGTATGTCTTCTTGGTCATTTTGTTCCTTTATTTGATCCACCTGGCATGTTATTATATTCATAATGTACATTAATCTCCAAAGTTGTATCCATTGGTTAATTAATTAAATATCAAAATTCCCTCAACTTGTATAGTAGATATTTTAGATTTATGGGCATATTCTTGTACTTGAAAGATAACCTGATCCCTAAATTTATTTTTGATTTACAAACTTGTTTTTTTTCCAAATAAAGGGACACCTAGGGGTTTTTTTTTTCTCTTTTAAAAATAAATAAATTAAGTGGTGATTCAAACTTTTCAAAAATCAAATTTTCACACTAAAAACAAATACCTCCATCAAGTGGGAACACATCATTCACATTTGTAATAAAAATGCATGTCTACAAAGAGACACTTGATCAAGTAAAAGGATTCACTAGGGTGTAGATGTGAGGAAGAATAAGAGACATTTATTGGAATAAAAGACCCTAGTGTTAGTGCAATGGCAACCAGATTTGAGTATGTCTAGCTTCTCTGGAGTCAAACAGACTTCTTCTCCGCACAAAAGGATGTCTGAACTAGTGGTATGGGCACGCCCCTCTGAAGCATAAATTAAAAAATAATAAGGATGGGTCTAATTATTTCGAATGGCTCTATACGCGCGTACATGTCTCATGCTTCTCGAGGGGTTTTTATAGAGTGAATGACACCATCGCCATAGCGTTGATGGTGCTTTCATGCCTTTTTTGTGATGATGATTGCTATTAGGATGGAAATCAAACCTTAGTAAATGAGTCAATGTCATCGTCTTTGTGCGGATTGGCAATCATACCAAACAAAATTCACTGACTAGTGTCATTTGCTGGTTGTCGAACAAGAGTCTTGGACCATGTAGTTGACTATGTATTTACATTTGTCAATGTCGCAGATTGCGTGTAGTAATCAGTAGACATTGACTTTTAGGCGTAAATGTCGTCTAGGTCGTTGCTCAGGCACTGGATTTGATTATCCATCTATTAAATGCCTAAAGTCTCAGACTGTGTTGGTTAATCCGTTTGGAAATCTTAGTTGACTTGGTTTATCCATTCTGTCTGGCACCCAAAAAGAAGGAAATTTTTTTCCTCTTGTGCCAAACAAAGTTTGTTTTGATTCAGACAAATGGATCGAGACAGATCGTCTGCTTACCTTGGATAGACCAAGGGTTTTTTATTTGGGGGCAGAAGCATGTAATACTCGAGTTTTTAAGGACACATCAGATTTTAGGAGCATAAAGTCTTTCATAAAATTATGGGTCAAATGGTCAAAAAGAGTCATGAAGATCCACGTGTTAGTATTTAATTGGGAGAGATTTTAGAAAAGTTGGTCAAAAGTCAATATATAGTTTGAAAAATTTGTCACGTCAAATGTAAGGAGTAGGAATTTTAGAAATTAAATTTAGATTTGGAGAAAAATTTAACCATCAAATAATTAAGATTAGGTTTTGAAATTTTGAATATTAAGTACATTACGAGAATTAATTTAATTATTATCAGGTAATTATAAAACAAATCATAGTAAGAAAAACTTAGTAAAAATGTATATTATATCAAATTGTTATAATGGATAATTAAAAAGAAATTGAATTTAATTTTATAATGAATCAATTTGATTTTTATAATTGGAATTAAACTTTATAGAATTACGAAACATTAAACTGAGTTGAATTAAAATTAAATTAAGAGTAAATTATGATATGTGAATTTATAAAAATATACAAAATGGGTAAATTAATTAAATGTGAATTTTATGAATTTAACTTTTGAAATTTTGATGCGATTGAATAATTTGACAAATGAATTAAATTAAATAAAAGTTATACCATAGGGTTGAGAAATTGATTTTTATAAATTGAATGACTAATTAATTTATGAAATTAAGTTTTAGAATATTACTTAAATTTTTGTTGGTAAATAAATATTAGTAAAATTAACGGGTTAAGGGTTATTACAAATTTCAACTTCTTGGTTACCGAAAAATTATTTTATGTATTTAATATTTGTATAAAATGAAATTTTATTAATAGTTAATTATATCATGTTTTAAGTGAATTTCAAAGTAAAAATGTTTCAGGTAAATATAGTCAAATTATACTTTTGAAAAGCTAACTTGTGGTAAATTAAATTACGAATACGATAGTATTTTTCGTGAGGTGGATAATCATAAATTTGGTATAATTCATAATTACGGAAGGTGAATTTAAGAATAATGGTTTTAATTTATTAAGAGAAAGGATGTGTGTGACATTTTCAAAATTGTTTAATATATATGTAAAAGTGGGTTGCTGCGTCAGGAGGCAAAAGAAAAGAGAAAGAAAGAAATGAATTGGGGAGGCAGCACAGGGGAGATGCAGGAGGTTCTCTGTTGCATGTTTCTGCCATCCGATGGTGATAGTCTTCAATGTGATGAACATTTCTACGGAGTCGGATTTTCGATCCCACGGTTGGATTTTACCGTACAGGTAAGTGTATGTTTTTCCTAAATTTTTCTCTCGACTTTTTTTGGGCTTTTCGTTTTGCTTTTAATTACTTTTAGAAAACTCCATGGAAATGGGTGAGTTGTTGGGTTGTAGTAAATTGTCATATAGTTTTCAATTAGGTTGTTTTTGGAAACCCTAAACGTGTAAAATGATTTAGTTTTACTTTGAAAATGTTAAATGGGAAGTGAATCAAAGTTTAATGCAAGATAAAAATATTAGAATTGTTGGTATTTAATTGTTGTTCTCGTGATAGGATTTACCAAATTGTTGTGGTTGTGAAAATTCTTTTTATTGGAATATTGGTTAACATATTTTAATGATTGTTGTTATGTTAAAAATTATATGAATTTATTGGTGATATATTAGTGTTGAAAATAACGGAAATTATTTATTGAAAATTGAGTATTGAAATATGTTTAAAATTATTAATATTATTATAAATAAATAAATTGATGATATAAATTGGGTTTTTGTTAATATTTGAATTATTGGAAAAATATTTCCCAAATGTTGTGGTGGTGTAATCGTGGAAAATTGTTGTATTGGGTGTTAATATTATTGAGATTATTGGAGATAAATAAATTATGACATAAATTGTGTTTTTATTTATATTTGTATTAGTGGAAATTTTCTTGGATATGTGTGGTTATTTAATTAAAGAAAAAAAAATGGTTATGTTGGGTGTTGGAAATTATTAAGAATGTCGGGAAAAAAAAAAAAAGAATTTATGTGGTTTAAGGTTTAATACTATGTGTTGATGCTATACAATTAATTGTGAATTTTTTTTTATGTTTGTGGTGATTAAAGTGAAGAAAAACCGTTGTGTGGATTATTGGAAATTATGAAACATAATGAGAATAAATAAAATTATGTCTTGGAAAATTTTGGATGTTGAAATATGATGTGATTACACTTCATATGCATCATGGTTGTGTGAAATGGAAATGAGAATGAAAAGACCTCAGAGAGGGTAAAAATGAAAAGAAAAAAAAATGAAATGACCCTAGAGAGGGCGAATTAAGAAGAGAGTGAGATCCCTATGGTGAAAAACCCAAAAGTTTATCTTAGAAAGACTCCAAATGAGGAGTGTATTTGAGTATGTACGCGTATTCTTTTGTGAAAACCCGAGAACGACAGTGCATTGTGTGATTGCATGTAAGCATTTGCATTATGGTTGCATTTGAAAGAAGGATTTGTATTATTTATCAAGTGTATGTTTGAATATATTATTCAAGACTAAAATGACTTGTTTATTTTGTAAATTTAGAATTGTTGATATATTAAACGTATGATTGAATAAGGAAAATGATAATTTTGATTGTTTTAAATTTGTATGATTGAGGTTTCTTTTAGTGTGTATATTGTAAATGTAATATTATATTTTGGCATATGGTTGTGTTATTGATCTAAAATTTCTAACCTATTTGGGTATAACACACCCTACTAAGCAACGTGGAAATATACACCCCTTTATTTTCTAAAATTTTTAGATGCAGATATAGTTTTAGAGGGACCACAGGAAGTTCAGGAAGTGTTCCAGAAAGCAAAAGAACCATAATAATGATGGTTTTAAATTTATATTACCCTTTTTACATGTACCAATTTGAGTTATGTGGGCTTTTGTATGTTAAATTATATTTTGTTAGGTTGTAAAACATTTTTGAAAATATTCTTTTTTACTTAGAGGTTATTGTAAATATTTGAGCTTTTGGGCAAGAAGATGACTAGTAGATTTATTATACTTGTGAACAGGAGATAGTGTGATAATTGGTTTTGGAAAAATAAAATAATATGTTACAGTAAATCTTAACTTAATAAATTTATTTAGGATTAGACATTTTACTGAAAAAAAAAAAAAAATTCAAGGTGTTTTGATTGATTGTCAACATGGATAGGAGTAACCCTTATGATCAAACCCTTGACCTAGGGTCACAAGTCGAGTTATAGGTTGCCCAAAATTTGGGGCGTGACAAAGCATGGAGGGAAACCTCCTACACCTAGGTGGAAATTCAAAGAGTGGGGAAATATGAGATGTTTCATACAATAGTTATATATATTTATATCAACTACAATATTCTCTTCATATAAGGGATTATTCTTGTATATGTAAAGGTAAACATGATTGGTCAAATTGCAAGGCCACTCACATAAACGAACATGTCTTATGAGATCAATTGTTATTTTTAACAACTCATTCTCTCTCCCATAAATATTGTCAGCTCTAAGTTTAATGCATCTTTACAATGTTAAAATGCATCGATATAATTATAAGAAAAAAAAAAACTCACTACATATATAGTGTCAAAAATTTGTTCACTTAAGTGATGTGGGATATTGTAATTGGAGTTTGTTAATTTTATAAATTTTACTAACTTCTCATTTAATAAATTTAAAACTATTTACAAGGTAACATTTCAAAAACTTATTTTTCTATAAAATAGAAAGATATAATGTTAAAATTATGGTGTAATTTTTTCTCCGCACACGACTTATTTTCCTTTATTTTAAAGTAATAAATAAACATGAAAGATAAAAAATATCCTCATGTTAATGCCATTCTACTATACTAGGGATGGCAACGACACAATAAGCTACCCTCATCCCATCTCATCCCCATCTCATTTATTATATATATTTTCATCTCCACCTAAAAAATAAATTTAAATAAAATAAAGTGAGTATAGGTGATAAGGCAGAATCCTTTCCTGATTGATTCTTTCCTTGATCTTAGATTATTTGTTATTATGTAAATTTATCTTTTCCTAGTTTATAGGATCTTCCAACTGTATATACACTTGATATAATGAGAAACAATTACCTTAATAATGATTGAGGATTTCAGCCATATTTTACACGGGTTCTCAAACCTTTATATGGTATCAGAGCCGGTTCTGATTTTTTTTTTTTCTTTCGATCCTCTTCATGGCTACATCGTCGTCCTCATCATCTCCACTTCCGCTCAACACGATGGTGCATATGCTCACCATCAAACTGACCTCCTCTAATTATTTGTTATGGAGAAATCAGTTTATCCCTCTGTTGACCAGCCAAGATCTTCTTGGATTTCTAGATGGTAGTGTCCCAGCTCCTTCTCCAAAAGTTATTGGTTCTAACAGCATCACCCAGGTGAATCCAGCCTACACCTCTTGGTTAACTACTGATCAGACTCTCCTTAATCTTCTCTATTCTTCTCTTACAAAGGAGTCTATGAGTGAGGTACTTGGTCTGAGTCATGCACATAAGGCTTGGACCACTCTTGAAGCCTTTTTTTCTCACAGATCCAAGACTCGAGAACTCCAACTCAAAGATGAGCTTCAACGATGCAGCGAGGCTCGAAATCCGTAGCAGAATTTTCTCGACTCTTCAAATGGCTCTACGATCAACTGGCGGCAATTGGTTGTCCCATCGACGCTTTGAAAAGTCCACTGGTTCTTGAGAGACTTAGGTCCCGATTATAAAATTTTATCAACTACAATGCTTTCCCAGCCTCCATTACCTTCTTTTGCAGATATCATTCCAAAAGCTTTGAGTCATGAGATCTTTGAACGATCGTTGTACCAACAATCTATCAACTCAGCGTTCTACACTCAATGAAATAATTCCACCAGACCGAAAAGCACCAAGAGCAGGAAGCCCAAACCTTCCACTGCCTCTACCTCAAAATCGTCCCCATCTTCTCTTGTTTATTGTCAAATATGCGACAAAGAGGGCTACCTAGCTAAACGGTATTGGACGTTCCTTAATCTCAAGAAAAAGCAATCTGCCAACCTTGCTGAAGCTTTCGCAGCTTGCTCAATTCCGGACTCCAACGACTCCGAATGGTATCTGGATTTTGGTGCAACCCCTCACTTGACAAATGATCCCGATGGTGTAGATGTTCCTACTATCTACTCTGGTAATGAATGGGTGATGGTTAGTAATGGTCAGTCCCTTTCCATTTCTCATACTGGTTCTATTTCCACTCTTGTTCCCCAAAGCTCTTTATTTTTATCCAATGTTTTAGTTGTTCCTGGTATTAAGAAAAAACTTATTTCCATTAGTCAACTTACAAAGGATAATAATTGTTGTGTCATTTTTTCTCCCTCTGGTTTTACCATACAGGATCGGGTCATAAGAGTAGTGTTGGGGGTCAACAAATGTGAGAATGGCTTGTATGTGCTCGATCAAAATCATCATGCCCTTGCTTCCATCGTTTCTTCAAATAAGTTGTGTCTCTATTCCCTTGTGGCATGCTCGACTAGGCCACCCTAGTTTTCATACCATTAACTCTCTTTCTAAGTCTAGTTTTATTTCTTGTAGTAATAAATTGATGGGTTTAGATTCACATTTATGTGTTGGATGTAACATTGGTAAGAGCCATCGTTTACCTTTTTCACTTAATAATAATCGTTGTCCTTTGCCTTTTGATCGCTTACACTATGATTTATGGGGCTCTTCACTTGTTTGTTCTCTTACTGGTTTTCATTATTATGCAATGTTCATTGATGATTGTACCAGATTCAGTTGGTTTTTCCTATTAAAACACAAATCTGATATTTGGTACCTTTATCAATTTTCAACATTATATTGAGACTCAATTTTCTTCTAAAATTAAGTATTTCCAATGTGATGGTGGAACTGAATTTACAAATAATAAATTTCGCTCTCACCTTACGTCTTGTGGTATTGTGTTATGCATTGCTTGCCATTATACACCGAGTCAAAATGGGATTGCTGAACGTAAACACCGACATGTCACTGAAATGGGTCTTACCATTATGTTTCATGCTTGTGTTCCGTTATTTCTTTGGGTTGAGGCCTTCTCAACGGTTGTTTATCTCATCAACCAACTCCCATCACAAACTCTTGATGGCAAAACTCCCTACAAGCTCCTATTCGGTAAACAACCAAACTACTCTATGCTTCGTACTTTTGGATGTTTATGCTTTCCTTATTTGCAAGATTATGCTCCTAACAAATTGTCTCCCAAATCCTCATCTTGTGTCTTTTTAGGTTATAGCCCTCTTCACAAGGGTTTTCGTTGTTTTGATCACAAGACACAACGTCTTTATGTCTCTTGACATGTCCAATTTTATGAAACTGTCTTTCCTTATGCGGGTGATGATATGCAACAAATTCATAATTCAACACCTTATATTACTTTCTCTGATTCTTTCGAGTCTAACGATAATATGTCTTCTGATTTGTCGCTATCTTCTCCTGTTTCGAATCCTAATTGTTTGCCATGCAGTGATGACCTTCATGCTTCCTCCCCTGCATCTCCGGTCATATCTATCATTCCTTCTTCTAGTCCTCTGTCACCATCTGTTTCCATACCGACGACTTCTACCAACACTCACCCAATGGTTACTAGAGGAAAAGCTGGTATATTTAAACCTAAGGCCTATCATGCGTTGACACTTTCACCTTCGTCTCAGTTTTTTCAAGTCCTTCTTGCCATACAAGAGCCTCAGGGTTTCAAGTCTACGGCCAAACACCCTGAATGGCTTTCAGCTATGGATGATGAAATACAAGCTTTGAAGAAGAATGATACTTGGGATCTTGTACCTCGCCCTATCAATCATAATGTGGTTGGTTGTCGTTGGATCTTTAAGACCAAGCTCCGTGTTAATGGTTCCATTGAGCGTCATAAGGCTCGTCTTGTGGCCAAGGGCTTCTCTCAAATTCATGGCCTTGATTTTGAAGATACATTCAGTCCTGTGGTGCGTCCTGCTACTATTCAGATTATTCTATCCATTGCAGTCACTTATGATGGCCCTTACATCAATTAGATGCTAAGAATGTCTTTCTTCATGGTCATCTTTCTGAAGAAGTATACATGGAACAACCACCTGGCTACACTGATCCACAATTTCCACAACATGTGTGTCGTTTGAAACATGCTCTCTATGGACTCAAACAAGCCCCTCGTGCTTGGTTCCAACGATTCAACTCTTTTTTTTTATGAAACTTGGTTTTATTTTCAGTCAGGCTGATTCATCTCTCTTTGTCCATCATACCACAGCAGGCACAGTTTATATTTTGCTCTATGTTGATGATATGGTGCTTACTGGCACCAATCCTGCTTTGATCAAGACTCTTATCACTCGGCTATCCAAAGAATTTGCAATGAAAGATTTAGGTTCTCTACACTATTTTCTTGGTATTGAAGTCCAACATAACTTTCAAGGCTTATTTCTTAGCCAAACCAAGTATGCTCTTGATTTACTACAACGTGCTGACATGATTGAGGCCAAACCCATTTCTACTCCTTTTGTTGTTGGTCAACATCTCTCCACTATAGGGAAGCTATTTTTAGATCCCACTCTTTTTCGGTCTCTTGCAGGAGCCTGGCAATATTTGACCATCACTCGGTCTAATCTCTCTTTCAGTGTCAATTCTATTTGCTAGTACATGCATTCTCTAACTAAAGATCATTTTCGTGCACTCAAACGCATATTGCGTTATGTTAAAGGCATAGTACATCATGGTCTTCAATTTCACCGCACCTCCTCTCATGAGTTGCTTGCTTATTTTGATTCTAATTGGGTTGGTTGTCCTGATACACGACGATCTACTAGTGGCTATCTTATATTCTTTGGCATTAATCTTGTCTCTTGGTGCTTTAAGAAACAATCTACTGTTTCTCGCTCTAGTACTGAAGCTGAGTATAGATCCTTAGCCATTACTACTGCTGAAGTTGCTTGGATTGTTCAGCTCCTTCGTGATCTACGACTTCCCTTGCCTTCCCCTCTGAAGATATTATGCGATAACAAAAATGCTCTTTTTATGGCGGTCAATCCAGTCACTCGATCTCGATCTAAGCACATTGCAATTAATTATTATTTTGTTCGTGAATTGATTGCAAATGGTTCTTTAAAAGTCGCATTTACTCCCTCCCATCTTCCGCTTACCGATTCTTTTACCAAGGGCATCTCCAAGCCCCAGTTCCTATTTTTTCGTAACAAGCTTCATGTTATTCCTTCTACCACACTCAACTTGCAGGGGGGTGATAAGGCAGAATCCTCTCTTGATTTATTCTTTCCTTGATCTTAGATTATTTGTTATTATGTATATTTATCTTTTCCTAGTTTGTAGGATCTTCCAACTGTATATACACTCTATATAATGAGAAACAATTACCTCAATAATGATTGAGGATTTCAGCCATACTTTACACGGGTTCTCAAACTTTTATAATAGGAAATTCTCATACCTATCTCACCCTATTTAGACTTTTTTATTTTTTATTTTTTCAAACTTTTTAGTTTTTTTTCATTTTTTATTTAAAAATTTTAAATTGTATTAAAATAACTAAAATTTATAAATATTTGTAATTTATTTTTATGAAAAGTAATATTCTGAGTCAAAATTCTAAAAAATGAGAAAAAATCAATTAAAACAATTTTTATTTAATATTACATATCATCGAGAAGCATGATAAAATCAAACCCGAACCAACCTTGAACTCATCCCAAGTATTTCTAAAAAAAAAATCTCAAGCTTATCTCAAACTTGTTTCAAAGTCGTTTATATTTTTCTCAAACTCATTCTATTAGAGGTAAAATAGGACAAATCATCCCTACACTACACCATGGAAACTTCTCTCCTTTTCCCTTTTTTTCTTCAAATTTTTAAATTTTGTTTTAAAATTAAAACAAAAGGAAATGGGGACTAGATGCACAAAAATGATGTCACGTCCAATAATAAAAAAATAAAATAGAATAATTAGATTTAGGATATGATCGCATGAATGGATATGAAGAAGATGACAATGTTTTTGTTTTTATTTTTATTTTTTTGACATATTTTTTTATTTGAATAAAAAAAATCAAATAAAATAAATGTGTAGAGTGGGATGGGTGTATTTAACATCATCCAAATAAAATTAGCTCAAATATACATTAATGTTTGCTTTGTTTATTTTTACTATAAAGTCTCTCGTTTTATTCATAGTCGACTAATTCTTTTCATAATTAGAAAGTGTAGAGCTTTAATTTTTTCTTAACAGCATTCCATATGGATGTTAAAGTCAAAGGCTCCATCAAAATCTTGAAATCATTACTAATGTGGGCTTGGGTTACACTAAACTTGGTGGCAGGCTGTGTGGTGGGCTGGGCCTGACTTCTTGCTTGAAGAATTATGGGCGTTAGGCTGTCATGAGCCCACTTAGACGAGGAAGGAAATGAGTCTAAAGAAAATTGAAATAGCCCCTGTTGGTAGCATAAATGAGAATTAGTTTCTATATTTATCCAATTTTAGAAAATATCAAAAATATTAAATTTATGTTAAAAAATAAAATTATTTTAACAATTTAAAACAAAGTTCAGGTTAGAGCAACTATTCCCAACATGACCCTAAATGTGGGTTGACCCAATATGATAGGCCCAGACAATTGGATCATGTTCAACCGTCACTTCCAAAACTTTATAGTTGAAATTTTTCAACCTTATTGAAAACAAAATGAATAAGATTTATTGAATTCAAAATTCATTTTTGAAATTGAATGGAGATAATCTTTCTTTCTTTCTTTGTATGGGGCTATCCATGAGATGATGGCCCCTCGTTACTCAAAATGGGCTGGGTGTAGGGCTGACAAGATAAGCCCATGCAATGACCCACAGCCCAGGCCGAGTGAGGCATTGAATATTTTATTTAAAAACTCGGATATGAATAATTAAATATAATTAATGATGTAATAAATGAGAAATTAGGGGTGTACGAAAAAAAGAGACATGAAAAGGCCAGATTAGTTGTTTGATGATAACCAGCACGCCCTCTTCTAGGGGTCAAATCCAGAGGGAGATGTTGTGTTGGGGTTTGATATGGACCATCCATTCCAAGCTTCAAACAGAAGGTCCCTCATGTCTCCCATTTTAATTTTAATTTTAATTAATTTATTCAAATACCCCCCCAGAAAAAGGAAAAAAAAAAAAAAAAAAAGAGGGGATTATTATTAGATATAAAGACTAGAGAGAGAGAAGTAAGTCAAAAAATGAAAATTATGGTTGGAGCTACCCCAACTGTAGTGAAAAGGTGATGGGTCAAATCTGTTGAATTCTGCACTTTCAGTCAGTGTCTCCTATTTGGTGCATGACAGGTGTCCCAACTATATGGATTTCAATTTTTTTTTTTCCTCTCATTTTCATTATATAATAAAAATGTTTGAAGATATAAAAAAAAAAAATCACTATCTCCAATTTTTAAAAATAATTTTTAAAATTATTAAAAAATCATTGTCTAATAAGGTAACACACATTGCGATGAATATCTATTTAAAAATATTATAATATAAGAGTTAAATTATTTTAATTCAATTTAATTTGAGGAGATACGAGGATAAACTAAATAACCAAACATCAAACAAACAAACAACATAGAATTTTTATGTGAAAACCCCTCACTAATTATGAAGATAAATAATCACGAAGTTTAAAACTTTTAATCTACAATCCATTATTTGAGATGAAGTTATATAAAATCACCTTGTTGGTTATCCTTAAGACTTACTTTTCAAAACCTGTTACTTTTCAAAATCTATTTGTGATGTCCCACATCGGATAGAGAAGAAAGTTCATGACACTATATATATAAAGGTTCCTCTTAATCTTATAGACAAGTTTCATGATGACCCTTTTAGGCATGGTTGGAGATTCAAGCTTTGAATACCGTTTGAACTTTCCCACTAAACCAACTTTTTTAAACTTATGTATGACCACTAAACCAACCTTTTTAAACTTATGTATGAAGCTTTGAATACCGTTTGAACTTTCCCACAGTTGAAAAGTCACAAACTGAAAAGTTGTTAATAGAAGAAATTGTTATCATAAGTTGTTAGCAACTTCATATATAAACCTAAAAGATCATGTAATGTGTGAATTTTTTCTTTCAAACTTCTCCATCAAGATTTCTTTCAACTTTCAGATGGAGTTAACAACAACTTTAAATCATCAGTGGAAAATAAATCACTATCTAAAAAGTTTTCTAAGTCAAAATATATTAGAACAAAATTATCAGTTAATTTCTTAGTACTTGTTCCAAGTTTGTAGAACCATTTATACAAATAAGAACCTCCTTTCTTACATGATTTTTTTCTTCATATAGATAAATATAATCCAACCAATTGTAATTTTAAAATGATTTAAAAAAAAATTAAATGACCAAATACAAATAATGGATGAGTCAATATATAGATATGCCAAAAATCAAGTATTATTTCGAACTTTCAATTAGAATAATTTAAGGGTATAGTAAAATTTGAACTATTATTCAATAGTATAAATAAATGATATTAAATTACAGATAAATAAAATTAAGATATAAAAAAAATCACGATACAAAAATAATAAGTACGAGATACAAAGTAATGATACATATATAAAACAATAAAATCATTTATAAGATTAATAAATAAATAAAAAATAAATAAAAGACAATGGGAATATACAAAATAATGTAACCAAGATAGGTAGGGATGAATAAGGTACAATTGATTGCATTTTTCAATATGCCACCAAAAATGGTAACATTCAAGTCTTAAAAGGTTTTTCAAAAAAATTAAAAATATAGGAATCTTTTACCTTTTACTTTATACTAATCTATTCAAACAAATATTTTAGTGGAATCATAACTACCTCAAATGGACCTTCATAATTATTAATTACTCCAAAAAATCACAATCAACATACCTTTTCTTGAAAGTAAAAAAGCAGTTCCATGGAGACTCAATCAATGCTTTTAACACATCTCATTTTCTCTGTACTATTCTGAATACAAGAAGGAACAAATAGGAGAAGGGTAAGAGCTCCTATTCCTTGAAAATGGCTTCAAACTCCACCCAAGTACTTTAAAGTTGGATCTGGAAGAAATTGTGGGGCACCAAGAATCACATTCCCCCATTCATCTTTGCCTATTTCATTTCATTTCATTTCCACATAATCTCTGTCAAGCTACTTAGCCTAGCTCATGGTCATCTTTTATCATTCAAAGTAGAAAAGTCTACTCTCAAGAGCAGTGGAAAGTGACCCTAGAGAGCTTTTAGGCACAACATATGAGCAATGGATTTCTTGCCTTTGAAGATGTTGCATTCCTTTTACAAATGTTGATCATGTAGTTCTCGGTTGATATCTTGTTGGGGCACATGCCCACACATCCAAGGAGAAATTCAAGCTTAGTTACAAAATTTACCATCAAAATGCACTGTCCCACATCGGATATATAGGAGAAGTCATTATTAATATTATATACGTAATAAGTTCATCATCGTAACTAAATAGACATATTTTAAAGTCATTAATTTCAAAACAAATAATATTTATATGAAAAGAAAAACATCATTACGTATTTACATTTGTTTAGTAAAACCCGAGTTTATTTTCAGTAGTCTTGCACATTGGATCCATGCAAATTTGTAAAGTCGGATTGGATGGAGAAAGCATAAGCATTCCAACATAGGACCACGGGGCCCTATGGTTTAGGGTTTGCCAACAATGTATTGAATAGGCGTTTGTAATAATGAATTCGTGAGTAATTGTTACCTACTTGTGACTAGTGAGTTGTGTTTTCAGCACAGAAGCTTGGAGTTTTGTGGGTGGACCACCAAGCTAATGAGAGTCTAATTCAGCTTGTTTGATGATACCATATGCAAGGTATAGGAGGACACCCATGCCCAAAATCACCCTCTCATGATTTCTTTTGGGAAAGCCTCTTCTCAATTCACCTTGGTTTATTGAGATTCCTAGCTATGACTTTTGTTCTCACTTCCAATCTTAGGGCTTAGGGCTTGTCCAAGGGCTAGCTATAAAAATCAATGAACAAATTTGAGAGATAGCATGGTAGCTCTATGATTTTGGGAGGGCTTAGAGTTGGCTAAAAATATCATGCTAGTATAACTCCAAGTCTATGGCCTTCATTTTCCAATCCTTCAAATAAGATTAAACCAAATCTTACCATTCAATCCATAATGGTTGCATCGTAAAGTATTTTTAACTATTTTGAATTGATTAAGGTGACATTTGTTAAAGCTTATCTCACCGAGTTAATACTCAAAAGTCATTTGAGGGTGGTTTTGTAAGGGGCTAAAAGTGCTTCTTTTAGGTCTGATGAAATATTTTATCGTAAAAATTAGGTTTTTACACTTCTTTTGAATAGCTTCATGTTTTTTGTTTTTAATATTATGTAAGAATAAAATAAAAGAAAATGTTAAACCATCGATTAGGTAATTATTGAACTTTCAATTTCGACCATTAGATGAGAGTATAACATAATCAAAGTACAAATAAATGAGATCTCAATACAAATTAATCGAAATGCAAATAAGATACATAACAATGAGAGTAATTTGTACATGAGGTATATTAGGGTTGATCTCATTTTTTGATACTTAAGTGCTAAATTGTTTGTAAGAAATATTTGATGTTACCATAATTGATGTCTCATGAATCCTCATACTTCAAGAATCTCCTAAAATATATGAATGGGGGAGAGGGTTTACAACTTTACATATCCAAGAAGAGAAAAAATAAAAAAAACAAAAAAAAAACAAGTGAATGGGGAAGAGGGAAAGCACCAAAAGAGACCTGAATCCCCAAAAACAACATTGATGAAGAGGGCATGTGGTGGACCCCCATTTCAAACTCACACTCAATACTAAGACCCCATTCTTATTCAGAGATATAAAGAGAAGAGTATAAAGGGGCAGAGGGAGAGGGAGAGGGAGAGAGAGAGAGGAGGGGTTGTTAATGCTGCTTTGTCTCTTCCATTGGCCTCTTTTCTATTCACTCCTTTGTCCTGAGTCCTCAGTCCCAACCCACTGTGTGCTGATAAAGCCTGTTGGGCTTTTACTCTCCACACCACACCTCCCCACAACCCCAACCCTCCTCTTGTGGACCCTCTTTGTGGGCCTCCCAAGCCCAGCTTTCACATGTAACCCCCACCCCCCCTCCACAAAATATTTCATCCACATTCGGGGTCCCACCCACCAGCCTGGACATGGGTCCCATCCTTGACCACATTTTTTCCTACTTCAATTTCATATAAAGTGGCATCCACAATCCTTGCAACATTAATGGCACTGTCCCTGTAGTCGTAGAGCATATTTGATATATGGTGTAGAGACCGTCTATGAAAATTTATTGGGAAAAGTGTTCTTTGTTACATTCATTTGATTATAAAAAGATTTAAAAATACACTACCTCCCTACATCATTAAAAACACACTATTGATTTATTAAAAGTATTACTTTTAATTAAATATATATTTCTATTTTTTTTAATTACATATATTAAATTTATATTTCATAAATTTGGATTTTTTTATATATATATATACCTAATTTGGTTTCTATTTTGTTTGTATTTGGTGTAATCAATTTATTTTTATAGAAATCAAAACTTATACAATTGTCACCCATCAATTCCCATTCTTACCGACACCCAAAGTTTTCTCAATTAAAAAACAAAAAATAAAATAAAATAAAAATTAAAAATAAAAAGAGAGAGAA
Organism: Vitis vinifera; assembly: GCF_030704535.1. Taxonomy (NCBI): domain Eukaryota; kingdom Viridiplantae; phylum Streptophyta; class Magnoliopsida; order Vitales; family Vitaceae; genus Vitis; species Vitis vinifera. The sequence continues at coordinate 7,681,673 of NC_081807.1, read as the reverse complement.
TAAAAATTGGAGGTGAAGGAAAAAGGGGAAGAAGGAGAGTACCGACTTGGTGCCACCCAAAATGTAAATTCAGTGGGAGACCATAACATGAGTCTAGGAAGTGCCCCATTGGAAAAGGAAAGGGTAAAATGGGCAGAAGTCTGATCGGACGGTCAGAAGCGAGTGATGAAACGAACAGTAAAGACGAAATTAGTATTTTCATTTTACTTTCCTTTTTCTGCCCCGTACAACTTCCTATGTGAAATTGACACGGGCAGGGTGGAGTCCATCACATCAAATCTCTGCCCTTAGTTCGCTTTACAGCTGGACGGTGCAGATTGTCTCACCTGGCTGTCCCTCACCACTCACGTCCTTTCCCGCCACCCCGCTCCATCAGCTCTCAACCCTCCTACGTGGCAGGCTTTCGTCACCCCCACGTCATTCCCGTTCAACGGTCCAAAATTGTGAAACCTCTGCTCTGCCCCAAAATCCTTACACTGTGTTGAGGAGGGTAATTTAGGAAGTAGAATTGAATAATCATTCCCAACAAAGTTATAAGATCCTTGTTCCATATCACTACGATATCAACATATGATACGTCTCACACATCGACATTCACGTATCGGTGACCCACTCCTTGTACTTTGTGTCGGACACGTGGCACAAAATCGTTATCTACATTGAACATAACCTCACACGATAAACTGAAATTACAGAAATACCATTACCGGGGCATTTTAGTCAATGCGGAAAAGTGTTCTTGGTTGGCCTGCAACTCATGCAGAGATGATTGAGGAGCTTCGGGAATAATTGAAACATCATTAGAGTTTCTCTCTCCAACATAGTTTCTTTTCTTTGACCAAAATGCCCATGAATAAAGTGAGTAGTAACTCAGACTGCCATTCAACAAAGATATATAAATTCTTATAAAAATATTTTAATAAATAACCAAAATGCCTCTTCCGTCAGACCATCTGATCCTGACCGTTCATTTTATAATCAACGACAAAGAGAATGACAACAAAAAGGGAAGCTTTTCTCTCTTGGGAAAAAAAAAGAGGGCAAAAGAGAGGAGGGTGAAGGAGGTGGCGGTCTTATCTACGGTTGCTGTACACCCGGAGCAGAGAATCGGGGCCGTTTGTTCGGCGGCGGTGGCTGTGGTGGATTGGCTTCGCTGAGTCCAGGATTCTCGGAACGCGTTTCGCAGCTCCCACAGGCAGCCGCATCCAGCACGCCGACTGGACTAGCTGGAGCCGGCGGCTCAGGTCGGAGGTCTTTGAGCGGAGCCGATGGACACGTGTCGATCAGGTACTCCTCCATTAGTTGGTGACAGCTTCTCACCACTTCCTGTAACCAGAATTACCGGGAGATTTAGATTTCACTGGTTTCGATGCACACTTCGAATTTATCGCAAAATTAAATTATTTCCGACCAAACCCCAATCAAAACACCAAATTACATTTCGAACCCAGAAATTATTTATATTTTCTATAGAAACAAGTACGTCGACCACAAAGGTTATTTATTAATTAATCCTTACTCTGTCCACTCTCTCGTAAAAGGACTCCGGTGTCCAGTCACCACCCGCCGGAAAATCAACCCTCTTGCCGGAGGCGGAAATCACGGCAGCCGCTGCAATAACGGACGGTGAAAACCCCAAGAAATCGACGACTGGCAAAAGTATTCAAAAGCCCAAGACCCAAAAAGTAATTAATTTCATTTTTCAAAAGAAATGAAGAAAAGAAGAATCCGAATAAAGAAAAAGAAAGAAGAGAAATTACCACGGGTGGTGTTGAGAATGAGATCGGCAGAAACGGAGAAGACCCTGGTAAGAAGGTCGTGCCTGGAAGCGGAAGAGCAGGGGAGCTTGGAGGCGAAGTAATCGATGAAATCGAAGGGAGTGACAGAGCGTAATCTCCAATTGAGATTGGCCATGACCCATAGCTCCATTCTCTGAATAGTTTTGGGTTCAAACACGAACTTGGTCTGAAACATTTGGAGGTCAAGTAGTAGGGGTACATGAGTTTCCTCCATTTTCGCTGCCAAAGACAAACATGCCACAGATAACAGCTGAAACGGCCACCCATTGCCTTGCTGCACCCACCAAACAACTCTGTCAGATTCCGGCAAATTCCGGATAGGTAAGATTGAGGGTTACGGTCATACCGGAAGAGCATGACGAGAGAGAAAACGGTCCAAGTAGTTGACGGAGAGAATCGCCGTTACTGGTCTGAAGTGGTAGTATGCATGCACCTGCATCACCCAAAATCACCAATCCACTCCAAACAACCCCACCATTTCCATATTTAACCATACAAACACCTACCTTTAGGATCCAGTTAATGGAGTCCTGCCGGGAGGTGACGTCCACCGACCGGTCTCGGCACCGGCAGAGGTAGTCCTCCATGGGACGATGGTCCGGCTCGGAGCCGAAGAACCGCTCGATGGTCGATTCATCGAACGGCGGAGAATGGGCGTAAACCAACGGCGACGATCCTGGATCGGAGATCCACGTATCGGAATCCCAGGAAACCACGTCCTCGACGTCCTCGGCGCAGTACAAGCTAGCGGCGGCGGTGGGGGCGGAGAAGTGGTCTGGAGACTGAGCCATTCCGGTGATAAAAGACAAAACTCAAAAGGTCGACGGCGGCATTGGAGGCGGCGATGAGGCGCCGTATGGACATGGCCAACCGCTTATGGACTGGGGAGCGACATGGTGTTTCGCGGCGCACACGGTTTCTCTCTCTAAATTTTGGATTCTTCTTCTCGCTCTCTCTCTAAAAAAGAGTGTGGAGCGGGGGAAGTGAGATGAGCGTTCAGAAATAAGGAGTTTTGCCTGTCTTGTAGCACCTCTATTACTATCCATGCTCCTCCTTTCTTCGCGATGCACCGTATCATTACTCTCTCTCTCTCACCCATTTAATTGCCTTCCTACATTTTCTAATTTATTCGATTATATTTAAATTACCCACTTTGTTACATATTTTCTAATTTTCTTTTATAAGTAATAAAGAATATTTATAATTTTCTTTGGTTTAAATATGACAAATTTTTTAACTCATAAATTATTTCAATTTCTTTATTTAATTTTTTGACAAAATTATTTCCAAAAAAAATATTTAATTAAAGCTACTATTCAAAATTGGAATTTGTTGAGAAATTAAAATTAATGATGGCATAGAATAAAAAGTGTTATGTACGCACATTTATCATGCCGTGGACAAACCGCCTAATTTGATAGAATTTCATAAGGTAGGATGGTGTGACTTGTGACTTGGGTTCTTGTGTTCGGACGAAATTATGAAAATTTGAGGATAAAGTATAGAATAATATTATTAAAAGAGAGGCTACCAAAATCATAATATATAAGCATCCGTATCAAGTGGACATTATTCGCTTTGGACCTAAGGAGCCTTCGTAATTTTACAATGCATTACAAATTTTATATCCTATTCAATGTGGGATATCATAAGCAATTTCAAAACACGTCTATAAAATTTAAAAAAATTATATTTATATATTATCATAAACTTCTTACCCTATTCAATATGAGATATCATAAACACTTCATATAAATATAATATCATCATTATATTTCACGAGATTGTAAGGTCACCCCAATTAAACAAACTCTCACACTGAATTAAGAATCGACTTTAATATTATTATAAAATATGAGAATTCTTTGAGATTACCTTTAAAATTAATTTTTAATTTTTTAAAAAAAAAAATGAGATATTAAAAAAATTTTAATACCTCAAATATTAAAAGATTTAAAAATAATTTTTAAAGAGAGAAGGTAAAGAATTATTATATTTTATTTACAATTTATTATATTTTCTACTTTTAAAAACAAAATGGTACAAGGATATTTGACATGGATTTATTTATTTATTTATTTATTTATTTATTTATTTATTATATTTTTCTTTTATTGTAATTTCCTTTTATTTTCTTTTTTCTCCTTCATTGATAATTGTCCTATAAGGCTTCCGGTAACATATAATGAGCTTAAGGGATGTCAATGATACATAATTAGACTCAAAAGTCAAACACAAAAGTTGGTATATAATTAAACTAAATGATATTTAAAGCACACTTATTCCAACTTTTCAAATCAATTATACACCTTTGAACATATTATTTTACCTTATTAAAGAAGCCGTAAAACATAATTGTCTGACTTAATTGAAGTGGTTTTAATTTAAGAGTTTTTTATTTAAAGTACTTGTAATTGAAGTGCTTTTTTTTTTAACAATGTTTTTTTGAAGAAACAACCAAAATGGTTTTTCAATTTTAATAGTGCTTTTAAAATATTGCTAAATGCTCTTCTTCTTCTTCTTCTTCTTTTTTTTTTTTCCCCAAATGGGTTTATATTAGAAATATTTTTTTAAAGCTTTATGAAATAAACTCTGACTTCCTTACATTGGTTGTATTATCTCTGTTGATTTGTTATTAGTGCGCATGAGTCTGCTTGGTAACTATTTTCAAAAACATTTTTGAAAAATAGTTTGTGAGAATGGTTTTTGAAAACTGTTTTCTAATTTTTATGGAACAAAAATTTGTTTGAAAACCTAAAACATTTTTAACCTACTTTTAATATTTTAAAAATAATTTTATATCTAATATTTTATTTTTAATTATTCTATATGTTTGTATAATTATTTCTTAAAACAATTCTTAAAAAACAAATAAAAACAATAAAATAAATAAATAAATATAAAACATTATCTAAAAAAACCTTATTTTATGTTAAAACATAACATTACTCTAAAAAACATTTCACCCATCATTTTTGTTTTAGCATTTAGTTTGTTTTCAATGCTACATAGATTCCATGATTCCCTTCTTATTTAATATCAATCATATTTCTAATTTTGGGTATGTTCTTCGAACTATATTGTGTCCTATATATATATCCTCTTCTTGCCTTTGGAAGCTTCAATCAAATATTCTCTTCCATAATGGGTGTAAATTTTGGTCTACGAAACAATAAATAAAATCTTTTTTTCTTTTTCTTTTTCTCTTCTCTTCAATCATTACACAAGCCATTTTCATAAATTTCATGTCAAATATGATGTGGACACATAGCAAAGATCTTTATAAAATGAAGAAAATAGAAAGATTTAACTAAAATCAATCAATTTTCAAAAACAAATTCTTTCATTCATTTGATCATTCTAAATTGAAAGGTAGTCCATGTCCAAAAAAGAGAGAGATTCTTATTGAAAGTTACAAAAATAGTCACACCCATGCACTTATGATAAAAGATGTCACATTCTAAAAAATAAAAAAATAAAAATGTAACCTTTTTGAAAAGATAGGCACCTTAAATAATTATTATCTTCAATATCCATAAATTTAGATTATTTATTTATTTTACTTTAGCTTCATACATAAAAATTGCCTAATACATATATCATTATTCAAATTCATCCTCACAACCCGTTAGGATGATAAAATTTGATATCATTCATCAACATAATTTCAATTCAATACATTTTTCACTAATTTAAATTAAGTATAATTATATTTGAGTCTAATATGTATCGATATGATCTATTTATATGTCAATTTGTATAACTTGAATTTGATTAATTTAATAATCTTATTAATTAATAAACTATAACTCTAACCTATTTATTCTATATTTAACTCATTTAAAATTTGATTTTGAATAAATAAATTAATTAAATTACAAATTATTAGATTGAAAAGTTAGTCGTATAGACTTATATTACACCTAACTTAACCTAATTATTTAATAAGACCTGATTATTAAATGAGTTAAATAAATTAAACAACTTATATTAAAACAAATTACTTATTTAATAATTAAGTCGCATTTGAGTTCATATTTTTAACTCTATTATTAATCATGTCGTATTCCAATTGACATATTAGTCATGTCGTATTCTAGTTGACATATTCGATCATACCACCAATGTTTGAACTTTAATATGACATAAATACAACTCACCGACACAAATTATGACTCGTTAATTGTTATAATAAAATAAAACGATTGTGATGGAATACGATTTTTACATCTTATTTTAAAATAAAATAAAATAAAATCTCTTATAAAAAAAAAAAGTTATCTTAAAAATAATAATTTAAAAAATCATTAGAAAATCCCAATAAATAATTGCCAGAATTTTCTTGAAGAACACATGAAATAGGTATACCCTTGTCGTATGTAAGTTTCCAGTAATCCAAGACCCACCTCACAGGGTAGTTGAGACCCAAAAATCAGACACTTAGACCAAATTTTCCAAATGTATTTATCATCCCCAAGAAAATAAATAAAACTGAACATGTCCAAAGCCATTTCATCATTTAATTCAATTCAATGGGGCATATCTCTTAAGGGCCTCCATGTATAATCATTGCCTTCAAGAAACTACATATATAATTGTACTACGTCAGCTTTCAATTATACCAAGCTCTCCTACTCTACTTATTTCATTTCTTTAAAACATTTTTGTAAAATTAAATGATTGCATGTCTCTTAATTATTCCATCAAAACTCAAAAATATGTAAAAATTGCATTAAATGAAATTCAAAAAGAAGAAATGTAATGGGATATTCAGTAAAACTTAATACTATTACTTAATAATTTAAGTTAATTTTAAGTTAAATTATACTTAAGTTATTAATTTAAAATATTAAGGTTGTTGGATAAAATTAACTTAAAACATATTGTAAATCATTAAATTAACATATTTATCCATATAAATTATAATTAAGGCAAAAAAGTTAAGTAACAATGGAAGTGGTGGAGTAGTAAAGGAGATTGTGAAGATAATTAGGGAAGAAAATGTTAAAAAAGTAAAATAAAGATATAGACTTAAGAATAAGTTGATTAATTTTACTTATTACTTAAAGTTGTTTTTTAAGTTAAGTAATATATTATGTTATTTTACCAATATTGTTTAATTTATTTAATAACTTAAATTAAATTATTAAGAAATTTTAAGTTATTAAGTTGGTTTAGCAAACACCCACTAAGCCAAAACTCGGTTTTCATATCATTATTTATCGCATTGAATTAATTAAATAATTAAAAGTGTATTTGACAGTATTTTTATTTAAAGTATTTTTAATGGAAGTGTTTTTCCTATGAGAATTACATATCAAATGTTTCTACAGAAAATAGTACAAACGATTTTTCAAAATTTTAAAAATATTTCCTATAATTTATTAAATATCTAATTTTTTTCAAAGATACTTTTTAAGCTAAAAACGTTTTTTAAAATTACTGTCAAACAAAATTTAAATCATATTTCTTATACCACCTAATATTTTCTTTTTGATAATAATGATTAAGTTATATTAGTATTTACACTGAGTATTAATTTCGTTTATGTGGCCTACTATTAGCTTTTATGGCTTTAGTTTTGATATTGAAAAGTGAAAAAAAAGGTTTTTTTGTGTTTGGTTCATTATAGAAATAAAATTCAAATAGAATTGAAATTGATTAAAATATTTTACATGTTCAGATTATTTAATCTTTATATAGAAAATAAAAAGTAAATGAAATAAATTTGAAGAAACATGTAAAATAATTTATAAACTTTTAAATTTATTTATTTATTTTTCACTTTTTCTTCTTTTTTTTTTCTTAATTTTTATTGTCTTTCCCTCAAATTTTCTAAGAATTTAAAATCTCTTATTTGGTTCAACACAAAGAAAAAAAGAAAAAAATATATATATATATTTAAAAATTTATATATATTATCAAATTGTTCATTAGTATGCTGGAAATTTTCTTAAATTTAAAACTACTCTTCTACCATTTTTCATTTTTATTTTCTCTCTCTCCTCCTTTAGGTTAAATTTCTCAAGACCCATCCAACATAAAGAAAAAGTGAAAAAAAATTTAATTAATAAATTATTTTTATATAAATTTTACACAATTATTTTATTTATTTTTTGTATTTTATATAAAAAATAAATAATTTTAAAAATGTGTAAGTTAATAACTAATTTTAATTATATTTTATATATTTTTTTTATGATAAATCAAAATAATTTTCCTTAACATTTTTTTTCTTTTCCTATGTTTTTGTAGAATCAAGTGTATTATAGATCTCTTTAAAATTTAAATTATTTTTATTTTATTTTTAATTAAAATGAAAATAATTATTATTTTTATAACGAGAGGACTTCAAGGACTAATGAAGAGAAAACAATATATTTAAATTGCGTTTGACAGTGATTTTAATTTTTCCAATAATTTTTTTATCAAGTATTAGAAATATTAGAAATACTTTCTAAAATTACTGTGAAACGCATTTTAAAGTGTGTTTAGCAGTAATTTTAAAAAATATTTTTACTATTTTTAATGGTTGAAAAATAATATTTTCAAGTGTTAGAAAAGTTAAAAACATTTTTAAAAATCACTATAAAATGCACTCTTAAATTTTTTTTTGTTCGGGATTTACCTATTATAAATAAACTTTGATGCATGAAATTCAAATGCCAACTATTTAAACTATTGGGACTTATTTGGTCCTTTTTTTTTTCCACCTTTTGTCATAAATGAAAAATGATAATTTATCTTTTGTCAACAATATACAGGAAACTCTTCCTTTAAATATACAATATCATCAACTGAAAATTTATTTAAAAAATAAAAAAAACACATTCGATTTTCTCTTTATAAGCACAAATCTCTCTTTAAGAAAAATAATATATGTATAATCTTTATTTTTTTCCTCTCATTCTTGCTTTCCTAATTTGGCTTCACGTATATAGTAAGTTGGACTTTAAACAAAGTGGGTTTCAAATGTATTGTGGAAATATAAGTCTTGGTGGATGTGAAAGTTTCAATATTGTGGTCTTTGAAAATGTCTTGATTTAAACATGCACAAGACCAGCAGCGTAATAACTCTACTATGACCAGTGAATATTACCCACCTACTACTCAATCCAATCATTCATTCACCCATTCTATTATTTGACTTAGTCACACTCTCAATCCACCTCCCAAAAATTTTAATCTCAAGCATCTTAAATTTCCATTCTTTTATTTTATTTATTTTCTAATATCTATATTCGTACTAACATGTCATACGGTCCAAAAACTTAATACTTATTATTTAATTATATTTAATTTATTAACTTAAAATTTATTACTTAATTCTTATTTTAAGTATTAAGATTATTTGATGAAATTAATTTAACGAGATCAAATAATACTGGAGATGGTGTAATAGTAAAAGGGATTATGAAATTAAGTAGAGTAAATGGGATAAAAAGGTAAAATAAAGATATGAATTTAAGAATAAATTAATTAGTTTTAATTATTACTTAAAGTTGTTTTTTATTTTAGGTTATATCATTAAGTTTTTTACCAAATATACTTAATTTATTTAAAAATCTAAATTAAGTTATTAACTCGTTTTAAGTTATTAAATTGGTTTACCAAATGATGTTAAACTTAAAAAGGTGATAAATCAAAATAAAATATTAAATAATTTATTATAACTTTTTGATTTTAAGAAGTCTTATTTATGATGAATATTAACTAATCTTAATAATTTTCTTAATAATCCAAAAAAATGAACTATATATAGATGTCTAATTAAATATTTAATCATTGGGACATGAGTAAGATCCAACCAAAAAGTCCCCATAAATTAAATTTCTGAAATTTGTGAGAAACCTAGCTTTGATTTGAGCATACCCTAATTGAATAAAAACAAAAGAATAATATCCTTGGATCTGACAGCTAGAAAGGAACTGTTGTGGGAGAAAATGGAGGAAGATGAACCCCAATTTCAACACAGCTTTCAATGGGGCAGAAATGAACCAAACTTTCAATGGAAGTGACACCTAAGGTCTTGACTTCAACCCAACCAAAACCCTTATGATGAAACTTTTGTTAAAATCTATGTCTTATTCTTCTCCACCAAATACCCATCCCCTAATCTTAGGTTTGTTCTTTTCTAGCCCCAATTAATAATTACTTCACACCTCTATTAGTTACAATAAATTTTGTAAAATTAAAAAACATAAAAGGGTGTGAGAAATTTTCAATTGATCATAAATTTAAGGTTAGAAAGTTCCTAAATTTGGTAAGATGTTTTATTTTTTCATTGGTTCTTCGCAATGCTTTATTTTCTTATCATTTTTTTCCGGACAAGATCATGTCTTGTTGACTTAATTGAACATTGATTTTCAATGCACAAAAGCCTTCATTTATTTTAGAAGTCTCTGACAAATAACCGGCCTATAGTTTTTTGTATGATTAAATTCTTTGACCACCTTGTCAAGCCAAATCTAACCAAGAAAAAAGAAAATGAGTTACTTTTAAATATACATTTTAAAGAAATCTTACGGATATTTCTAATTTAATAGAAAATATGATACTATGTTGAGACGATCTCTTATATAAATTTGACTAAATTTTGATATAAATTTAATGTTTAATAATATTGTTGACAATGATTTTATGTGTCCGTATTAATTGAACTATATATTAAACAACGACATTAATGTTATTTTTCTTTAATCCTACTCCCGAGTCTAGGAGTAGCCAATTTTTTTAATATTAAAGTTAGTAAATGGGATCCATGGAAAAGCAATAATTCATGATTTATGATCGCCTTATCAATGTCTAAAAGACAGATGATAATCTAGGAAAAATTACTAGGCATCATGTGAGGATGAGAGGCATGAATTTCGCCTTGCATTGAGTTTGGTTTGATGCTTGTTGATGAACATGAAGGGCATGAGCTGTCATGTCCTCTCCTTTACATTAATTCACTTAATTTTAGGAATGAGAAGTCAAGAGCACTGGTGGGCTTCATGCCATTCACGACTTAGGATGAAGACAACCTTGTGGTTATACTTCCGAGGAAATTGCATGTAAATTCAGGCTTGGCTGGATTTGAAATGAGGCCTAGCCTCAATTTCAACTTTCCAAGGTGGTAGGGATAAAATTCTCAAGTAGGGTCTTACATTTTTTTTTTTAATAATATTATTGTAGATGTAAAAACTTTAGCAGGTTAAATTACTGCCACTAATTTGATGGTCAAAATTTAAGGATTATTGTAAGCATTAAATTATATAATTTTTTAATAATATTATTGTGACTTCTTAGTTCAATAAAGTTTGAGATCGTCATATGATAAGACATAACATTAAGCCTTATAAAATGAAATCAATCAAATAATTAGAGTGGAATTAGAAATGATTTTGTCTTGTTTGAAAAAGTCCAATGAGAATTAGAAAGAAATGTCTTTTTATTGATAAATTTTTTAAATGAATGAGATAAATTACTAAAATTAAAGAGTTGAATTCTATGAATTAAGGAATCGAATTTTGGGAATTTCAAATTTAATGATCTAATTTCATTTATATATAATGGTGATTTTCTTTGATGAAGGCGATTGAAAAATAACTTTACAAAAAAAAATTGTTTCATAAGATATTCCCATAAGTCGAAGGAAACATATAAGGTACTATAATTCACAGTTTAACAAAGTTATTAGAAAATAAGTTGTATTAGACTCTTGGCTGGATTATAACAAATAATAATAATAATAATAATAAAACACTCTTCTATCATTCTTTGAATTGATTAAAATATCGAAGCAGATGATAATACTATTTTGTAAAGAAAAATAATAATTATAACAATGTGGGTTTTGTGCTAGGTTAACATTTTCCTTCATTTCCATCCCTTAAGCTAATAAAATTGATTGAGTGGTAGTGAGTAGTGAGTTTTCACTTGTTCCATTTTGGTTGGTTCTTAGATTTGTTTCATAGACTAAATAAAAATAAAGGAGTGAAAATGGCCAAAAATAATAACATACTTTGTTTAATGAAATATAAAAATAATGTGGGAAATATCAAATATAGGAGGTCCAAATGTCCCTCCATTCTAATGGGTAGACCCAAGTAGAATAAACCCAGAGCTTTGGACCCAATCCCATGAAACTGGGGAGAGGCCCATTGAGTGATGAAAAAGATTGGTCTCAATTGGCCACAACCTTCCTATTTTGTCCAAGAAGGAAAGTCTTCTAAGTTGTAACAACCCACACATTATATAAAGACAGATATATATAGCATCATACCAACACTTGCAACATCATTATCATTTCAACTAGTTTTAAATAAAACATGGAGGAAAAAAATAAAAAAAGGCTCCAACTAGTTGAGCATAATCACTACTAGCTAAAATTCATGAATGATGGGATGATGAGTGCTAAAAGCAAAATTCTATGGATTTGAAAAAATTAGGCATTAACCCCATTAAAAAAAGTGGTATTTTAGACATTTATTTATTTGTTCTATTCTTGTCTCAAAATGATTGAAGAATCCGACATGAGTCATGTTCAAATCCCATTATTGTTGTATTAAATGGAAACATTATCTTAACCACATTAGTGTCAATTAATATGCGACACAATTATTTATCCTAAAACTTACTGATGGCGACAATTATCTTTCATGAAGAATAATTTTCTTTACACTTCTCTATGGTTACGATCCAATGGCGAACATGGATGAATCAAATCCATCATCACTAGAAATGATTAAGAAATATGATCCTTTTGCACCTAATCTTGAGTTTTAAATTTAGAAATACCAAAACAATATGTTATTGTACATTATCATGGAATTAGTTGATGCTACTACCTTAGCCCCTCTAGTTTCATCCGTTGAATTTGCTTCGAAGACTTGGTCTCGATTGTAGATTCAACAATGACAAGTCAAGATATGAATTCTTAATGGAACATAATAGACAAACCATATAACCAATTCATTTGGTTAAGTCAACCATATAATTTTTGTATCCATTTAATTAGCATCTTTATAATTATTATATTAGCATTAATTCCACAATTCCAACAAGTAATTATGGTCTATGACTTTCTTTGTATCAAGCAACTATCATCAATATTAGATGAGACATCATCGACAATTGGACCATTAGCAATTTGGACATTATCAATAAGGATAGCAAGAGGACCATCAACAATAGAAGAAACAAAAATAGTGGGTTGAGAAGGACCAAAGGCATGGACAAACCTTTTCAATACCTTTCTTTGTCCATCACTCATAGAGGTTGATCTAGCCAACCCATGAATATACTCGACTAGGAGTATATGTATAGGATATCTACATAAATCATTGTAAAACAATTTCAAATAATTTGTTAATGTACTTCTCTACATCTTTGTGCTCTCCTCGAAACTCATTTCTAAATGTGAAAAAAAAAAAAATTCTCAAACCTTTCTCAACAAAAATCTACATTTTTTCACCCCTAAACTAATTTCAACAACTCTCTTCATTTCTATACCAAGAAATCAAACTTCCACAACTATTTTTTCTTACCCATTTTTTCCATGGCAATCAACCAAAAATGAGAGGATGAGTGATGGTGTTAGTGAAGAATCCTTGGGAATCAAGGATGTAGGAGAAAGAAACTCATTGGGAAGAATGGGCTTGACTCAAATTGAGAAACCAAATAAATATAAATATATATTAAAAAAAATAAATAGGGAGAGTATTTTTTTTTTCTTTTTTCTTTGTTCAAATTCTTTGGAGCCTTTTTCCCATGTTTGAAAAATAACCCTTTAAGAAAATTTTCCCTTATTGTTATGCGCCAACTATAGTGATGAATTATTTACATTATAATTATTTATTACACCTTTAATCATTTTTATTAAAAAGAGAGATAAAATTAAAACAATTGTATACTAAAAACTAATAAAAGAATTTTTTTTCTTCAAAATTTATTTAAATTGAACATAAATAATAACTTGAGAGTGTAATTTAAATTAAATCATTTTAAGTCATTAATATTAAATATTAAGTTTTATAAATCTCCCTCTTAGTGTATTTAGTGTATTTGATAAAGTGATTTAAAGGATGTTTGATAAAGAAATTTATTAATTTAATGAATTAATTTAAGTTATTAAATATATTAAGTATGTGTAATAAAATAAGCTAATATTATAACTTAAAATTAAAAATGATTTTGGTAAATTAATTTAATGAGTTAATACAAGTTAATAATTTAAATATAATATAGCTTAAAATCATTTTAAGTTGTTAAGTATTAATTTTTATCAAATGTTTTCTTTGTATTGCAACTTAAAATTAAAAATGATCTTAATAAATCAAATTAATGATGTAATGTCACTTAATGACTTAAATATAATTTAACTTAAAATCATTTTAAGTCACTTTAAATCATTAAGAGACTTAGCTATTATTTATTTTTTTATTTTTTTTAACTTTTTACTTAAAAACAACTTACTTTTAGATTTTAGATAATTTGTTTGTTTGTTTTTTTCACTTTTTATTGGCGTATTACTTATGACTTAAATTTTTTAATTGAATAGAAAAATTTAAAATATTTGATTTTTTCTAACTGCTAAAGGTGAACCATCATAATTATACTAAACTTGTTTATTCATTTTCTTATAATTTAATAAAAATAAAATATTAAAAAATGAACAATTTAATACTTAAAACTATTAAACACTACTTGTTCTTAAGTTTTATTTAGAATTAAGTTAAAAAAACAAACACCCCCTTATAAAGAATTTGATAAATTAACTTAATGACTTAATAACTTAATTTAAATCATTAAATGGATTAAGCATGTTTAGTAAAATAATTTAATATCATAACTTAAAGGTAAAAATAACTTTTAATATTAAAGTTGAAATAGTTAACCTATTTTTAATCTTAATTTTTGTCTCATTTGCCCATGTTTAATAAGAACATATTTTACAATCATGACTAATTTTTTATAATACATATTTGTGGTTATCTTATGTATTTAAAATACTTTAATTATGAATGTTTAACAAATAGATTTATTACTTAAGATTAATAAAAATAAGTATTAATTAATATTAATGATAATAATTTTAAGTTAATTTTTTCAAATGATTTTAATACTCTAAAGTAAAAATCAAGTAATTAAAGAATAATTTAACTTAAAATCCGCTTAAGTTATTAAATAATAAGTATTAAGTTTTATCAAACAACCTCTTCTAATTTAATTTAAGTTATTAAGCATTATGTATGTTTAAAAAAATAAATTAAAATTAGAACTTAAAGTTAAAAATAACTTTTATAAATCAATTTCATGACTTAATATAACCTAATAACTTAGTATAATATAATTTAAAGTCTATTTAATTTACCAAATGTCCTCTTAATATCATAACTTAAAGTTAAAAATAATTTTGGTAGATTCAATTAATGATTAATATAACTTAATGACTTAAATATAATTTAACTTAAAATCATTTTAAATCATTTTCAATTGAAACGTATTAAATTTTACCAAACGCAGTCTTAATTTGAGCAGTATTTAATCTGATACACTAACACATTGGCACTCATAAATCTATTCATCATAGAATTCAATATAGGTGACTCAAACTACACACTAGAATATTGCATTGACCATGTTCTCATCTATAATAATATTGTTGTATTTACATCAAATCCAACTCCTATATTCTAGAATCAGTAATGGCTTCCAAGGCCAATTACAGAACCAGTAATGGCTCATTCTCATCATTATGATTTTTCTCTCTTTCCTTTCAAATTCAAACTTGCAAAAACACAACTGCCAACAAAACTATAGTGCATGATCATTATTAATTTAAGGTGGTGCTTTACATTTTCATTTCCCTGTTTCTGAAGCACTCCATGGATGGCAAACTTGCAAGCTTGAAGTTATACTGAAGGAAAGTACTTGTTAAGGTTGCAGGGGAGCGAATAGAATTCTTCGCTCCTGGTATCTGTATGGAAACTCCTGAATTTTCCCCACCAGTGCCTACCGCTGTCTGCTCGAGTAGAGCTGTGGGCACGGTCCAGAGTGCAATCCAAGAAGAAAGCAACTATGGCTGCAACTGTTGCTGGGGATTGGAAAATCACTTGAACTATGTTGTTGAACTGCAGAGTAATGAGGATATCATCATAAGGTGTCAATAACAATGGTGAAGTCATAAGATGATTGAGTGATAAAGGCATACTCACTGAAATTGTACTGGTGTGAACAGGGCCATGACCGGTCACAAAGACGTATTCTTTGAAGTATTGTGGTACTGAAAGACCCATGAAGAGAGAAAACCCTAGTATGAACTTTGACCTGAAGCTGTTCAGGTTACAGAACTGGAGGAGACTGAGACCGGCTGAAGCTGCTCAGACCATTGCATTCCTTAATCAAAATTCATCTAATGCTATTTGTAGGATGTTCAGGAAAATAACATCAACAGATCCAATGTGCTAAAGATAATAGGAAACATGATTGTTCATTTTGGTCCTTTGTCAATTGAATTAACAAAGGTCTAGATTTTTTTCCACCGAGGTGTTATTTAATCTTCAATCAGGAAGCAAGTTGACAATGTATAAGGCGTTTATACTAGTTTTCTGCTATAATCAACAATGTAAAAAAGACGGTTATTCCTTCAAATCAGATAATGAGAGGATTGGTCAATGGTGTTACACAAAGTTATGATAAAATCGTATTAGTGTAAACGAACTCAACCAAGAAAGCACTTCTCTATCTGTAACATCCGGAACTTTGGCATCAACCACATCTTTTGAAAAACTATTCTTAATTTTAGACAGTCCAATTATAGCTGGAAAGCTTTTCCATACTTAGATCATGTATGCATACCAAAGATAGTAATGGTGCAAGGATTTGACACATATTTTCTGATGGAAAGGAGTCAACAATTCTTGGCAGTCTTCAGTCCTCCAGTTAGCCACACATGATGTAGCACATAGCATTTGTTCGATGAAGGTCCTAAATAAAGTGCTTTAGGATTCATTGTAGATAAGTTCCCTGATTTGGTAAGGTAACAAATATGTGGATAAGGGTATGAAATATGCATGTGGGAATGAGCAAACAAGAATGAGCTCTTACAAGAGATCAGGGGGAAGAAGAGAGCTCAGGTGAGGTGTGTTTTATTTGTTGTTTTCTTGTACTAATGATTTACACTAGTTACTATGGCACATGGCACATCTATGTGCTTAAAGTACATTCCCATGTGTGGGGTAGAATTTGATCATAATTGGGGAAAAGATTTTAGGTGGCTATTTTCTAAGTGGGAGGCACCAAATGAGCAATCTGCTTTAATAGAATACTATAGATTGCCATATTGACCATGCCCTCCAAGGGAATCTATCTTCCTATTGGGTTCAACAAAACTAGTATAGTATTACAGAAGCTAACATTCCAACCGGGGAAATGGGTTGTCAGGACACAAATGACAGAGGAAGGTAAACTTCATTATTATCTCAACCACTAATTTGAATGCACCATGGTTTTGATTATTTTAAATAATCTGCAAGCATGTGGATCAAAATTCAAAGCTACAACTTGCACATGATCATGATGAAAGCCAACTGAATTTTTGACCTTTGCCCATTGAATAGTTGGGAGCTTCAAGATGGAGCAAGTAAATTAAAGAAACTATAACAGGTTCAAGGGATGGATTTAGTAAGCTATGATGACTGGTGTTAAGGGTTAATTTTTTTCAGCATACAGTCACTATCTGAGTTTTGACTTCAATGTTAACTCCTAAGAGCAGTTACATTACTCTTGGTTTTTGAATAATCAATTTGACTTTGTTTAGGAAATGGATAATGATAATTGACACAGAAGAACTTGGCCAAAATGTAGAAAGAAAACTGGCAAATGAATGTCAAAGTAGATGATGCTGATGCGAAGCATTAAGCAGCAAGATATTTAGTAGGTTCACTGACAGGGATCCAAAGCAAGATCTACGTTCCTATTGATTAGAAACTCCTGTTTTTTAATGGCCCTTCTTCCAGATTATTTTTCTAGGAAAATTACTTATATTTCATGAAGATATATATATTCAAACTTCATTAGGTTTGGCTAACCATATTGTTGAGAAAGGGATCAGATTTAATCCATCCACTCCCTCCTATTCTTGGCACATAATTACTTGTAGTTTAATTATCATCACACATTTTTTTAACAAAAATCAGGCATAAATTCTTTGAAAATTCCCTTGCATGACCAATTGAAACAATCATTACAGAAACTAAGCAATATGAAAATAAGCAGAACACAAATTTCAACAATAACCTTGACTAAGAATTGAAAAGGGACACATACCAACATAGGCAAAGAAGATGCAGTAGATAGCTGCTACAATTGGCAAGGGTATAGAAGCAAATATAGCTCCAAATTTTCCTGTGCAGTGACATAGAATATGATACCATCAACTAATGAATAAAACCAAAAAATTAATGCCAAATTCCAATTTGCAATATATTAAAAGAGAAATGAAGAATGCTACAGGTGTTAAAGTAATAATATTAGATATCAATTGTGAATCAAACTAGAAACAAGAGAGTTTCTGGATCACCTTGTCTCTATGAAGTAACATACCTAATACAGAAAAGAAAAGCATAAACCCTGCTGAGATTTGAATTGCTCTCCGACTTCCAACTCGTGTCAATCCCAAAAGACCAGTGTTTTCACTGTAATTCAAAAATTTATATATAATAAGATCACTCATATATGCAACAAGATATATGCTTAGATTAGGATGTCCACCCTCTTGATAAATCCAACTGTGGCATTCATCTGGTTCCCATACAGAAAATTGAGAATCATGACACATTGGATCGGTTGTAGAAACTCCTCTACAAAATTAATTAATATGACCAGTCCACAAATGCAATCTATGGAGCTGTCTTAGAACCCACTAATTCCTTTCTTTTCTATGAGCAGTTAAAAGAAATCAATAATTAAATTAGTTAAGACTTGACAGGTTGTAACATGGATTCCAGAATCAGAAGCTAGGGATACTATTCTGCAAGTTTATTATGCCAAAAAAGTTAAGAGTTAAACAGAGGTCAGAATAGCAGACATCCTCTTTAAGGATCCTCCCACTAAAATGTGCAATTTTTCCAGCAGTTTAAATCCATTACACTGATGCAGTGGATCCGCTTACAGCACCAAACATGCCATCCAGCAAAATAGCGACTCCCTGAGAATCACCCAAAAAAAACAAAATGATCCAGTACCAATGTGTAAGTATGAAGCACATCAAATCACAAAAACATGTCTAGACAAAGAGACATCAAAGAATTTATTTCTACCTGCCAGCCAATGCCACGGCTAAGAATAGAAGGTGGTATAGGTGTTGCACTACTATATCTTGATGCTGCAATAAATGTACCTGTAGACTGTAAAAAACAAAGAAAACTTTATCCTAAAAGCAAATAAGTTAACGTGGAATGTGAAGCAATGATGCAAATTCAAGAAACTTAGCAAGGAATTGTGTAATGAATGAAAGCTCTCTCTCTCTTATATATATATATATATATATATATATATAAATCTGCATCTACTGCTTCTTTCTTATTTATAAATATAAGAATCCCAGAAAATTCAGCCACCTAATATCTTTACATGGGTATTTCTCAAGACATCTTAACTAGGATATCCCTCTCATTTCAGGTACATGTAGAAAGAAAATATTAGAAAATACATCCAAATGTAAGACCAAACACTTGCTGTATCCTGAATTGCTTTTAGCAAAAAATTAAAACAGAAAACTCATTATATTAGGCAACCATCTAAGGACAAGGCTAAGGAAGTGCTCAAAACTAAACAAACCTCAACAACAGCAACAAAAGTTGCGGCCATCACTGCAAAAGCATTTCCAGCATGAAAAGTTGGACCCCCCCATTGAAATGGATATGGAAATCTTATCCTGCATGTGATGGAACAACGTCTTGATAGTGTTAGTGATCCACAAGTTTCTAATAGAGGTGAAAAATAAATAAACAGCTCCTATGTAGTTGAGTAAGCAGAGATTTATTAATAAAGGACAATAACAGAACAGGTCTTAAACCATGACTCCCATTTAACCTTAAAGAAGTGAAATAAAACAGTGCAAAGTTTATGGAAGCTTAAGAATTTTAAAATCAAAGCCTCCCAAGTATATAAGGCTTAATATTTACATTATATCAGCCTTTTCTGTTGCAGTGATAGCACTAAATCATGGAATTCTACACTAATTTATGGAATTTAAAAACCCTGATGATGACCAGCTAACATCTTAATCAACTCAGGCCATTCAATTGTGTGCTAAATCTTGACTGATCATAGTCTAAAGTTACAATTGATTAATGAATATTGCTAAAGTCACTAAAAACGCTGTTTGTCAACATCATTAATCAACACTTAACACATGTGCAAAAGGCCTAGCAGGATACGACCTTTTTCCCTTATCACCGCCAATGATAATACCATAAAATGATTAAAATAAATAAACAAATATGTAAAGACACGGCAATTTTACAACTTCTATATTTGTCAATTGCTTGTAGTGTCGGTTATTGAACAAAAAATAACAATAAACAGCCCAAAATTTGAGGTAACATGCAAATACTGCTTGTTTTTCACATTGTTCTGTTCATTGAATAAAAAATAAGTTCTTCATTTATCATGCAAAGTCAGTAGTCCACCCACCTTATGAGGTGCTTTTGAAATTTTAAGTACTTCAAATAACATATCATGAATTTTCTAGGCCTTGAGTCCATTACACATTGAAAACTAGATTTCAAGCAAAACAAGATAGTGTTTGAAAGGGGGAAAAAAATGAAAAATTTCCTTGATATAACATGTGAAAAATTATTTTGCAAACTGTACAGGTGCTAAGAATAAGCGATGCACTCACCATGGAGCAGCAGTAATGAGCCCAGAACGATCAGTGCGGCAACTAAGCTGTGTGATTTGAGGTCTTCCATCATACGCACCAGCTACAGTAAGGACCTCTGCATATACCCATACCAATGCAACCGAGAATAGGACTGCAAATCGATCAAATATGGCTCTTTTTGATTTTGCTATAAGAGGGAGATACTGCAATGGCATTTGTTGCACACAATATCAGAGATAACTAAGGGGAGTTTACATAAGATTTTTCCAGAGGGCATTGTAAATTACATTCCAAATGCATATAGAAACATCAGGAGAAAGATGAAAAATTAATGTGTTGTTGCTTCATGAACAATGGAGAAAAAAAATTAAGATTAGCTGACAAAAATAATAATTAAGAATGTTACTCACCTGAGAGAGAAAAACCAACAAAATTAACTGTGGAAGTCCAACTTCAATACAGTTTGCCAGCTACAAACCATCCACAAAAGAAACACACACAAAAGGCCATCTTAGTAAACACATTAATACGATTCATGGAACAAAATGCAGCATCAAAATAAGGGGGGCTCAGTAGAAAATAGCAGTGTAGAAGTATTACATACCCATCTTCTAGACGTATCAACTGTGGATTTTAAAGATCAAATCAAGCAGACTTAATCTAATATGGGTCTTAAAACATGATATACATGTAGATTCTCTCTTTGTCCAGGCTTTCTAGCGTGCTGGGAACAAAGGGAACCTGACCCAGCATTAAGTGAATCCTATCTAATATATCTTCTATACCAAACTATTCTGTAGGTTCTCAGATTCCAGTCTGTCAAACACTCAAATGATAATACAGTAATTCCAAAAGTTCATACAGAAGTAGGCAAGTCCTCAAGTCATTTCAGACTTTAGCTTTTAAGATCTACTACACAACTTAGTATGAATGGTGGTACTGAGAATGGCTTCTGGAGGCAAATATAAATAGCAACTATGTCCTTCCTCCAAATTGAAACAAACTTGTTTTCTGTAGTCAATTATCTCCCATCATTTTCCAATAAGACAAAGTACATGTAAAACTAGTTGAGAACCTTCCAGGAATTTCACCTTCGGTTTCACTGAATATGCATGTGAACCCATCTGGCTTGTCTAGTGGGAAAAACACATGGTGACCAATATCACCTCTCTTGAAAATAACAGAATTGTCAGATCATATGACCTAAGCTATTCACGACAAAATGAACAAACAGGGTTTTGACATATTTAATTTGAACCAAGATCAAAGTATACACTTTGAATTTTAAAGTTCACCATATAGAATCTGACTCTCAAGAAAGAACCTAAAATC
This sequence comes from Vitis vinifera, assembly GCF_030704535.1. Taxonomy (NCBI): domain Eukaryota; kingdom Viridiplantae; phylum Streptophyta; class Magnoliopsida; order Vitales; family Vitaceae; genus Vitis; species Vitis vinifera. The sequence continues at coordinate 7,659,668 of NC_081807.1, read as the reverse complement.
TAAGCTTCTTGGTTCTATTTTTGCTTCATCGCGGAAACCAAACTCGTTATCAGTCCACACAGTACCAAATAAACACAATTAACTCCAGCAGCCACCACAGATTACAAAAAAAAAAAAAAAAAAAAGGAAAAAAAAAACTAATAAATAAATAAAAGCAGTAGAATTGTCTTGATGAACAATCATTTGCATTTTGCATTATGCAATGGAGAAATGAAGAATTTAAAACTCTTACATTTGGGAAACCCAATTGGTAGAGCCCGAGTCCTGTAAGAGTTACAAGAGGCACTGCAGAAAGGGGGCTTAGAAACCTACATCGGCATACAATGAAAATGAGATTTTAATTGATATATAGTGTGTAACAACCAGCTCATGTCCAGAATGGAATCTGGGCAAAATCTCACCTTACAACAATTCTCCAAAATCCCAAGAAACCAGCGATCATGGGGAAAAGTGATGCAATAAGAAGTGCTCCTTGAATTCCTCTCATTGTTTCTTTAAACCTCTAAAATAAATCACTCATTCAGACAAGATAAGGCTAATAAGGACACAAATCCATCAAATGACGTGTACAAAAACCATCTCAGCAAAAATCAGAGAAAGAAAAGAGCCAAAAAAGGCCCATCTAAAGAAAATTCATTTCTTCTCTTGCCCATCCCAAAAAAAAAGAAATTGAAGCAAGGCCATGAAATAATTAGTATACCAACCTCATGAGGATCAGTGTGTGTGCTATATTTCGGGGCTAACACAATGGAATAAATGGGAATGATGAATGTGTAAGATGCCCCCATCACCACTGGAAGTCGAGTTCCAAACCAAGTCTGCAGCAATGTGTTTAATCCTGCTACAAAGAGTACAGTTTGTATCACCTCAGCCTTCTCCACCTGTTACATAGAAAGAATATAGCCCAACTGAAAATTTGAGAAAAAAAAAGAGAAAGATGAAATTGTACACCAATCACCATCAATATTCTTACATTGCCACCACCCATTTTAGGAACAAAGATGCCCGTAATGATAATGGTAGTTCCAAGCATTACCAAGTAGTGCTGAAATCCCAGGAGGACGGCTTCAGCTGCATTCAGTTACAATAAATAAATAAATAATAAAATAAAAAAGCAGTTATTTGACATCTGAAATTGAGCAATACCAACTCAAAAGTATTATGATTCTGAGAAAAAGAAAAATCAGAATACATTAGAAAATTGTAAATTTTTAACATTTGCAGACAGATAGAATTACCAAGATGGAGCATGAAGCATCATTGGAAAATCAACAGATTGCTCAATCTAAATTGAACAGATTGATGCTCTACTTGGTTGCAGAGAAAATGGAACAGAAGCAAAGGAAACAGGAAATTCAATCTCAGATGAACTGACCCTTTTCATTATCCCAGATGAAAACACCATAAACCATTTAAAATTTAATTCTTATTTTTTATTTTTCCCTTTCTTTCCTTCTCTACACATTTTCCATCAACCAAACACACCCAAAAGGCAACAGAATCAACAGCACCCAATTCAAACACAGAGCCCAAAAAAAAAAAAAAAAAAAGGAAAATTCTGGAAAAAAAATTTCAACGTAATTAAAAAACCAACAAAAATAAAATTAAAAATTAATTTCAACCACTAAAACCAAGTCGAAAAACTGCGGGAAAACCAGGCGCAGCAAAAGAGAAAAGACGTGAACAAAGCGACTCCAGGGAAATGTAGAAAAACAAAAGAAACAGAGAGATTTGAAGACAGAGAAACAGAGACTGGTAGAACATGTAATTTAGCGCAAAATCGACTCTATTATCATTCCCTGTTGGAACTTGGAAGAAGCATTGGAACTATATGTAAATGTGTACAACATATATGGACACAGAGCAATATATACATAGGGGGAGAGAGAGAGGAAGTACCCCAATGAGGAGAGCTGGAGACGCAGAAATCGACGCCAGGGAGCTGATCCTTCACCGGATGCGGCTGCAACACATCGGCCTTGACCGCTGCTCCCGTCATTTCTTCCTCTCTGTGGTATTGGGTCTGCACCTCAGGCTTCGTGGGTGGTTATTATAGAGCAAATGAGAGAGAGGTGGACGAAACAGAGCTTTTCAGGAGGAAAACGGGTACGAAATTGAAAGCGACGGGTAGGCGGTGACTGTTACGAACTTACGACCCTCTCTCCACCAAGTGCTACCAACACACACGCTTCAAAGAGAGAGATTGTGTATTCCTCTCAGAAACCACCTTGGCCTCACTTCCAATGTGACACTCCCTCTCTTTGTCTTTCTCTCTTTCTCTCTCTCCCTGTTCCTGAGACTGTCTGCTTAGCTCTACACATGGAAGGAATATTTGACTTCTAGCTCCAAGACTCACTCCAAATTAGAAATATTACTCCCTTTTCTTTTTAAATATTAAATATATATATCCCATTTTCATCACAATTTATTTATTTATTTATTTTTATTTTTTATATCCACTTCAAACCAAATAAAAAAGAAAATTCTGTTTGAATTTAATCTCTCTTTTATACCCATAATTTTTTTGGTCTATTTTCCCATTATTTCAATAAAATAAATAAATAAATAAGACAAAGCAACTCTAGAATCTATTTGATAATATTTTTAACTATAAAAGTGTTTTCTTAATAAATATAGGGTGTTTTACAAAATTTGGAATTTTAAAATTTTGAAAAAGTTAAAAACACTTGAATATTGATGTATTTAATAATGATTTTATGAAAATCTTCTAATATTTTTAAACACTTAATAAAAAAATTATAAAGACTTTTTAAAATTATTATCAAATGCAAGTGATTCTTGCCTTAAGTCAAATGCACTCTTAAAACTCGTTTGATAATGTTTATAATAAAAGTATTTTTACGGAAAGTGTTTTCTTCTGCAACACTTTTGTTAAAAAAACCTTTTATAAAAATTTAAAAAGGTGATTCTAATAATATTTTTGACAATATACAATATAAGTATAAAAATGTTTTTAATATTAATAAATTAGAAGAGTAGCAAGAAACACTTTAAATATTTTAGGAATATTTGAAATTTTTTGTAGTGTTTTTTTTAGAAAAAAAAAACACCTTCCAAGTGTTTCGTTAAAAACATTTTTCTAAATTTTTAAAAACGTCTTATTTTTTTACCTTAAAGTGTTTTTAAAAATAGAAACACTTTTTAAAGCCTTAGTTGCTAACCAATTTGATAAGGTTTAAAAAAAATTAAATCATTTAAAATTATCCTGCAACAAATATTTGTTATGTACTTTTTCTAAAATCTTTTTGTCAAGGAATTATAATTGAATTTAAAATGTTATAAATTGATAGCTAGGAGGAGAGAGAAGAAGAAGAAGAAGAAGAAGCAAATATGGTTGGGCAACTCACCATGAATGATAGGAGCTTCTTGTTTGAAGTGGGTGGCCAATTCCCATCCAACCCATTGAATAATTGAACAAACAAAAGGGAAAATGTTGTGGAAATGTTCCAACTACAATTTCATTTCATATTCAACAAGCAAACCAAATTGCTTTTTGAAATCATTTCTAAATTCTTATAATTACAAAGTGCTTCCTTGAAACAGATGTTGCCTTGCAATGTCTCCTTCTCCTGTCTTTCCTTCGACAGTAACTTACAACAGTAAAGTCAAAATATATGATAGAAGAGACTTTTGGTTTTTTAGGCATTAAAACAAAGATGGGTTGAGTCATGATATAGGTGGATGGTTGGTGGGGCAAGTGTATCTTCCCTGAAGCTTCTTCTTTAATTTTTTTTTTCTTTTTGCGTAATTCTCATAATTTACCACCCACCTGGGATTTCTTTTTGCCTCGTTTGTTTTGCCTTCCACTCAAAACGTACTCGAACGGTGCACAACTACAGCCAAAAGTGGGGCAGGCCCATTCACAAAATTTTGAAATGAAGGAGCAATTTTGAGAGGCCCAAATATAGAGACTTCTTCATGGGACGGGTCACCCGATCCCATTTATTTAAATCGCACTTTAAAAAAATAATTCCTAAACTAAGATACATAGTTTTTATCTAATAAGAGAGACAACGTTATTTTCTTTTAAAATCATCTCTTTAAAAAATTTTATATATAAAAAAAATTGTTTTTGAAAATATAATTTCTAAAATTCATTTTTTTAAAAATTGGGAGAAGTCATCTGCTGAAGAGACAATTTCCTCCAAAAAAAAAAAAAAATCATATAAAAAAATTGTCTTTTGAAAATATAATTTCTAAAATTTATTTATTTTTAAATAATTTTTTAAAAAAAAGGTTGGGAGAAGTCATCTATTGAAAAGACGATTTTCTCAAAAAAAAAAAAAAAAAAACTAAATTATTTGGGAGAAATCGTGTCTTCAAGAGACGATTTTCTCCCAAAAAAAAATAATTAATGATATATTTTTTAATAGTATAATTATTATTATTATTATAATTATTACATATATATATATATATATATTATAAAATTAATTAATTTTATTTACTGAATTTAATATATAAAAAAATTATAATTATTGAGATATTTAGCTACAATAATATTTATAAAAATATAAATTAAGTTTAATATTTAGATATTGATTTTTTTTTCTTTGTTGATGGTTCATAGGAACATGGTTATTGGCTTTTTGCATTCATGATAATAATTGATTTTTTTTATCATGGTTGATATTTTATTAATTGTTAGGATATTTGTTGGCTTTTTAGTATTTTTACATGAACAATATTATTGGTTTTCTTGATAATAGGTGATTTAGGTTCTTTAATATTAAAAACATTTGATAATTAAGGATTAACTTGGTGTTTATATTTATGATATTGTGTATTTGAATTTCAAGGCTTTTATTTGGATATATAGTTTTTGAAAAAATGATTTCCTAATTTTTATTTATTCTTTTTTATTTGATCAATTTTCTTGAAACTTATAACATTAAAAATTTAAAACAGATAAAAAATTTATATAAAAAAATATTTCCTCAATATTTTTCTTAATAAAAAATAGTTAATCATTTATAATTTTAAGTGTATTAAATAATTTTTAAAGAAATATTTTATTATTTTTTCAAATTACTTTAGTTGTTTATCATTTATAATTACTAAATAAAATATTTTAATATATAATGATTATTATTTCTTTTTAAATTGATTAATACTTAAAAAATTATATCTCTTAATGCTTAAAATTTTATTGAAAATTAATTTATTGAATAATAAATTAATTTATTTTTCTATATTTTATTCCTTTTACAGTTAAATTTTAAATTAAAGATTAATATTTTCAATTTTAAAATTATATAATAAAATTAATTTAAAAATTAAAATAAAAAAATTATTTATTTTGTAAATAATTATTTAATAAATTAATAACAAATTTGTTTTTTTTAAACGCATTTTTCACATAAAATTGATAATATTTTTTAAAAATTACAAAGCAAAAGAAATAAAAAATATTAGATAAATATTATTTATCTTATAAATAAAAAACAAGATCAAAGTAAATTAAATTTATTAGTTATAATTAATTGATTTAATTTAAAGAAAAAACTGAAGATTAAGAAGAAAATATTTTTTAAATCAATATCTAAATATTAAACATAATTTATATTTTGATAAATATTATTGTTGATAAATATCTCAATAATCATAATTTTTTTATATTAAATTTAGTAAATAAAATTAATTAACTTTATAATAATTATATTATTAAAAAATATATCATTAATTAAAAAATTTATAGAGAATGAAAAAATGGATTTTTTGTTTTGGAGGAAATTGTCTCGTGAAGAGATGATTTCTCCCAAACAAATTTTCTTTTTTTTAAGGAGAAAATCATCTTTTGAAGAGACAATTTCTCCTAACTTTTTATTTTTTTATTTTTTATAAGAAATCGTATTTTCAAGAGACGATTTTAGTATATAAATCATTTTTTGAAGAGACGATTTTAAAAGAAAGTAACATTTTCTTTCCTATTTAGGAAAAACTACGGTAGATTTGGAATTATTTTTTCTACAATGGTGGTTTAGGAATTATCTTTTAAAATTACCGTACTCTTATCAAAAATCCTATTTAAATCTATTCCCATCTCACCCAAAAGAATTGAAATGGGATAGTACGGATAAGTATGGGAAATTTCCATCTAACCTTGTGCATCCCATTTAAAATGTTTTAATATTTTTCAAGCTTTTTATTTTTTAAATTTTATTAAAAATAAATATAATATATGAATACAAATTATAAATATTTATAATTTATTTTTTTATGAAAAGTAATATTTTATTTATGTTTAAAAAGTTAAAAGAAATCAATTAAAATATTTTTTATTTAAAATTATATATAATTAGGACATGATGGGACATGACAAAGTCCTACCTGAACCGCCCTAAACCCACTCCAAATCTGAAGTTTTTAAAAACTTCCAAAACCCACTTTAAACTCATTTATCTTTATCTCAAACCTTTTCCATCAGGGGTGAGGCAAAATGGTATCCAAAAAAAGTTGTTTCTATTGTCATCTCTACTTCTTTAGTCTATTTAACTATTTTGGAAAACAAATTTTCATTATTAAAAAAAATATATACCTTTTGATAATAAAAAAATATATGATGTTTTCAAAAATCATTTTTCACTTATTTTTAGATAACGGTTCAAAAATTAATTATATTAAATAAGGAGCATAATTAAATTTAAAGCACTATATGTAAAAAAAATGTATTTAAAAACTTAAAAAATATATTTAAAACATTTTATATTCCCAAACAAACTTTTATTTTACAAAACATCTAAAAACTATTTTTTAGAACTATTTTGAAAATACTCCCCACATAGGACCTTATTTTCTAATTTAAAAGTAATGATTTTAAATGGGATGGGCAAGGTGAGTATGAAAATTTTTATCATCTTAAATTTTAAATTTTCTAAAAATAAATTTTAATCATTCTGCATGCTTGTCTCAAAAAACAAGTAAAAACCATATAAAATAATTTAAAAATGAAACAAGTTTTAGTTGTCAAACATGTTTTTTTATGTTTGATATGAATTCAAATGAAATTTATCCTATTAATTGAAAATGGTGGTCACGAATGCCTCATTTGGGTAACCCATAAATCTTATGGCTCAAATCCTTGACCTCGGCTATGATATGAATTCTTTGATCGAGCATTAACTATGTCATCTAAGAATTATTTAGTGCCCAATGAGAATATGCTAAGCCTTTTATGACATTCAACCACTATCATTTGGGTGAGTCATCCCAAAGGTTAAAAATGACATTGTTACACCCAACAATAACTCATGTTCATCCATAATTAAAACTTTCAATTGATTTTTTAAAATAAAAAAATTAAGATTTGAAATTTTTTCTCTAATTGAAAATATAAAAATTAATGAATTAATACCAACAATTAAATGTATATTTCAAGTGCAAATATGTGGTTACATGGAGACACCATACACAAATTAGTAGGTAATCAATAAAACTTAAAATATTTTAAATATTTTTTTAGCAATTAAACATGCTTAGTGTCATATTGCACAATTTTAGGATGTGTGGTGCTTAGAAGCCCTCTAAGTCAACCTACTCTTACCCATACAAGATTGCACAAGGAAGCAACAAGGAAAAATGAGATAAAACGACAAAGATCATAGGATAACTCTTTCCCCCAACTTGTATTACTTTACACAAAGTTACAAGAATACTTAGTCTATTCTCTTAAGCAAGACTCTTACATTATCTCCGATAAGTTCAATGCTTTGAATGGCTGGTGGCACCTCTATTTATAAGCTTTAATCAACCAAGTATACACAATAAAACCTTGATAAATGAATGTTAGATAAATTAATAACCTCGCTTAACTAATAAAATCTTTTGGACCCAACTCGAGCCAATGTACTAAATTAATAGCCTCGCTGATATATATATATATATATATATATATATATATATATATATATATATATATATATATAGCAAATATAATTTCATAATATAGTATTGAGTAACTTTTTATATTTATATTTCCTTAAGTCACTCATTAGAATCATCACATACTTGAAACTTCTTTATCTTTTAGGGCATTAAGTTCTGAAACCACATCTCTTCTTTTTAGGATTTTTTTCTATCTTTAACAATTAATAATAATATTTTATTTGTTAGAATCTTTTTAACTTCCATGTATTAATTTTTTTACCACATCCATTGTTTTTAGATTTATAAGTCATACTTGTATAAGTATTTTGAACAATAACAACATGATACAATAAATTAATAAATTATTCATTTATTGATAAATTAATAACTTCACTAAGATAATAATTTCTCTTGGTCTTAAGAGTATTGTTTTATAGGGTTTTACTATAGTACATTCATAGGAACAACTTATTTTGAATTCAAATGTCTTCAACCACTTCATTGCTTCGATCATTTTCCATGTGTTCCATGATTGATTCAAAGCCCTTCTGTTGCTAACACCTCTTGTTATATGCATTATGTGTCTTATGATCAACATCAAACTCAATAACCCATGTCTTTATGCTGGGAACAACTTGTTTGATCCTTACTTGCCACCTAGTGCTTGATTTGGTCTATGTTAGGTGTCTTCCCACTTTAACCACTGCATGGTAATCCATATCTTATGTCTAGACCATATTAACTACCCCTTTGTGGACTTGCATTTTTCACATGCATCCCCACGACAATGAGACTCGTTTTCTTAATGAAAATTTGATTTTTATAAAATTGGAGTCATCATTTATTTTCATTTATTTTTAAAATAGAAAATAAAATAAGAAATAAAACTCTTAAAAAATGACTCATTGGTTTTAGAAAAACACGTCTTTGAAAAATTTGAGTTTAAGTTCGAAGATCGGATTACTTGTCAAGAAAATACCATAAAGGTAGCACCCCTCTAAGTCCTGAAAATAGGTTTTTACTAACTAGGTTGAGGGAAACATAGCAATTAATCAATAAATCATGGATACCAAGGATAACAAAGGTGATTATATCTAAAGTCGAACAACATACTATTCATATCAAAGCAATCAAACACATAGGGAAAGAATATAAACGTACCTAAGTTTCATTCCAAAGCGCTTTCATGAAAACATTAAAGGTTAGTTTAACAAATATATCATACTATATAACTCATTCAAGGAATCAAGCAATGATTAGAGCATTCAAAGCAATATTAAACATGAGGGTATTTCACAAACAAATCATATCTATTTATAAACCTAAAGGGATATAAGGTGTGAGGGATGTACCTAGATAGCACAAACAACTTACAATGTGATAGTGACTAAAAGAATATTAGAACAATTACAATGACAGATAACTATAAGATCAAATATAAATGATCTATGTACAACCATAAATGAAAGTCCAAAAAGAATACTAATTATCACATTTGACACACAATACATACTATTGTTAAGGCTAAGTTATGTACAAGATAGTTTAAAAATACCAAAATTAGTGATTTAGACAAAACAAGCAACAAGGAGGTAGAATAATAGCTTCCACAAGAAAAACCCTAAACAAATATCTAGAAACACTATTTCTTCATGAAAAAAATCATACAACATCCTCATTATGCCTACATTGCAATGTAAAAGTCAAAATCAAGTGATGTTATGTCAATTAGCACCAGATTAAAAGATAAGTTCAACACTGTACAAGATTTCCAACATGTAATTAGATCAAAAGCCCTCACAAAACAAATCCTAAAAAATATCTAGAATGAGAATTTAATTACAAAAAAATTCAAAGAACCTCTTCTATGTGTCTAGATTATCATCCAAGTGGCCGAATAATTCAATAAAGTTCCAATTCATTCTAGTTTACAAAAACATCCAAAAACATTCACAATATGACATAATTCAATAACATGCATAAACCAATTTTTTTAACCAACTTAGAAGTGCTATAAAATCATGAACATAAAAAAATTATGAAACATATTTAGAATGTCTAATTTTAAAAATAATAATAATGGGAAGGTCAAAAGGCAAATGATTCAATTTAAAAACAAACAAATAAATATCCCCTCGATTCAAAATTAGGACAATGTAGTGGGTGTAACAAAGAAAAATTATTTCTCCTAATTGAAAAAATATTTTTTTTAATATTTTATGTGTCTAAAATCATATTTGAGAAGTGTAGAATCAAGGAAAAATATCAAAATAAATTTACAAAGTCATTTAATAATTTAAAAACACAAAAACAATCTGGGTGTTTGTGGATCCCGCATTTCGGCTCATGCGCTTCTACTCGATGGCGAGCTTGATTTTTATTTATTTATTTGAAAAATGATTTATTTATTAAGAAAATGACTTGGAGTCGTCACTTATTTTTGTTTTATTTTTAAAGGGTAAACAAAACAAGAAAAAAAACCCTAAGTGTGACTCCTTATTTGGAAAAGATGATTTGTGAAAAACCAAATCAAGGTTCGGGGGTCAGGTTACTTATTGGAAAGGTACGGTAAAGATCGTAGCACCCTTCTAAGTCCTTAAAAACAGGTCTCTACTAATAAAATGAAGCACGTGTGACAATTGGTTGATTAAACATGGATACCAAAAGATGATCATACATTGGGAGCCAAAACAAAGCATAGAGAGTGATCAGAGTGAGAGCGGGTGTGTACCTTGACAGCAAACAAATAATGTGTTATCACGAAATGAGGTTAGTGCACAAGAATGAATGTAAAATACATCACATGCATCACCAAACAGAATATGAAATCACCTATGACACACATGACATTTCACTCAAGTTCATTTTTATTTTAAATGAAACTTCTTTGATGTTGGGCCTCCCACCAAAGTCCAATTTATCTTGCATAAAATGGTTTGACAAATTTCATTATTTCGGAATTATGAAAAATTCATTCTTACTCATGTAAAATCAAGAGAAACTGAAGGTTATTTGAAAACCAAAGCTGAATTAAATATGTTTGAGAAAAAACTGGATTTTTGAAATTTATTTAAAAATTAGAGTCTCGAAAATTATTTGAAAATTAGAGTATTGAGAATTAAATTTAAGAATTGGAATTTTGGAAATTAAATTTGAAAGAAATTGAAATTATTAAAATTATTTGAGAATTAGAGTTTTGAAAATTAAATTTAAGAATTGAAATTTTGGAAATTAAATTTGAAAGAAATTAGAATTTTAAAAATTATTTGACAAGTAGAAACTATGAAAATTAAATCATAAAAATTGGAATCTTGGAAATTATTTGAAGGTGGAATTTTTAAAAATAAATAAATAAAATGATAATAATAAATAAATAAATAAATGTGAGAATTAGAATTTTGAAATTGGAAATTAAGTTCGGAAATTGGAAAATTGGAATTTCAGAAATTGAGAACTAAGTTTAGAAATCGGAATTTTGAAAAATTATCTAAAGATGGAATTTTTAAAAATAAATAAATAAATAAAATAATAATAATAATGAAAATAATAATGATTAAATAAATAAATGTGAAAATCAGAATTTTGGAAATTGAAAATCGGAATTTTGAAAAATTATTTAAAGATGGAATTTTAAAACTAAATAAATAAATAGAATAATAATAATAACGAAAATAATAATTAAATAAATGAACGTGAATATTTGAATTTTTGAAAGTGGAAATTAAATTTGGAAGTCGGAATTTTGAAGAAAAATTGTTTAAAAATGAAATTTTAGAATAAATAAACAAATAAACATAATAATAATAATAACGAAAATAATAATTAAAGAAATGAACATGAATATTAGAAATTTTGAAATTAAAAATTAAATTCGAAACTCGGAATTTTGAAAAAATGCTTAAAGATGGAATTTTAAAAATAAATAAATAAAGTAGTAATAATAATAACGAAAATAATTATGAGTAAATAAATAAATGTGGAAATTGGAATTTCAGAAATTGGATTTTTGAAAATTAAATTTTGAGAGTCCAAGTTTCGGAAATTAAATTTGGGGATTAGAGGTTTTTTTTAAAATTAAATTTGAAAATTAAAGTTTAGGAAAATTAAATTCGGAATTGGAGTTTTAAAACTTATTTGAAAACAATAAATTCTTTTTTTTTTTTAAAGAAAAAAACAAAATTTGAAAGTTGAAGAAGCCACGCAAGGCCATATAGGAATGGGCCTAGGAGATTGACAATGCGGCTGAGAAATGGAGTTGAAGTGCGCTCCAGTACAACTCCATTAGACACCCACCCCATAGATGAATCCAATATTCCATGCTTTAGACGAATGACCTTCCGTGAATCACGTCTAGAAATTCTTTCCCAAAGAAACACATACCCCCAGTAGTGACCACACGGGTACCCAAACTTTTGCAAAAAAAATAAAAATAAAAATCCAAATGCCAATTCCTAAAGCGTCGGGTCCTCCCTGCAACCAAGGAATTATTGGCCGTGGCTTGGAGGAGCTTTCAACTCTGTACAAACTTTTATAAAGCCGCCAAAACATGCGTTAACCAACGGGCTAGAACTGGTGATTAAAGCCAACTGGGTTTTAAACAAAAATCAAAAGTATGACTGCAAGCATCCTACTGTAAAACTAGAACCGAGCTCAAATCGATCTCAATAAAACCAAATGAAAAATGAATCACGAACATGCTACAGCTGAACCCAAATCAACGTTGAAGATCAATAAAAGGAAAAGAGAAAATAAATAAATGAATGAGTAAGAGCAAAACATGACACCATTACCCAAAATTAATAACCAGTGGATAAGCCTTTGATAGCCATCTCAAAGTATCCTTCTAGAATATGCAAGCTGATGGATCCCCCCCTGGTCCGACCTCTCCCCCTCTCTAATGCTCTATTGTTTTTCATTTTTCTTTCTTTATCAGCTTCTACCCACTCTCTGCTTCCCCTATTCCAGCCATCAGCCAATCTCCATCCTCAACCACTACTATGGCAAGGTGGTGGTGTCCTTGGCCACACGTCCCAGCATGCCATCTCCTTGGAAGCCGGCCCCCACTCCTAAAAATGGAATGCTCAGCTCACCAACTCTCCCCGGTTCCAAAGAAAAAAAAAGAAACGAAAAGAAAAACCTTTGGTCCAGGAGGGGTCTATAGTGTCCAAAATAGAGTGAAAACTTAATTATTTAAAAGATTAATTTATAACTTACATTTAAAAAATACTTTTTTGACTCAAACAAAATTTCAAAATCAAATTTAAGAAGTTTTTATCATCATACAACTATTGAAAATTTTTTAGAAACATCATAAGTTAGTCAAATTGAAATTTCTTTATAAAAAACATAATAAATAGAACAAGTTGGCAATAAAAAGGTTTTTTATATAAAAAAATAGTGATTTTTATGTAAGAGTCTTACCAAATCCCTAATTGACAAGCACAAATCTAACTTATACATTCCCAACCTCACATGAGTACTAATAAGCTCACTAATGTTGAGAATTATTCCATTTATTTGGGACCATAAGCTTGGATTAACGTTCCATTCAAAATTAAAACAAAAGGAAGATGAAAACTAAATGAAAACACAAGAAAATAAAATCATAAAGTGATATTTTTAACAATCAATGATTGAAATGTCAATTTTTATCGGTGAAATTTCGTTGATATTTTAGTTATCAGTGAGGCTTGATATGATATTCAAGACTGATAATCGGTTGTGAGAAATTTCACTATTTTTTCGAAGTTATTGTCGAAATATCGACATTTATTGATTTTTTTTTTTGCTGATTTTTCAGGAAATTTCCCGATATTCAGCCGATCAACGCGCTATGGCTTCAATCAAAGTGTAGTTCCTCCGGTCAATCAACCCTAGCCAAAAGACTTGAACTTTAGCATGACCACCACTAGGGCAAGTTTGCACTTGTTAGTATTTATGCATATTACTATATTAAAGTTCCTTATTAAAAGAAAATTTTAATAAATAAATTAATTGTAATTATTTTATTTTAAATTTTATTTAATTAATTACTAAAACTATAAAAAAAATCATTAAAAATTTTTAACAAGTTTTTTTATATCATTTATATGATAATTAAATATAAAAAATGTAAATATTAAAAAAAAACCATACATGTATGATCATTTATCTCATTAATCCAATTTTAAAAAATTACCATCATTTCACTTTTTATTTATTTTTTATATTTATCTATAATATTTTATTTAATTTTGAATATTTTTATTTTAAAAAGTTAAAAATATAAATTTATTCAAAAATGGCTAAAATATAAAAAATAATAATAATAATGATAAAGATCTAATATTTTATAAATTAAAATTAATTTGATAAGATAAATTATTATTATAATTTTTAATAATTTTAATTATTTAAATAAATTAATATCAATAGCAAAAAGTTGACATCACAAGTAATAAAATTTTAGAAATTAAATCTCAAAAAAAATATTTTATGTAAATCAATTTAATTTTTTATTTAAAATGTAATAAAACATGTTTTAATAAAAGTATTTTAAAATTTTAAAATAAATGAATACGAATGTATTAAAGGAATTTAAACTATTATTTTATATAAAAATTTGATAAATATTATCTTTAATCATACTTATATCAATTACACATACAAAATAACTTTAATATGTGTATTCTTTTTTATTTTATCATTTTTCTGAAATTTTTTTTAAGCATTTTCTGTTGTAAAATTATAAAGTGAAAAGAGAAGAAAACAAGAAAAAAAAATTAGAATGTAGGAAGAAAATAGAGTAGATTTTCATTAGATGTATCTCCCTTTTACAGTGAGTCACAAAGAGATATACATCAATATGGATGATCATCCACAAGTTCCCATAATCCGATAAATTCTCATATTTTATAACACTCCCTCTTGGATGATCATAAGAATATGCCTCATTAAAACCTTACTAGGAAAAACCCTAATGAAGGAAAAAGAGTACAATATTCTTTTGGATTACTACAACTGCCTCATTAAAAACCTTGCCAATAAAACCCAGTGGGACAAAATCCAGACGAAGGAAAAAAGATTGCAATAAATCCACATTATCATTCTTCCCCTCATGTAAACATGATTATGATTTCTTCAACATTTCAAATTGTAGATCTCTCAACCTTTGCATTCCAAAGTCATACCTTAACTTTTTCAATGTGGTCGAAGGTAAAGTCTCTGTGAATAAATCTACTAGATTATTGCATGACCAAATTTGTTGAACATCAATCTCACATTTCTTTTGGATCTTATGAGTATAGAAGAATTTAGGGGAGATATGTTTATTTCTGTCACCTTTTATGAATCCTCCTTTAATTTGTGCAATACAAGCAACATTATCTTCATGTAATACAGTTGCATTGCCTCTGATGGAAAGGTAGTCCACATGTTTCTTGTATATGTTGGATCATTGACCTTAGCCATACACATTCATGACTTGTTTCATGAATTGCAAGAATTTCTGAATGATTTGAAGATGTGGCTACCATTGTTTGTTTGACTGATCTCAAAGATATTGTCATTCCACCATAAGTAAAGACATATCCTGTTTGAGATCGAGCTTTATGAGGATCTGAAAGATATCCTTCATTAGCATACCCAATCAATTGTGATTTTGATTCTTTTGAATAATATAAACTCATGTCACTTGTTCCACGAAGGTATCGCAATATATGTTTAATCCCATTCCAATGCCTTTTAGTTGGAGTAGAACTATATCTTGCTAGTAAGTTGACAAAGAATGCTATGTTTGGTCTAGTACAATTTGCAAGATACATTAGTGCACCGATTACACTGAGATATGGTACTTTTAGACCAAGCAATTCTCCATTTTCTTCTTTAGGATGAAAGGGGTCTTTGTTCACTTCAAATGAACGAACAACCATAGGGGAATTGACTGGATGCGATTTGTCCATATAAAATCATTTTAATACTTTCTCTATATATGTCGATTGATGGACTAATATGTCATTTGAACAATGCTCGATTTGTAGGGCGAGGCAATATCTTTTTTTCCCCAAATCTTTCATTTCAAATTCCTTCTTTAAATAATT
This sequence comes from Vitis vinifera, assembly GCF_030704535.1. Taxonomy (NCBI): domain Eukaryota; kingdom Viridiplantae; phylum Streptophyta; class Magnoliopsida; order Vitales; family Vitaceae; genus Vitis; species Vitis vinifera. The sequence goes on along the minus strand of NC_081807.1, from coordinate 7,643,703 downwards.
GGCTGCTTTTGTGAGCTCTTTAGCTCCTATAAGGTTTAAATCATCTACATACACTGCAATTATTGTAAGCCCAAATTTTGATTTCTTGATAAAAACACATGGGCAAATTGAATTATTCACATATCCTTCTTTTAACAAATACTCACTCAAATGATTATACCAAATATGTCCGGATTGCTTTAATCCGTATAAATATCTTTGTAGTTTGATTGAGTACATGTTTTGAGATTTTGGATTAGTTGCTTCAGGCAATTTGAATCCTTCAAGGATTTTCATATATATGTCAGTATCTATAGTTTTTCTGGGACTACCAAACTAATTAAGAAATGATATGTGATTGTGTCCATGACGGGAGAGAATGTTTCCTCATAGTCAATACCAAGTTTCTGCGAGAAACCTTGTGCTACTAATTACACTTTATATCTTATGATCTCATTATTCTCATTGCGTTTTCTACAAATACCCATTTGTACCTAACAGGCTTTACATCTTCAAGTGTTTGGACTACAGGTCCAAAAACTTCTCATTTTGTTAATAAGTTTAACTTTGCCTATATAACTTCTTTCCATTTTGGCCAGTCATTTCTATGTCGGCATTCTTCCACATTTCATGGTTTAAGATCTTCATCATTTCTTATGGAAGCCACTTGGAAAGTGAAAATAATATTATTTTGATCCCATTTTTCTCCCGTGTATACGTAACTTATTGAGACCTCACAATTTTCAGGTGTTTGTGCCTCTTCAAGGGCTTGTCGTTTAATATGTGTCTCTTTAGGGGCTTCTTGTATTATTTGTGCATCTTCTAGGGCCATAGATTTATCAATTTTAAACTAATAAGTTATTTTTAATGGCCTCTTTTAGATTACCAAGTTTTTCTTAGGTTCTCCTCTTCCAAGGAGTTACATCATTTGAGCCAAAAAGTCTACCACGCTTCAGGTGTATCTTAGATTAATTTGTTAATTGTCCTACATGGACATCAATCCGTGTTGGAGTATTTGCAGTCAGGATATATGACTTTGTCACTTTCTTTGTATCAATGAATGCATCTTGTAATTGATTTGTAAGATTTTGCAAATGAATGATCCTTTGAACTTCTAGTTCACATTGATTTGTATGAGGATCAAGATGAGTCAAAGTCAATGCATTCCAAATAATTTCACATCGTTCTTATGAAATTAGCTCTTTTCCCCCTAATGGCGAGAAAATTGTCTCATTAAAATGATAATCTGCACAACATGTCATTCTACCTTTTAAGTGTATAGGTAGACTAGTCACTAAATAAAAACTTCTGGTTTTGTAATGTACATCCATATGACCTTTTACCCCAGGGGACCAAGTTGGTCTTAAAAGATTCTTTTGGATCTATCATCGTATAAAATGGCATTCACATGGAATCAAATACTACTAATGACATAGTATAAGCTCTTCTGGAGCCTTTAATTAGGTTTCTATCACTTGATATAGTATTAACATTGTTTGTCATCAATGTTGTGCAATTAATGAGACAAGAGTTTCATCAAAGTAACAAGTCATAAAACATTGTTATAAAGACTTCGTCTTTATAGAGTTAAATAAATATTATCATAGAGAAAAAGTTGAAATCAATGGAAAAATATTAGTCATCGATGATAACTTAACTTAATAAGTTGTGTAAAAGCAATGAGAGCATATATAACACAATAAAACAACTATGAAAAGATAATTTAAAATTACATATTTCGTAAGTATCTCACACATTTGATTTTGTAAGTGTGGAGCAATTTATACATGAAATGACTAGGAAATATTTCAATAATCAAACTAATTGTAGTGATAGATCAAGGTATGAGAGAGATCCATGTATCTTCAAGTATAAATAAAGAAAAGAATTTAAATGATAAATAATAAAATGTGAAATAAACTATAAAAGATGAACAATAAACAATGTGTTCAAAGATGGTAACAAAATAAACCTATTTGCAAATAACTAAATAAAAACATAACGTTTAATCATAACAAACATTTCCATCACCAATTAGATGGCCAATTTTCCCATTAGGATTCTCAAAGAAATCCAAAACATCTAAATAGGTTAGATCCACTTGGCCATCACTATCAATGAAGTTCATTTCAACTTCCTTTCTTTTTATTGATGCTTGGTAAAGGTCGACCAAATGTTTGGGCGTACGATAGGTACGCGACCAATGTCCCTTCATATCACATCTATAACACTCATTTTCATGGTTTTTAGGAGGTTTATCTTGTAAACACTTTTCATTTTCTTGTTTACCTCAATATTATTCCACTTCTGGTGGTGCAATGAGGTTTTCATTTTCTGAGAATTTGGTGAATTATTACTACAAGAACCATGGTATTGGGGATTTCTTCCATGACCATGACCACGTCCTCGTCATTATCCATGAGTTTGGGACAATATTGCATTCACTTCAGGGAATGATTCAGATCTAGTTGGACGAGATTGGTGATTTCTCATCAAAAGCTCATTTTTTTGTTAAACTTTCATGGAGATGATGACGAAGGAAAATTAGTGTTTTGTGCGATCCTGTAGGGATGCTTGATTTCCTTCTTGGACCATAGCTCTAAGATTCATTGACAATTTTGTTTTGAATAACTTCTAGTTATACAAGAGAATTAGAAATTGTATGCATAGCTTCTGGCTATGAAATTATTGTTAATAAAAATTGTTTTCCATAATTCCTATTGTGAAAAATAAGTGAGTACAAAATAAAAAATTAAAAGCCAATATTTTTCATAACTTTGAATTATGATCATTTTGTCAAAAACAAGAAAATATTTAAATTTATACATAGCTTCAGGCTATGAATTGTTATATATATATATATATAAATTTGTATATACCTTCAGGTTATGAACTATTCATTAGGTAGATTTGTGCATAGCTTCGGGCTATGAATTTCATTATGTAGATTGGCACATAGCTTCAAGTTATGAACATTTATTTATTTATTTACTTTATTGCTTTTGACTATAATATTGTTTGGTATAACTTCTAGTTATACCATATAATTAAAAATAAATAGTTAGGGATCATATACATAACTTCTGGTCATGTATTTGTAATTTTATAATTTTTCCCATAACTTTTGGTTATAGAAATTGCATATATTTTTCATAACTTTTGGTTATAAATTTACCTCATAAATTTTGGTTATAGGGATTATACATATTTATGTATTCAAATAAAATAAATGAAAATAAAGATCAAAGGGTAATAAAATAAAAAATCATGATATAAGTTTATCACATACCTTTTTGTGAGAAAGAAAAGAGAAGAATCTTTCTATTTCTCTCAAAAGAGAACGTCTTTCTATTTCTCTCAATAGAGAAAATTTTTTCTATTTCTTTTGTAGAGACTAGTCGTGCTGATAACGTGTTGTAAAATTATAAAGTGAAAGGAGAAGAAAACAAGAAAGAGAAATTAGAATGTAGGAAGATAATAGAATATATTTTCATTAGATGTATCTCCCTTTACAAGGAGTCACAAAGAGATATACATCAATATGAATGATCATCCACAAGTTCCGATAAATTCTCATATTTTATAACATTTTCATTAATTTTGAACAAGATTGATATTTTTATCAAAATATCCACTAATATTTTCGATATATCCGTGTATCAATATATCTGTATTTACTGATATTTCAAACCTTATTAACAACCAACCAAACGAATATGGTGAGAGTAGAGATCATTCTTCATGATTTTCTGATGGCCATTGAAAATCCAATTTAACTAGGGACTATCGAAACAACTAACTAAAGATTTTTAGATCAAGCAAGATAACAAGATATCGATCAAGAATTATTCACTAAAATTCCAAAAGCATATAAATTAAAATGTGATGGATCAAAAACTAAAATTAACAAACTTGAAAAATATGAAAATAATAATATAAGGTTAACTAAATCAATTAACTAAAATCCTAGAAAACACACATAATAAATATTTATGGACCAAAAACTAAGATTAACGAACTTGAAAACATGCAAACAATATCATAGAATTAAATAAATTAATTAACTAAAACTTTAAACCACTACGAAATAAATATTGATGAATCAAAATTAAAATTAACATGGAGACAATATCATAAGATTAACTAAATTAATTAACTAAAACACTAAACAATTATGAAGTGAATATTGATGGCTCTAAACTAAAAATTAACGAACTTGAAAACATGCAAATAATATCACGAGATTAACTAAATTAATTAACTAAAACTCTAAACGACTACAAGATAAATATTGATAGATCAAAACTAAAATTAACGAACTTGAAAACATGCAAACAATATCATGAGATTAACTAAATTAATTAACTAAAATTTCAGGAAAGATACAAAATAATGGTGATTGACCAAAAACTAAAATTAACAAACTTAAAAACATGAAAATAATAGCATGAGATCAACTAAACTAATACCAAAAATTCTAGATAACACATAAGCTAACATATAGGATCAATCAAAACTAAACAAATTACCAAGCTTAAAACACAAGTAAACAACTTTGGGTTAGTTAATCTAATTTATTAAGACTTTGAAAAAACTCAAAAACACTAAAGTAGAATCTATCAAAAATTATGATTAACAAGCTTTAAACATGAGCAAGCTTAGGATCAATTAATCTGATTACTAAGACTGAAAAGCTCAAAACTAAAGTAGAATCAATCAAAAATTAAAATTAACAATTATTTGAAATATAAACATAGTAACATGGGATCAGTCAAATGAGACAACTAGAATTCTAAAAACATATAAACTATTAATGATGAATCATGAATTTAAATTTAAAAAATTTAGAACACAAAAACATGAGTGAAATCAACTAAAATAATCAAATAAAGTTCTAGAAACACAAACTAAATACAATGGATATAGAAACTACAGTTAACGAATTTAAAACATGAATGTAATAACCCGAGTCCCATCAAACTAATAAACGGAAGTTCTAGGAAACACACAAACTGAACATGATGAATCGAGGATTTAAAAAATAAATGAATAAATAAATAATAAATTTGTGACTTACCTTATGCAACCATGTGTATGCTCATATGCGTGGGGGGACATCTTCATGGTGCGACATGATGGATCTTTCTCCCCAAAGTGGATGGCGGCTGGTTCTATTTATTTTCCCGTGGAGGGTGCGTCCCAATGGAGATGAATTCTCGATGGTCAGTCTGTGCAGGGATCTTTTCCACGTCTAGCCTCAGCGCGTGATCTCATTTTGAAGTTGTGCGTGAATGGCTCACCCTTCCTTTTGGACTACCTCTATATCATGTGTGTGGCTGCCTATAGTTGGTTTGTGGACTGTGCATGTAGGCTGTCCAGAGGTGTCCCCATGGCAACGTCTTTTGTCCATCTATCATGTGTGCAAGCTGTTGTGTTATATTTCTCTGGTTCCAGCCCGTGGATTATGCGTTATTATGGAGATTCAATGGTGCGCTGTGGATGGAAGTGGTTGTCTCCTCCTTTAACGTGTGGCTGTTTGTGGAGCCCTCTTGATGGCAGCGTCAATCCCCCCTCTCAATGGAATGTGTGTTACCCTTATATGGAGAATATGGCTGCTCTATGTGTGAGTGAAGATCTTGTGGAGAAAGGCAGCTGCTTGGTGGCTTTGTCTTCTCCCCAATGCATGGTGCGTCTCATCTCGGTTCTTATGTATTGTCCTCAAAATCTTTGATGCTCCGGCTGGCTGTGTGTGCCTGTTCCATATGGAATGCGTGTAGTCTTTTTTTATAGCCCCTAAATGGGTCCTTTAAATGGACAACCTCTAAATGGAGAGAAATTTCCTCCCACCAAGGCATGCGTGGTGGGTTTTTTGGAAGTGCAGGTTGTATCCTTTTAAAAAACATGACTCCCTTCCTTTTTGTGGGTTGTAAGTTGCCATTTTTATCATCTCAATGGTATGTGATCTCCTTTTTAAACTGATCCTACTCCCTCAAAGAAGAAATCTCCTTTTTCTAATATGAATCACTTAAAATCACGTGCAAAACAAATTAAAAAATGGGATAATCATCCAACCATACACCACCCATAAAAAAAGTAAAGTTTACATGAATATGCAATATTTTTTTTCTATTTTATATTAAAATTAAAAAGGTAAAATTAAAAAAGTAAATCAAAGTTCTAAAAATCCCATATTTTTGCAAGTGATGTATGATTACATGATTTCCCCCAAAAAACTAAGGGTTAAAATAAAAATTTGTGTAATTGAAAATCAAAAATCAAAATTATGTAATTTTAAAAAAAAATTAAAATGTTCGTCACATAAATATATGAAATCAAACATCAATTCAAACAATTAAAATAAATGATAACATTAGTCTCATGTAGATTTTCCAAAATAAATAAATGAAACAAACCAAAATATAAATATCACACATGCAATCAAAAATTCAAAAATTAATCTAATGCAATAGATAACATTATTATAAAAAAGGCTAGAGTGATTAGGACAAGTATATATCATATGACATCTTTATTATGTCTAATATACAGTGTCAAAGCTAAAATCGAGCTAAGATAAATCAAATGACTCCAAAAATAATAATAATTCAAGCAAGTACTGAGCCATCAACATACATATAGTAAAGGGAGCATCAAAATTTTTTTTCTAAAAAATGGCTTAGAGTGGAATTTAATTACAAAAAAATTCAGGAAACAACTCCTACTCATCTAAATCAACATACTGAAGGTCAAACTCTCATTCAAAGGACATACTGCAGTGAAGATACCTAAAGGTTCTACAAAGTCTAAATTAGATAAGAAAAACTGACATGCATAAATGAATTTTTAAAAAATAATAAATGATCACATAAAATCATAAAACAAATTACACACATATTTAAAAGTGTCTATATCACATAAAAAATGAATTCGGGGTCGGAGAGTACTCAAGAATATTTTTAAAACACTTAAGCTAAGCAGATGTCTAGAATTCAACATGTGCAGTAGGTATGACTTTGAAAAAACATATCTCCCTCAAAAAGGCATATTTTTAAATATTTTATGTGTCTAATATCAATTTCAAGAAGCCTAAAATTGAGAAAAAAATATTGAATCAAAGTTAAAAAAAAAAATTGGCATTTTATTTTTTCAAAAAGGTCTTGGGTGTCCAAAACTGGGTGAAAACGAAGCCCCCTTAAAGACTCGTTTATACCTTCTCTCCCAGAGTTGCTTTCTAACTCAAACGAAATCTTAAATTCAAGTTCAAGAATTAAAGAAAGTCATACAAGCTTTGAAAAATTTTTAAAAACATTCTAAAGTTACTAAAACGAATTTTAAATCTAAAGGGTCGGTGGCTGAATAAAAACTAGTAGCAAGAAAGAGTTTAGAAAAATTTTCTTATGTAGGGGTTTCACCAATTCCCCAATTGGTATACACGAGTCTAGCCTAGAATCATCCCATTTATTTGGGAACACAAACTTTGATTCATGTTTTCTTCAAAACTAAAATTTTCATTGAAAACCGAGAAAGATGTGAACGGGTCAAAAGATGGTTGCATACTATTTAAGAAAATGAGATTTTGATTCTAAGGACTCTAAATGAGTTTTTGAAATAGATTTTTAAAGGGATCTTTTGAGAAAAGTGCTATATTTAAAATAAGAGAAGTTAATTTGAAAACAATAAAACGTATGAGAAACATAATACCAAGTAAAACGAACGGAAACAAAATCACAAAATAAAATTTTTGGCCACCAAGCAAACTGAAATGGTGTGAATGGAGGCCAATCTTCACTATCTTCTGATGACCTCTGAAAAGTAAATTTTACCAGTGACTATCTAAGCAATAAACTATTCAATCTTAAATTAATTAAAGTAATGACTAATATTCAAGAAACATATCAATTAAGAGTATTAACAACGAATTAACATATGATCGATTAAACACACAAACACATCTAGACTAATTCAAATGGACCAAATTAAATCAAGGCAAACAAAATTTTCGATTTAAGAATTAATTTTATTAATGAACTTGTTAGAAATTTGAGGCTAATCCAACCTATGGTAATCACCCTAGAGGGGGAGTGAATAGGGTGATGGTCTCTTTTCGCAAATTTAAACAAGTGAATGCAAGAGACAATTATATGCAAGTATATAATAATCAATATATAAACAATTGCATATAAATTAAAGAGAGGGAAGAGAGAATGCAAACACAAGAGTTTATAGTGGTTCGGCGCAACCCGGCCTACATCTACTCTCCTCTAGCTTCAATCCCGAGCTTGAGGTTCCACTAATCCAAGGCTTCCAAACCAAGCCTTCAAGCAATACAATTGGATTATGGTTCCAATTCACCCTCTTGGACTTTTGGCTCCAAGCACACTTTACACTTCTCAAGAGATATCCCACTCTTGAACAACCCCTCAAGTGATACTTCACACTTGAGAAACTTCCTCTCAAAGATTTACAAATGAATGATCTCTTAAGAATCCTAACACAAGAACTTTAAGCTCAAATGATACAAGAAAAATTAGGATTGAATGGTGCACTAAAGACATGCAAGTTTTGAAATAATGGTGCACTCAAAAGTACTCTTCCAAGGCTCAAATATAATCAAGAAAGATTTGGGAAGGTTAAACTTTTGAAACAATGAAGATTGAAGCCTTTTTATAGAAGAAAAAAGTCAAACTAGCCGTTGGGGGTTCGACTGGTCGAGCTAGGGGTCGACCAGTTGACTAACCGTTAGCATTTAATGCTTGGCAAGTGACCGTTGGGCCTCAATCGGACCTCAACCGGACCTCAATCGATTGAGGTTCAATCTTGACCGGGAAGAGAAGGCCACTGGGAGAGAGAGAAACTTTTTGGTCTCCCTCAACCGGTCCTCAACTGGACAAACACAACCGGTCGACCGGTTGAACCGGTTGAGCCATTTTTTGGCTCAACACCTAACCTTTTTCAACTTAAAACCTTTTAACACAAGTTTGAAAATCATTTAACACAAGGTTTTAGTTAAAAACATAAAATCATCCAATTCTTAAGATATTTAAAACAATATTACTCTTGGATGATTTTGGTGCATAAATAAAGAATGAAATGCATGAAAGTCCTAGTGCACCAACAACCTTACAAAGAGATCTTATGAAACTTTGGTCTTGAAAAACTCTTCTCTTTGAGGTGGTCGTATTCTTCATGATTTCTTCTTGGCTTGATTTGTGTTTGTGATTGCCATTTTGGAAATCGTCTTCCCTAATCACACTTGAAATATGATCATTAGTTCTAAACCTTGTTTTGTTATCATCAAAATCAAGATTAACCAAACCTTGGTTTCACATAACTAATATTACGGAAAATACCTAAATTGAATCGATGAGGGAAGCCAAATAAAAATAAACTAAGGACAATCACCTTTAAATATAAAATTTATTTTTATTAAGAATTAGAAGAACACCTAAAATAATTAAAATGAATCAATTTAAACGAAAGGAAACTAAAGCAAAATATGCATTCAGGGAATCTAATTTCGAAATAAACTAACATTATTAAAATGAAACCTAGGCTTAAAGAAAATATTTTTAACACAAATTAAGGTGAGTCTAAAATCAACTATTTAATACGTAAGATTAATTATTTTAACTAACAAATTTTTCTTCTTAAACCTAAAATTAAATTGAAAAAAAAAACTATCCAAAAAAAAATTAAAACTAAACTATAAAATTAATCTCATTAACAAATGGATAAATAGATAACACATAAATAAATGATTAAAACAAAATATGAACTCATGGAATCAAAATTTTTAAATAGACTTACATCATTAAAATGAAATCTAAGCTTAAAATGAATTAAACACGAATTAGGGCAAATCTAAACTCAAATCCTTAACACACATGATCAATTATTTTAACAAACAAAAATCTTACAAGAGCACCTAAACCTAAAGTTAAATAAAAACACTAACCAGAATAGATTTTTAAAATTAAATCTCTAACCTATAAAAATTAGTTTTATTAATAAATAAATGAAATAGGTAACGTGTGAATAAATAAGTATAGCTAAAACAAAATACGAACTCATGGAATTAATTTTTTTTTTTTTTTTTGTATAAACTTACATTACTAGAATAAAATTTGAGCTTAGCAAACGTTTTTATCACTAATTAAGGTAAGTTTAAAATCTAATATTTAACACATAAAAATCAATCATTTCAACAAACTAAAATTTTACTTAAACCTAAAACCAATTCAACGGACCTACAACATATTTTTTTTTTAAAACTGAATTTTTAACCCATAGGATCAATCTTATTAATAAATAAATAAATTACAAAGAATTAAATTAGTAGCAAATAAATAAATAAACAATCCATAATTAAATGAATTAAAACTAAATTAAATAAATATCAAACTATATTTATTTATTTTTCAAGTAAAGCTACATAAAATTGTATTTTATGAATTTAATATAATACATCAAAACTAACCTTAAACAACTCTAATCTTAAATGTAGTAAATCAAAAAATTAAACAAAAAGTGAGATTGTGCTGCCATATTAAAATGAATACATGTTGGAGCCAATAAAACAAATCAACTCACTCAACCCAATATAATAATCCAACTTTAAATAGTACATCATAAGACATCAAAGTTCCACCGAATGTAATAAAAAAAAAAATTTAACCAAAAGTGAGATTTTGCTGTCATATTAAAACGAATACAAGCAGGAGCCAACAAAACAAATCAACCCGCTCAACCCAATGTAATAATCCAACTTTAAATAGTACATCACAAGACATCAAAGTTCCACATAATGTAATAAATAAATAAATAAATTAATTAAACTAAAAGTAAGATTTTGCTGCCATATTAAAACGAATACATGTTGGAGCCAATAAAACAAATCAACCCACTCAACCCAATATAATAATCCAACTTTAAATAGTACATCACAAACTTACCTTGTCGACTTACCAAAACAACCTGGTGGCGTGTAGTTATTTTCTCTTCCCCAATGATACTCGAGAACAATGGTGCTGGTTGATGGGAACTGATCGAGTTTTGGTTCTTCAGCCAATACTCTTCTTCAAATCAGCAAAGCTCGTCTCAAGGAACGGTAAGTTTAAATTTAAGAACTCCGCATCTGGTTTTCAACTATTCTGATAGCCACTAAAATATGGATAATGTGTTCCAGAAGTTAGACGAACATGAAGACGTATGGCAGGAGAATGGAAAAAAGCAAAGGTGCGGCCTGGTTGTGTAGTTGACGATGATGAGAATTGGAGGATTCACCGTTTTCAAGGATACGTGGATGGATGGGCTGCTGTCCAAGTGGTTCTCGGTTTTCCGCCAAAGGAAGATTCAGAAGACTCATGCGACAGGAAAATTCAGATGATGCAAACACCAACTTCGGTCTGGCTACGTCAACTTCAGCAGCGGGGTTGACCAAAACGATCTGGGTGTTCAGGATCTAACCATCAGTGAGTTCAAATGTTGTCTCCTTTCTTCCCCTTCCAAATCTTCCCGTTCTCTCTCCTCTGTAACTTCCCAATCGCGGGGCGAATAGCCGGTGAATCACCAAACAATCGCGTATGTGGGTTCCCCCAAAACAGCAGCTTATCTTCGCTCTAAAAAAAAAACCTCCTCCCCTCCTCTCAAACGGCAGCCTCCTATATCATTTTTTTTTTTCCCGGACCCCATCCTTCTTTCCTTTTTCTTTTTCTTAATCTCTTCTTAATCCCCCACTCAACTCTTCTCTCCAGCCACGGTAATGAAAGGAATAACAGCCACCGTCCTCCTTTCCTTTCTTTCTTTTTAATTTTTTTTAAATCACCTCTCTCTTGAACACAGCTTCACACCCCGTCTATATGCATGCATCAACTTCTTTCCACTTGCCAAAACCGGTTATGGAGATTTTTCTTTCATAAAAAAATGATGCTCTCTCACCGGATTGATTTCCCTACTTTCCAAAACATCACTATCTTATTCCTATACACGTTCTATTGACTCCATTCATTCTTCTCTTTTTGGTTCGGCTGCATGGCTCAATGGTTGAAAAAAAACAAACCAATCAAAAAAGAAAAGAAATAAAATAACAACAAAATAAATGAATATGTCATGTTTTGGCCCAAAGGATCATCTACATGCAATTTTTTTTTATAATTATTTAATTAATAATAATAATAATAATAATAACAATGAAATAATATAAAATAAGTCAAAACTCACTTAATCCTAAAATCAAAATAAAATAAATAAACAAAAATACAAGTAATAGTAATGATCAAATAAAATAAAATAAGTAAAAAATTCACTTAATCCTAAAATCAAAATAAAATAAATAAACAAAAATACAAGCAATAGTAATGATCAAATAAGTAAAAAATTCACTTAATCCTAAAATCAATCAATAAAAACAAATAAATAAATAAATAAAGACAATGAAATAACTCTAAGTGAAACTAAATCTAGAAAAATGCCTAGGTGGACCTAAGATGGTACCTAATGGGCCTAATGTACCTAAATGAGCCTAGGGTGCCTAAGTGGGCCTAGGGTGGTGCCTAATGGGCCATGTGTATCTAAATGGGCCTAGGGTGGTGCTTAATGGGTCAAGTGTGCTTAAATGGGCCTAGGGTGGTGCCTAAGTGATCCTAAGTCTAAATGGGCTAAGTATGGTGCCTAACGGGCCAAGTATGCCTAAGTGGGCCTAGGGCGGTGCCTAAAGTGGGCCTAAGGTGGTGCCTAATGGGCCAAGTGTGATGCCTAACGAGCCAAGTGTATCTAAATGGGCCTAAAGTGGTGCCTAATGGGCCAAGTGTGCCTAAGTGGGTCTAAGTGGGCCTAAGGTGCCTAAGTGGGCCTAGTATGGTGTTTAATGGGCCCAAGTGTATCTAAATGAACCTAAGGTGCCCAAGTGGGCTTAGAGTGGTGTCTAATGGGCCTAAGGTGGCTAAGTGAACCTAAAAGGTGCCTAAGTGTATCTAAGTGAACCTAAAGTATCTAAGTGTATCTAAGTGTATCTAAGTGAACCTAAGATGCTTAAGTGGGCCTAGGGTGGTGCCTAATGGGCCTAAGGTGCCTAAAGTGGGCCTAAGTGTATCTAAGTGAACCTAAAGTGCCTAAAGGGGCCTAAGTCAATCTAAGTGAACCTAAGGTGCCGAAGTGGGCCTAGAGTGCTTAAGTGAGCCTAAGTCTAAATTAGGGTTACTAAGAGTCACAACGGGGTTAGATAAATCCTTCAACCAAAGTCCCCAATGTGGCTTAGAAAATATAGACTACACAAGTAGTAATGGGCCACCAGGGAATTGCTGTAAAGTATCAAACAAATACCTAATAGAACATGTGCTAAGATGACAAAATGGAAGGTTTACACACATACCTTAAACTCAAATCAAGTAATCAAACTCAAGAAAACAAACCTAAATGAACTAAGCTTAGTGAAGCATCTTAGTGGACTAACCCTAACAAGGTGTCTAAGTGACCTAAGCTTGGAATCAACTAAGTGAAATCTAACCTAAAAAATGTTTAGGTGAACTAAGTGGAAAAACATCTAAGTGAAACCTAACCTAAGCTTGAACAACAACCAATATCACAATGAAGGTCTAGATGAATCCCTTAACAAAAGGTCCCCAAAGATAACTCAGAAAAATTACGTCGTATGAGTGTTAATGGACTACCAAAGGATGACCACAAGTCAAGAAAGAAGCATAGGAAGAACGATTAGTATCACATGTGCTCAAAAAATAAAATGGAGGGTCTACACCCTTGCTTGGGTTTACCTTAATGCCAAGGTACCCTTATTGCTTAGGTTGGCCACAATACCAAGGGCACCCACTTGTGCCATGCATGTGTCCCATGCCTTACTATTGAGCTTACAAGCATCAACCTACTCACATGTCAAATAATCCCTTTATGAGTGTCAATCCATTGCCTATGTGTTTAAGCAATCCATGCGACTGCTAAGCGCTTCTTTGGCACATGCTTATAACATGCCTTAACGATAAGCCCTCTCTTAGTCCAAGGCCATGTGTTGCTATGATGTTCCATGTGTGTGCTAACTCACTTGATTAGGTTCTCCCAAGTTAGCCATGCTCATGTGTGTGCCATAATTGTGCCTATTGTTGTTGTATCCATAGGTTGCACCGCACTTTTTGGCATTGCGTCTATGTGTATGTGCTAGTAAGACTCATTTGTGTGCCTTGCTCATGTCCAAGACCTAAGCCTAGGATGGGCTTAAGCAACTAAAGCTTAAGATGGGTTCACACGACAAGTCTATATAAATCCCTCTTAAGGGTTAGAGTTTCACTCTTAACAATGCATTCTTTATTTTTACTCTAAGAACATAAACTAGCCACTAACCCTTCTAAGGGATTCTACCCATTGTGTATCAGGATTCATAAAAAGTCATTGAGCGGAAGGTATTGAGTTTATGAGATCTACTACGCATTCGAAACATCTTTACTAATAGAAATTGATTTGGGAACATTTAGATCTGAGGTAAAGTGTATCTATCTAGATCTAAAAGTTTTTGCTACCTATATGCTTCCATTGTATTGAGATCTAGAGAGTCTTGAGGAGATTTATGATGCACCTTAACAATATGGGGATGAAAATGGATGTATCTAGGTATTCCTTTCACTATTGGTTTGATTGTTTAAAACAAAAAAAAACACAATTTACTTGAACTTAAAAATCCAAACGACATTCTTGTAAAATACTTGAAGTTCTCATTACTCATTGTCTATAAGGAATCCCTTGGATCACTTCGTTCCTTATCCTAAGATCAGGTTAAGTGCATGATTTTCTTTTTAGCTCTTTAAATCCTAGCTCCAGAAGCAAAAGATATATTTTAAACAATACGAATCTAGATTAAAGTGCAATAGAAAACGTTACCTTGATTTAGATGTTCCCAAATCAAGTTTGAGTGGTGAAGATGAAGCCTAAAGTCTTCAAAGATCTCAAACACCTAAGATTTTTTACCCAATGGGTTTAACTTAATCCACTCTAAATGTGGGTCTTTGGAATGGAAAAGATTATGACTCTCTTCTCTTTGGATGGTGGAAAATGACTAACTTAAAAACCTTAACCCTTAATAGGGGTATTTATAGGGTTTCTTAACTAGGCTTAAGTGACTTGAGCCCACCAAGGGCTTAGGTTACTTAATTTAGCCCAAAATGGATCCTAATTGATTAATTAACCTAAAAAA
The DNA here is from genome assembly GCF_030704535.1 of Vitis vinifera. Taxonomy (NCBI): domain Eukaryota; kingdom Viridiplantae; phylum Streptophyta; class Magnoliopsida; order Vitales; family Vitaceae; genus Vitis; species Vitis vinifera. The sequence goes on along the minus strand of NC_081807.1, from coordinate 7,628,528 downwards.
AATCATCTAATTAATCTAATTTAGAGACTTCATTTACTTACCCTTGTGTAATTACTAAAATGCATTTATACACAAAAGTAAACCAAGAGTCAATCCAACCCCCATATACCATGTCATTAAGGTATATGAGCTCGAGCGGGGACTACTGAGACCCATAGGATAATTCCAAATCCCTTATAATCCAATTTTGAAGTTGATTTAACATTCTAATATAAAGAATCAATTATACTCTAGTACCTTATGTAAATAAAAACCAAACACTAAATGTTTGGGTCTGTGACCTACTATTCATTGTATTTAGTGTCCTCATGAACTAGTGTTGTAGTCTAATAAGGTGAAAACTATCAACCTTTAAAGACTACCTTTGCTATCCTTGAGTTACAAATCTTCTTATTTTGTATTCAACTAACATATCTTACCTATTTATGTCAAGTTTTACTTAAGAAACTATTATGACCATAGTTTACATGACTATACCTCCTTAGGATCACCCAAGACGATACTATATCTCAATCCTATGAGATGTCATTGTGCCTCCATTGAGAATATCTATTGTTGCTGAGTTCCATTAATAGTGACTCAATTCATAAGGAATATATGATTAGCTTATGATGTCACTTGTAAGTCAAACTCACTACTAATTTTAGCATAAATTTACTATTATCTTGATGTTGAAAAAGAATACAATGAAGCAACTTGGTGAAGTCATGATAGATTGATAACCTCATATTATGACTCATTGTAGGTCCTATCCAATGTGTAATCATACATATTAGTACACTCACTATGGAAAACTCATCCTGATGGCTAAGACCAATCATCCCTCAAACTAGGAAGTAGTGCACTACAACCTCTAATGGGTTTCCTAGACCCATGAACCAATTATTAATAAACCATTCATTTGCAAAGAACCTATGACTTAAATTTTCCTTACAACTCCTAATGTACTCAAATCATATACAATGCAAGAGATGTAGACTAGAATGCTTAAAAGATATAATGCATGGAATGAAGATAGAAAAAATTAAATTAGAAAATCATTAATAAATAATAAAATTCAAAAGTTTATTATATCATGTCATGCTTTTAAAAGGCTCTAACCTAACATTTTCTTGTCAAATTGTAGCATTAAGGGCCCAATAATGTGTGTCTCAAGTCAAAATGTTCCTCACTATTAAGTACTTGAGATATCTTCAAAGGGACCCTTAAACTTCAATTCCCAAACATTAAGATAAGATAATTTGACTAAAAATGTAGAGGTCTAAATTACAAGTTAATTAAATATAATTGCCTAAAGTTACAAAATCATTTCAAGTAAAAGGGACAATCTAAGGGCCCCATTTCCTCAACCTATTGTACTAATACTCAAAAGACATGAAAGTAAGACTAAATGTTGGAACAAAAATAGAACGTGGGAAAATAGACATTAAAATCCAAGATTCAAACCTAACAATGCATTGATCCAATGAAAATGAGAATATTTAGTTACGATAGAAGGAAATGAGCTTAGGTGAATACAAATTGATTAAAATATGCAAAACAAGATGAGAAAAACAACAGGCAACCTAAACTCTAGTTGCCACCAGATATACTCTTCCAAAAGCTCTCCAAAAAAACCAAATGAAGAACTCTATAATGGTTTCCAAAAATCTCTTTTATAGACTCTCTAATCATGATTAAATGGTTTATCACATGAGATATCCAAATATGAAGTGGAAGATCCAACAGTCACTTTGGAAATTCTAAAAAAGGTCTCGTGTGTCCTTGCATCATTAGTGAAAAGTGACAGCACCACTAGAGAAAGTGGTGACACCAAGGGGTACAATGCCACCCTAGTGCCACTTTCTCCAGTGACTTGCCTTACTACCAAAAGTGGTGGCACCCTTAGTTGTGGCACTATTGTGGCGCCACTTCCACCAAAAAGTTGCTTCCCTACTCTTCACTAATCTTTCCCAATTCATTCATATAAGCAAATTGCATCCAAATCTTCGGAAAAAATGATGAGATTTAACTTCAAGGAGTCTAGATTTTAACAAAATTTATTTGAATTCATTTAGAAACTTTTAACTCATTCAACTAGATTAAAACTTTTTATTGGTTGAAATAGGACATACTCTTTGATCTCCTTGCGACTTTCATATTTTAGCTCAACTCATACCCTATTCTTGCCTATGGGATGTCCTAAGAGCATCTCAATACCATTATTATTCATAAAAGTAACTGTAAACATTAAAAAACTAGTAGAAAATATGAGAAAATTGAGCATATACAAGGTAACATACAATTGACTAGTTGAAGAGTGCTTTTAATGCTAAAAACAAGCTTAAGATGTGATATTTGCCCTTATATGATACAATATGTAGTATTGATCCATTAATAATAATTCTATCAAATCAATTTGTGACATGTTTCACATGACGCCAGAAGGAAGAAGCAATGTTTTCAAATTACATAAAGAAATAAGAATTTTGGTAATTAAAATATATTTATAAAAATAGATATAAATTGGTAACTTTGATAAGCGAAAAGGTAAATATAAATAAAATAAATAAATTAGAAAGCATCTAAATACATTTATCAAGTTTCCTAAATATTAATCTTTAATCAAAGAAAAATATTTCAAAGGTTAAGACTATCCCAATATATCTTAAAATCTTCCTAAATATTAACTTTGATTAGCAAATAATATTTGTGAGGAAAAAGGAAAACTATCGCCATATATATATTAACCTTTATAAATAGAAGGGTTTGATTAGCTTTCAAAAATATTTTGGAAGATACGAGTATGAAACGGATTGGACAAAGCTCCTCTCAAGCATTCAAGAAAATTTGAAGATCAAGCCTATCATTGAAGATCAAGTTTTGAAGATCAAATTCAACATGTCTTCAATCCAAGATCAAGTATTTGTGCCCTCAATGAACCTGATAAATGTGAGTTATGTCAAAGTCTAAGCTTGATCTAAGGTACACCAAGGTCTAAGCCCGAGTTGAGAATAAGCTAAAATTCAAACTTGACTCAAGACATGTCAAGGTCCAAATCAAGTCAAAACCCAAGTCAAAGTTCTTATCAAAAGAGTAAGAATAATAATTAGAGATTATACCCCATTCTTGAAATCAATAAATTTCAATTTAGCCACTAGTTTTTCTTCAATGTTAAAATTGATTCATATATGCAAATTGAAATTTATTGATTTCAAGAAGAGGATATAATCTCTAGTTATTCATCTTATTCTTTTGATAAGAAACTTGACTTCAGCCTTAACTTGGTTTGGACCTTGGTGTGTATAGACTTGGGCTTAGACTTCAACGTGTTTTCGATCAAGCTCAAAGTTTAGCATGTCTTGGGCTAAGCTTGAACTTTAACTTATCTTCAACTTAGGCTTGGATCTTAGCATGTCTTAGGCTTAGCTTAGACTTTAGTGTAGTTCATGTTTATTGAGGGCATGAATGTTTGAACTTGGATTGAAGACATCTCGAATTAGGCTTGATCTTCAAATCATCAAAGGCTTTGAAGTACTCCTTGAATTCTTAAGGGAAGTTTTCTCCAAATCTTCTCAAGTGTGAAAGTCTTCTCATGTCTATCCATTTTTCCACTATGATTTTGAAAGTTAAAGGACTAATTTATTGATAAGGTTTAAGATAGATTTGGATAGATTTCCTTATTTGTTGCAAATATTATTCTTTAATCAAAGTTAATATTTAGGGAGATTTTGAGACATATTTTGATAGTTTTAACCATTGAAATATTATTATTTTTAATTAAAAATTAATATTTAAAAAACTGACAAAGCATATTTGGATACTTTCTAAATTATATATATATTTTTAATGAGAATGACCTTTTAATTAAATAAATTTCTAAATTATTTTTATTGAGAATCAATACTTACCTTTTCACTTATCATATTTGTCTTTTTATTTATTTTAATGATTAAATTTCTTATTTCTTTATTTAAGTGAATGTGATACATGGCACTTTTTTATTTGATGGGATTATTGCAAAGTGTTAATTTTTTTAATTTTTAAAAACAGAAAAGGATAGTAATTCTTATTTGATAAATCATTTAAAAGAATTAAGGTATTAAAAAATTTTACTATCTTAAATTTTAAAAATATAAAATAAATTCATATTTTTTATATAAGAGTTATTATATTTTATTTAAAAATATATATTTTTAAAATTAGAAAATAGAAAATATATCAAATCAAGCCCTTACCATTTCCTTCATTTTTTTATTATAGTTTATACCATATTGCAAAACTCAAACAAAAATAAAATAAAATGCAATTGGTGCCCTTGAACCCACATGTAGCCACATGAAGAAACAACCCAATACGGCACTTTGATAGTGGCATGAGTTGGTATGAGTTGCAAAGATGCCTTTTGTGCTGTCTTTTAAGCCAAGAAATATTCCAATTTGCAGGAGATTTAGGTCTGATTATTCCTTGTAAACCCTAATTTTCCACCTATTTAATACGTTAACATCTCAATCATCAACTTTATGTAGATCACCTTTAAAAATAAAATAAAATAATGTTACAAATAAATGCTTATGATTGATGGCCAGCCACAAAAGGGTCGTCGGTGCAATGGGTGTGTGTAGATTTGCTTTTCACCTTTTATAATAAATAAATAAAAAATAATGTTGAAAGAGAAAAGTGAAGGCCGTATTTGTTAATTATTTTTAAAAATAGTTCTGAAAAATAGTTTTTTAAAATAATTTTTTTAAATTATTTCTTATATTTTTAATTTGAAATATTTTTAATTTATTTTTAATATTTTTTAAAATAATTTTTATATCCAATATTTTATTTTTAATCATTCTATATGCTTATATAATTATTTTTTAAAGTAATATTTAAAAAATAATTGAAAATAATATAAAACAATTAAAAGATTCTCTAAAAATATCATGTTTTCTATTCTCAAAAACAATAAATAAATAAAAAATTATGATTGTCAAAGGTATTTTCTTATTTTTTGGTTTTAGATAACAAAAAATTATTCTTGAAAACGATTGTCAAACATACCCAACATATTTTTAGAAGCAAATTTCTTTAATTTTTTGGAAAATTTGAAAGAAACTCATGTAAACCAATTATTATCAAGGCTAGTACTGTCATTATTCTCCTGATTAAAAATGAAATTATTTTTTAAAAACTATTTTCATTTCTACCATCAAATAATTCTAATATTTTCACTTATTATGTGGTAAGAATTCAAATGTTTTAGTGCATGAATTTTTATTTTTATTTTTTGTAATTTTTATTTTCAAGTATTTTGTCTACAAGACAAAAGTTTTAACTTTTATATGAAGTATCAATTTGAATGATATATTTTTAATTAGATTTGAGATCAAGGGTGTTTGTTTTTAAATTTTTTTTGTAAAAGTAATTTGTTTTCAGATTTTAAATTATTTATTTTTCTATTTTTTCATGACTCGTAAATTTTTAACTTAAAAAAACTAAAATATTTAACTTTTCCTTAAAAAAAAAAACATATTGATTTTTCTTTACTTTTTAATATTTAATAAAAATAAAATATTACAAAAACAAATCACTTAATATTATTTTAATCCATGGGTTATTAACCTAGAAAATGTCCAATTGTGAGGCTTTCATCATTTCTTTAATAAATAAATGCTTAAATTCTTCTTCCTTTTTTTAAAAAAATAAGTTTACTGGACATGTGATAAGTTAGTAAGGGAAATAATTAAAAAAATCCATTGATCTTTTGGACTTATATAAAGCCTGTATACAAGGGAAGGGATGACGAAACTTTAGCCATGTAAATGTTTTATTTTTTTCAAGTACTTAAAAATTCAAATAATTTAGATGTACTTCTTATTTTTTATCCTTTTTAAATAAAAATATAATAATTTTTATATAAAATATAATTTTTTTTTGAACTTATCTTAAAAAGATAATCATGTTTAAAAACTATTAAAAAAAGTTAAGACCTTAAATTTTAAAAATAAGATATTATAATTAAGAAAGGGATATATTTTAAATAATTTTAACTTTTTTTTCCTTTCTCCTTAAACTTTGAAATTTAATTAAACAAAATTCTATAACACATGTGTGGACCCCGTATTTCGGCTCGATGTGTTCCCACTCGATGGCATGACTTGCTTTTCATTTATTTGTTTGGTGAAAAATTTTATTTTTAGAAAAATACTTGGAGTTGCCACTTATTTTAATTTTTTTTAAAGGAAAAAACAAAAATAAGAAATAAAAACCCTAAATGTGACTCTTGCGAAAAATCAAGTATGGGTCCGGGGGTCAGATTACTTATTGGAAAGGTACGGTAATGACCGTAACACCCTTCTAAGCCCCTAAAACAGACTTCTACTAAATAAAATGAAGCAAGTATGACATTTGATTGATCGAGCATGGATACCAAAAGAATATCAATTTAAAAATAATCAAATGAACAAGAAAGATAGAGAATATACCTGAGTAATGAGCTGATTGTTTCATAGAAAACGAAGATTAGTGAACGAATACAAAATAATCGCATACATGTCATAAAGTGAGGCAAGTCAATGCAGTGTGTCAATCAATCAATTAATGGGAAAATAACACATGTTGGGCCCCACCAAAAACCCGATTTATCTTGCATGAATTGGTCTCACAAATTTCATTATTTCGAAATTATGAAAAATTCATTCTTGTTTATGTAAAATCAAGAGAAACAGAAGAATATTTGAAAGCCGAAGTAGAATTAAAACTATTCAAGAGAAAGCAGGATTTTTGAAATTTATTTGAAAATTGGAGCCTCGAAAATTATTTGAAAATTGGAGTTTTGGAAATTAAATTTAAGAATTTGGATTTTGGAAATTAAATTTGAAAGAAATTGGAATTTTTAAAAATTATTTGAGAATTAGAGTTTTGAAAATTAAATTAAGGAATTGGAATTTTGGAAATTAAATTTGAGAGAAATTAAAATTTTGAAAATTATTTGAGAATTGGAACTATGAAAATTGGAATCTTAGAAATTATTTGAAGATAGAATTTTTAAAAATAAAATAATAATGTTAATAATAATAATAATAAACCAATGTGAAAATTGGAATTTTGGAAATTGGGAATTAAATTTAGAAATCAGAATTTTGAAGAATTATATAAAGATGGAATAAAATAATAATAATAACGAAAATAATAATGATTAAATAAATAAATGTGAAAATTGGAATTTTGGAAATTGAAAATTAAATTCGGAAATTGGAATTTTGAAGAATCATTTAAAGACGGAATTTTAAAAAATAAATGAATAAATAAAATAATAATAATAACAAAAATAATAATTATTAAATAAATAAATGTGACAATTAGAACTTTGGGAATTGGAAATTAAATTTGGAAATTGGAATTTTGAATAATTATTTAAAGATTGAATTTTTAAAAAATAAATAAATAAATAAAATAATAATAATAACGAAAATAATAATTATTAAATAAATAAATGTGAAAATTAGAATTTTGGGAATTGGAAATTAAATTTGGAAATTGGAATTTTGAAGAATTATTTAAAGATGAAATTTTTAAAAAATAAATAAACAAATAAAATACTAATAATAATAACATAAATAATAATGACTAAATAAATAAATGTGAAAATTGAAATTTTGGAAATTAGAAATTAAATTTGAAAATCGGAATTTTGAAGAATTATTTAAAGGTGGAATTTTTAAAAATAAATAAACAAATAAAATAATAATTATAATAACAAAAATAATAATGATGAAATAAATAAATGTGAAAATTGGAATTTTGGAAATTGGAAATTAAATTCGGAACTTGGAATTTTGAAGAATCATTTAAAGATGTACTTTAAAAAAAAAATAAATAAAAAAATAAAATAATAACGAAAATAATAATGATTAAATAAATAAATGTGAAAATTGGAATTTTGGAAATTAAATTCGGAACTTGGAATTTTGAAGAATCATTTAAAGATGGAATTTTAAAAATAAAAAATAATAATAATAATAACGAAAATAATAAAGATTAAATAAATAAATATGAAAATTGGAATTTTGAAGAATCATTTAAAGATGGAATTTAAAAATAAATAAATAAATAAATAAAAATAATAATAACGAAAATAATAATGATTAAATAAATAAATGTGAAAATTAGAATTTTGGGAATTGGAAATTAAATTTGGAAATCCGAATTTTGAATAATTATTTAAAGATGGAATTTTAAAGAAATATATGCATATATATAAAATAATAATAATAACAAAAATAATAATGATTAAATAAATAAATGTGAAAATTGGAATTTTGGAAATTGGAAATTAAATTTGGAAATCGGAATTTTGGAATAATTATTCAAAGATGGAATTTTTAAAAATAAAATTTGAAAATAATTAAAGTTTGGGAAGCCAAAGTTTTGAAAACTAAATTTTTAAAAATGGGAGTTTTTGAAAAATTAAATTAAAATTGGAGCTTTGAAAAATTAAATTAAAACTGGAGTATTAGAAAATTATCTTACAATTAAAATTTTGAAAATGAAATCTTTGGCATCAAAAGTAGGAGAGAACTAAGAAAATAATAAAAAGAAGAAATGGCCTTAGCATGGTCAAACGTGTATAGCATGTCCTTTAGGAATAAACAAATGAAAAAAAGGGCCCCACAAATCCATTTCCAAAAACAATTATTAATAGCTTTCTTTATAGGTTTTTTTTCTTGTAAATGGGAAGAAAATTGAAATGGGTCGCTCTAGATTTAGCAGAAAACCCACCACATAAGCCACAAATGCACAGAGAGATAGGGTAAGAGGTTGTGGAATGGCTTGATAGAAATGTCTTGTGTGGCCATGCAAAGGTGGGGGATAATGGGTTTAATGGATATTTGGAAAATGGGTACGTGGTGTAGAAAAGTAAATGGGTTTGTAAGTTTGGGTGTCAAATGCAACTATGGGTAATGAGAGGAATGGGTATGAGGAGTTCGGTGGGTGTGAAGGGATAGAGAAAGGAGGATGGCCATGGCATAGGAATACATACACGTGGAAATAATGAAAATGAGTGGGTAGGGAATGAACGACATGAGAAGATAGGTTAAGGAAGCATGGAGGGTGATTGGGGTGGCCGTGTGCATGGCGCTCCATGCACATGAAAGAAATAATGGAAATGAGAGGAGGGTGGGTTTGATGGGTGGTGTCTCTGCATACTTCTCTCTTTTTCCATCCATAACTTCTCTAATTGAGCCATAACACTGAATTCCCCACAACAGCAGCAATCGTCATAAACATAGCCTCATCTATTTTCATCAAATTCCAAACCAAACAACCCACTAAACGCGGCACAAATACAAGGTTAACAGCCAAGAGAATAACCAAGGCAAACTATGAGGATTAAACAAATGCGAGAACATGTAACATATGATAGCACAGAGCTCCACTTCGGGTAGCATCCATGAGCTCAAAACAAGTGGGATCAATGGAGAAAATAAGCACGAGTTACATATACCAAGTTCAAAAACCAAACTCATACATCAATCTTCTACCAAGAAAAACAAAGATAACCCAAAAACAAGCTACACGCATAGAAGACTGAATTTAACCATGACAAACAAATGACTCTTCTTATCCACGTCTAAGCAGCGAATTGATATCCAGAAAGATAGTTGAGGTTAGGAACCAAACTGTGTAAAAATGAGAAGATGATAAGCTATACTAATCATACCTAGAAAGCACTCTTCAAGCGAATGGTGGCTCCTCTAGAAACAAAACACGCTTCTTTTTTCTCTCCCAGAATTTCTCGGGTGATCCTTTCTTCATCCTTTCTTACCTCAACAAGCTTCACTCCCTCGTTTTTTTTCCAACAACTAGAAAAAGACATTTTTTTTTTTTTTTTTATAGCTTCTACTCCAAGTTATCTATCCCCCTATCACAGCCCACGAAAATGTCTTTCTTGTCATGTAGCCCCTTTTTTTGTTCAATTTTGTCTCCTCCCTTTAGACGGCTGTGTCTTCCCTTTTTGAAACAACTCACCATCGGTTGCTTTTCTTCCTACTTTCCATCCTATCTGGTTGGCCAAGAACAACTCACCTATCAGCTGTCTTTCTTTCACTTTCAATCGTCGTCCTCTTGGCTGCTCAACAACAGCTCATTCTCGGGTTGATGAAGAAGGAGAAAAGAAAAAGAAAAAATAAATAAATAAAGAAAAAAGAAAATGCCCCCAACTAAGGAGGTCTACAACATGTTTATTTTAATTTAGTTTTCATTAAATTAATATTTGATTATTATTATTTTGAAATTTAATTAAATTACAACTTTATAAGACATGGACAAATTTGTAAATCATGAATTTATGTATATACATTTTTTCATTTTCTTTGTTTATTTTTCATACCAAATTATTAGAAAATTTATTTACATACACACGTAATCAAATATATATTTTTTTCATATGTTTACATGTATACAAGATAATTATACTAAATGTATAATACATTTTCACATTTTTATTAACTTTCATAAAAAACATGTAAATATATATTCACAATAGACGAATTTGTACAAGTCTAGCACAACTAGTACAAATACCTTTATACAATTAGTACAAATGTCTTGTACATATGTGAAAAAATATATAAAAATAATAATAATTGTATTTCACATTTATGCATATATGTAAACAAGGTTTCAATGGTATAAAAAATAAACAATGTACAAATGTCTTGTACATCTAATATAAATGTCTTATACATCCAGTACAAGTACTTGTATTAGAGAAAGTTAATGTTATCCTTAATTTACATATTGATGTTTATCTATTTATTATATATTAGTTTAAATTAAAAATAGAATATAGAATTTGAATTATAGTATAAATTTACTATTAGTTCGAATTACAATAGGAAATAGAGAACTCAAATGTATTTGTATATATGAATATCCATCATCATTAATGAGAATAGTATGTCATATTTTCTTTCTTTATATGGTATCAAAGCCTTCAAATGTATTTGTATATATAAATATTCATCATCATTAATGAGAATAGTATGTCATATTTTCTTTCTCTATATGGTATTAGAGCCTTCCAATAGCCATGCACACCTCCCACTACCTCTACGGCAAATGGTAGTAACCTTGTTATGCCTATGTATTACTAATGCCTCCTTTCTATGGTCTCTAATGTAGTATCTTGGTTTTAATGCCTCTTTCCCTACTATTTCCAATGCAATATATTGATTTCAATACCTCTTTATAGCCAAGAGTTCCAAATTTTCCTAGTTCAAACCTAATAGAATTTTCTTCTCTTTTGCTTCCTACCAGTATTAGTTCCCTTAATTATATATATATATATATATATATATATATATATATATATATATATATATATATATATATATATATATATTATTACCTTCAATTCTACCTTTCTTTATTTCTCTAAAAGCTTTCTCAAAGATTTTATTGTTTTCTTGCATATTTTGGGAACCAAACATGCTCATGTTCTGTTACCTGTACTTGAGGTCTGCCTTATAATCTACCTTCACCTTTACCTCTTAAATCGTCTACTGCATTAGCTTCTAAAACACTATTTAATTTGATGCCAAATAAGGTTCTTAATCCTACTATTCCTTCAACAATCTTTCTTTCTACAAGTTCCCTAAAGTTTTTTTGAAAATTCGACTTAGAAATATCCCACTCCTCTTGCCTAATCTTTCAGCCATCAAGTGGAATCCACTTGTTGTATAGATCTAAGGAAACCACCCTCCACAAAAACAAAGAGACTATTCTCCAAAGAAACAAAGAGATCGTCCTCCACAAAAATAAGGAGACAGTCTTCCACATAAGTCAAATACATCGTAGATAGAGTTATCCTTTATTTACATATTGATATTTAGATTAATTTATATATTGATATTTAGGAGACCGCTCCTAATCCTCTATTTTCTTTCTCTCAAAACTAGGGTCATATTAAAGAAAGTTAATGTTATCATTAATTTATATATTGGTATTTATTTATTTATTTATTATATATTAGTTTGAATTAGAGTAAAAATTTAGTATTAGTTTGAATTATAGTAGAAGATAGAGTTTAAATTATAGTAAGACTCAAATGTATTTATTATATAAATATTTATCATCATCAATGAAAATAGTGTTGGTTTTGAAACCAGATAATTAAAAGAAAAACGAAAGCTAGAAAAAATTTATCAAAATTTTTTTTCAATGATCAATACTTGTATTAATTTAATGAAATAACAAATATAGGCAATTTAGAATTGTACCTTGCGATTAGGCTGATAAATTTGAACTCCACCAAAAAGATCTTAGAATTCCAAATCCTCTAAAGCACCATGGATTTTTCTCTAACGTTCTCCAAATAATGATGAACTCAAAACGAGTGGGCGTTTATGATTTTTGGGTTTTTATCACACAACTTAATATATTGAAAACTTGTATTCTCATCCCATAAAAAAAAAATTGAGGGAAAAAAAAACTTTTTAATACAACCAAGAAAAAATAACTGACATATTTTGAATTTTGAAAAACCAGGGAGAGAATATCTTTCCCCATGATCCCCACTTAAAAAGTGTTTATTAGGGAATACAAGTAAGTGTGGTCTTCACCACATTGTATCAAAAAATATTTTAAATAATCAAATTATAAAATAAATAAATCAAATCAAGATTGTGTAAAATTAATTTAGAATTCAAAATTCCAAACTAATAAAATCAACCCAACATAAAAAAATGTTCATATAATTTTAATGGAGCCGTTGAGAGGAACTACGGACATTATAATTTTAAGCTCCAATAATTTTGACAATTAATTAACAACTTAATTAAAAAATCAAAATTATTAATTCCAAAATTACTCCACTAAAAATTTGGAATTGCACTCTTAAAATTATAAAATTAAATATATTCAAAGGATTTGAATTGTCCATTGATATAGTCACTACATATGAGTCAATCCTCCACAAACGGTTCATAATTAAAGCTAGGTTTTTCCGTTAACCTCTTTAATTATATCTTTCTCATTAAGTGTCATTGGTTCTCTAATGAATAATATATTTATGGTCTAATCATAAATTGAGCGCTCTTATCATTCAAGGCCCAAACCAATACTTATGGGAACCGTCCATCTGACTTCTTAATGAAGGAATGGATTTCATCTTATATATTAATATTCCCGGCTATTTATTTTATTATACTTCCAATACACCAAGAATTTGACACTATGTATTTGTGTCATTACCCGGTATGTCAAAAAATACAATACAATAAATAGGAGTTTATTAATTACTCAGAATTAAGATCAATGCATATATGACCATCATTGATTAATATTGAATGCTCTATATTATAACGGAATTTATCAGAGATTCATAATTAATCATGTTCCAATCCTATATAATCAAATTATATAAAGCGCTTTCATTCCAATAATCTCATTATTAACAATCCGGATAAGATCATTTCATTCAAAATGTAATGAACCGCGCTAGTAATTTTAAATTAAAGATCCCAACTTTAATTTTTAATTACGAACATATTAGATTATTTTACTTTAAATATTATCCTCCTGTATATAACACTTATATACAATATTTAAAGTTACAATTAAATAATCTAGGGTTTTCGATATTTATAAAGCATCTAAAACATGCATGCAACAATAATATTGAAATAATTCCTTAAAAAATATTAATAATCAGAAAAATAAAAAACATCTCATTTGTTTATGGGCACATATTCCAACAAATAGTATACCTATAGACACCTTTGTGGACACCACCCGGGAAGAGTCAAAGATTTTCTTTGGAAGTGGGGGGACCTCTTTTTAGAAGAGCAAGTTGCATGGACATGTGGCAAAAAACATGGCTCACCATGGTGGTGGTTGAAGCTTCAAATGATGACCTGATTTGAGCAGGGAGTCGGTGAAAAACTAGCAGAAAGAAAAGAAGGGTGGGTCGACTGATCTAGGGGAAGGTTGGTGGTTGCTTAAGGGAGGAAGATTTTTTTAAAAGGACCGAGAGATGGGAGGGGGAGCTGGGGGGCAGGGGAACCAGAAATGATGAGTGAATAAGCTTAAGGGAAAAAAAAAACGGGTTAAGAGGAGAATAAAAAAAAAATGAGAATAACACAGGTATGGATTCTTTGAACTGGATTATTTTATTTTTATGCCACTTTATGATGGTTTCTGTGCATGAGGAGATTTTCATTTTGATGTCTGAATGTGCATATTGGGGATTTTTGTATTTTTTTTCTGGAATCTAAGTTTGCTTGCATTCACTCTATGCTTGATTTCTAACTGGTTTTTTATGAGCTCTGTTCTGGGATTTTATATGCGGCACTAGTAGTCATCTTTTGTTCTCTCTTTGGAACTCATTTGAGATCCATTTTGGCTCACCCCTCCACCATTCATTCCCCCACTTGTTTAGCTCCTATCTTCCCATGCACAGGAAGTCCCACGTGCATGGCCATCCTTCAACCTTCTCATACCTTATGCCCATTGTAACCATCATCCTCTATACCCCCCATGCATTTCACCATATTTCTTAATGCCCGAACCTATTTTCTTTCACTACTCGTCCCTCATTTTTCCCATACCCACTACATACCTATATCACCATCTATCATTTCACCACCTTCTTACAAAGACTCTTCATTTCGGTGCAGTTCGTTTTCGGTAAGTTACGGGTTGCATCCTAAAAAATAAATGCATTTCCAGTTTGAGAATGAATTGCTCAGTATGACTCAAGCCTTCAAGATATCATCCAACGTTGCTTCTATCATTCCCATATGCAAAGCATTGCACGACACCCTAATAGGCTAGCTTTTCTCTATCACATGTTTAATATTATTGATAAGTTTATGGAGATCCAATGAGACGCGGTGAGGAGGCAGCATGTGGCTGGAATAAAGGTGCGGAAATATGGAGGGTGTAGGAGAAGTTTGAAACAAATGGAAGCTCCATGCGCATGGTAGTGAGAATGGCGGTTGGGTGGGGAAGTAGCAGTATGTGGTGTTTGTTTTTCATGTAAAAAAATGGGTTTGTGATGCTCTCAGGTAGTATATGCCTATATGGTGTGGGTATGGTAGAGACTTGCATGCAAAATGAGTTTGTATGGCATTATTGTAATATGGGAAATAGGCTTGTGGTATTCTTTGGTGTGCTGGCAACACATGGAATGGGTTAGTTGTCACCTTGAACACATGGAGAAATTTTGCACCTAAGAATCACCATAACCCATCTTTCTTTATTATTTCTTCACATTTTGATATTAGAATAATTTTCTAACATTCCAATTTTTGAAATTTAGTTTTCTGAAATTCCATTATCAAAATAATTTTCTAACATTCCAATTTTCAAAATTTAGTATTTCGAAATTCTATTCTCAAATTTACTTTTTAAAATAATTCCTCAAATTTCCAATTTTCCAAGATTTCATTTTTTTAATCTAACTTTCCGAAGTTCCGTCTTCAAAATAATTTTCCAGATTCCCATCTTCAAAATTTAATTTTCTGATATACCATCTTCAAATAAAATTTCAAAAAATTCTGATTTCCAAATTTAATTCTCAATTTCTAAAATTCCAATTTTCCAATTTTCGAATTTAATTTTTAATTTCCAAAATTCCAATTTTCTCATTTGTTTATTTAATCATCATTATTTTCATTATTATTATTATTTTGTTTATTTATTTATTTATTTATTTTTAAAACTTTCATCTTTAAATAATTCTTTAAAATTTCGATTTCTGAATTTAATTTCCAATTTCCAAAATTCCAATTTTCATAATTTAATTTTCATAGTTCTAATTCTCAAATAATTTTCAAAATTCTAATTTCTTTCAAATTTATTTTCCAAAGTTCCAATTCCTTAATGTAATTTTCAAAACTTCAATCCTCAAATAATTCCAATTTCTTTCAAAATTTAATTTCCAACATTCTAATTCTTAAATTTAATTCTCAAAATTCCAGTTGTCAAATAATTTTCAAAATTCAAATTTCTTTCAAATTTAATTTCTAAAATTTCAATTCTTAAATTTAATTTTCAAAACCCTAATTTTCAAATAATTTTCGAGACTTCAATTTTCAAATAAATTTCAAAACTCCAGTTTTCTTTCAAATAGTTTTAATTCCACTCCATTTTTCAAATATTTTTTTAATTCATAAATTTTCTTCGATTTTCAAATAATCTTTCGTTTTTCTTGATTTTTTTTTAACAAACATGAACGAATTTTTCATGATTCCAAAATAGTGGAATTTGTGATATTAATTCATGCAAAATAAATTGGGCTTTGGTGAAAGGCCCTACATATGAGTTTTCTTTTCTAATTGTCAGTTGTTATGCTTAATGAGTATTATTTGATCTTTGTCTTACTCTTTGATATACATGTGATGATTTTATATTTGAGCTAACCTTGTTTCCATGATAGCGTATTATTAATTGCTGTTAAGGTATGATCTCATTCTCACTTAGTTTATTCTTATGCATGATTCGCTTTACTATTCGATTATTTCATTTTGGTATCCATTGATTTCTTTATCAATTGTCATGTTTGTTTCATCTCATTAGTAGAGACCCGTTTTTAAGGACTTAGAGGAGTGCTACAATCTTTATCGTACCTTCTCAATAAATAACCTGACGTCCGAGTCCAGATTTGGTTTTCAGAGTCACACTTAGAATTTTTCTTTCTTATTTTGTTTTTCCTTTTAAAAAAATTAAAATAAGTGGCGACTCCAAGTCTTTTTCTAAAAATAAAAAAATTTCACCAAATAAATAAAAAAGCGAGTCGTCATCGAGTGGGAACGCATCGTGAAAAATACGGGATCCGCAATACCATATTTTCTTTCTCTATACCTTGTACATGAAAATATTTAAAAAATATTATATTTGACATTTATTCATGTTTAATCAATATTTTCAATAATTTGATATAAAAAAAACATAACATGAAAATCAACAAAAACATGTAAATAGGGATGTGTGAATGATAGGGGCATTTTTGTCTCTCACTTTTTATACCCTTCAAATTAATTATGCAAAGACTAAGCCCATTAAGCATAATTTTTTCGAAAAAAAAAAAGAAAAGAAAAAAGAAAATCTCAATTTAATCCATCGTTGGTTGGTGTGAAAAATTCAACCCCGCTACAAAAATTGTGGTCAACCTAACCTAACCCAGCCTAGCCCAAAGGTTATTTTTTTATTCTTTATTTTAGTTTACTTACATTGTCATATTCCACTTAATAAATTAATTAATTATAAAGTCAAGTTTATCAAATGACTTTTCGAAGCAACTCACCCGTCTTTTTCTTAATAGTGAGTCTTCCGTCTCAGATCCAAAAATCAAATCACAAGGGTGAATCCCACCACCCTATTTTATTTCTATTATTATTTTCCCCTCTTTAAAATGTTATATTTAAGAAATAATAAATTAATTGATATGAAAAATGTATAAGTAATTATGATTAATGAAGAAATTTGTTATCACTTCCTTACTATTACATGTTTCCTAAAAGGAAACAAAATAAAAAGCTTTTTTTAATAAAAAAAAAAAAAAAAAAAAAGCTATTATGATATACTTGAAATGGATAAAATAAGGGATTATGATGAAGTTAAAAAAATAACATAACTTATTCATAAATAAATTTTCTTTTAAACCATCATAAAGTTTGTTTTTTTGGTTGAATATAAAAAATTTAAATATTTGACTTTTTCTATTCCATTAAAAGTAACTTAATTATATTATTAGTTGATTTAAATAGATTGTTTATAGTTGAATATAAAATATCAAATATTTTTATTTTTTTTATTCAATAAAAAAAAACAAATATCACCGATTTTGTTATAGGACAGAAATATTATAAGATTTCATATCTCATTTGAGAATATATATAATATTTTTAAATATTAAATTCAATGAAAAATGATATTTTAAGGTAACATATCTCATTAGGCATGGTGTTTTAAAATAACATATTCAATAAGATATGTTGTTATCTAAGATAACTTATTTAAGGTGAGTTAACGGGTGTTTAGTAAACCAATTTAAGAACTTAAATATGTTTAGTAAAATAACTTTTAAGTAATAAGTAAAAACAATTAATTTATTATCAAATTTTTATTTTTATTTTATTTTTTATCCTCATTTATCTTAATTACCCTGTGATCTTTTTGTTATTTAACAACCTCCATTATTGCTCAACATTATTTGCTCTAATTATAATTTATAAGAATAAATATGTCAATACGATAATTTAGAATAAACTTTAAGTTAATTTCATCAAACAAATTTAATACTTAAAATAAAAATTAAGTAATAAATTTTAAATTAAATAATCTAACTTAAAATCAACCTAAATCATTAAGTTTAACCAAGTATTTCTTATTATTTCACTAATCTTATCATATTTTTTATCAGACCAATCAAACAGAAAAAAATGAGAATAAATAATTTTTGGCTAAGTCTTTTTTTTTAAACCTAAATTCCATTTAATAATCTAGATTTGACTAAACACTTTTATGCTTACCAAATTAATTTTTTTAGAATTTTCTTACTATAAAAATTTAATATACTTTTTATTGCTTATTCGTTAAGAAAGTAAAAAAAGAATTCTATATTTAAAAAAACAAAAAACCAAAAAAAAACAATTATTATTATTTATTAACTTCTGTTAGTCAACGGAAAACTAAATAAAAAAGGGAAATTTTTTCAATTTAGCCGGAAGGAAAGTGTTAATTGATATTATTTCTAAATAAATAAAGTCTTGCCTTAATTATTTGTGAACAAATAGAACCGCAGTTAGAAGTCAGAAGCGGAAACCGTTAGTGGTTAACGTGGTTAACGTGGTTGACGCGTATCGTACGCGTTTTCTGACTACGTTTTCCCAATGCAAATACAATACGAACACAAAAAGTAACCGCCTTGTCACAACCCAACACCACTTCCCACCTCCCCTATAAAAATTCTTCCTTTTTTTTTTTAATATATATAAGAATACTCCTTTCTCATAAACAAAACCCAACCATCTTTTCCTTCGTCGATTATTAGCGGAGGAAGGAGTAGATCTCTGTTACTCAGCCGCGAAGTATGAGTTATTACAACCAGCAGCAGCCTCCGGTCGGCGTTCCGCCTCAGCAAGGTAGGTCGGATTTCGGTGTTTTTGTGGTTTGTCGGTTTGGATCTGGGTGGTTCTGGTTTGACTTTGGGGTTTTTGGTTTTTTAGGTTATCCGCCGGAAGGGTACCCTAAGGACGCTTATCCACCGGCCGGGTATCCTCCACAGGGGTACCCTCAGCAAGGGTACCCTCCGCAGTACGCTCCTCAGTACGGTCAGCCTCAGCCTCAGCCTCAACAGCAGCAGCAGAGTCATAGCTCTGGTTTGCTTGAAGGATGGTGAGAGCTCTGTTTCATCTCTTTCTCTGTTTTTTTTTGTTTTTATTTTTGGATGTTGTAATCGGCCCCGATGGCTCAGATCTGGGCGATCCGAGTCGAGAACGAGTCAACGCGCTCGTCGGTGATTCTCATAGGGACCATCGTCTCTCCGCCTATCACGATCTGGTCGTCGGTGATTCCCAAAATACCCTCCGGAAGAGGGATATGCTCGTAATTTGATATATTTCAAAATGTTGTTTCCCAAAATGCTATCTATTTTTTTGGGCAAAATTTAAAGATTTGAGTGTTTTTTTAGAATCTGTTTGTTTTTATTTTAATTTGGTTAAATTTGGATAATTGGCAGTTTGGCTGCTCTCTGCTGCTGCTGTCTTCTAGACGCTTGCTTCTGATGAGAACCTGAAAAAGGGCGATTCAATTGAAGATTGATTTACGGCAACTGTGCAAGAAATTTGAATTCTATATTCAGTTCATCTAGAATGGTCTCTTTTGTTTCTGGGTTTCTCTCCTTTTCTGAATAATTAAAAACATTTGCGTGAAAATTCCTGTCTTTTTTTTTTTCTTTTCATTTTGGTTCTTAGGTATGTAAATTTGTGGGAGATTCTGATTTTCTTCATGGAAATTGAAATACGTCTTTGGATTTTGATCTAAATTCTATGGCTTTTATATTTTTGTTGTTGATGGGGTTGCCTACCAGATCTTGTGGTTTGATTATTTTCCATGAATTATTATTTGTGATAAAGGCAGAAGATAGGTTGGATTGATTGCACCTCCATGGGACTTTTCCCACTTTGGAAGAAAGCTCCAAAAGAATAAACCAATGAATGGTTCTTCGTCCGGAACGGAATCTCCACCGGTGAAAAGAGTCGGAGAATGTCTCTTTTGGAAGAAAAGGGTAAAACGGGTTGTTTTCAGATTTTCTTTCCTGTGATGGTTCGATAAATTTTGAACTAGGTTGTGACTACAGCCCCAAAATATCATATTCTGCTGGAACATGCTGTGCTGTAATGAGCAGGCCTGGTTGGTGAAGGTGTTTGAATGGTTGTTTGGATAAGAAGAAAGGAAAACGAAGGAAAATGTGGAGTTGTGGTGTCTCATTCTTTGGTTGTTGTGACGTTTATTTCTCATTGCAACTGGGAACAACTGTGATGAAGTTGACCCGTTCTTCTTTTCCCAATAATGATTCGAGTATACAACTTCATCTCTGATTCCTTTTACTTTTCATGAAAAATCATATCCTCATCTCCAGTCCTCACCAACCCCTCATCAATCCACCACAAATCAATTTTCCTTCCTGGCTCTTTGTACTAACGTGGATTTGATCCAGTTGGTTCCATTTTTTTTTTTGGGTCAAAATTGGAAGTTTGGAAATTCCTTGGAAACTAGAAACTGTTTTCAATAACAGTTTTCTTATTTTTTGGTTGAGATTTTCTCTTTTTTTTTTTGGTTGACATTGGAGGTTTGGAAGTCCCTTGGAACTAAGGCCTGTTTGGAAACTGTTTTCAATAACAGAACAATTTAAAAATTCGCTTGACAAATGAAAATTATTTGGAAAAAATGAGTTTTCACTAAGAATCTTTTAAAAATAATTCAAATTTTATGTGCTAAGAGGTCTATATCATTAAAAGGTGTAGTATCAAAGATAATATATATATATATATATATATATATATAATGTTAATTATTTTTAAATAATTATTGAAATTTGTATTTTATACATTTGAGTTTTTATTTTATGATTTTTTTTTTCAGAGGTATGGAAACAAACTTTTCCCAAGTTATATTTTATTTTTTGTTCTTAAAAATAAAAATAAAAATATGGTTTTTGAGATAACATATTTTAATTATTTTTTTGTTGTTTTTCTATTATTTTAAAATATAATTATATAAATATGTGAAATGATTAAAAATAAAGTTTAGATATAAAAATTATTTTTAAAAATATTAAAACCATGTTAAAAACATTTTAGGTTACAAATAAATTTTTGTTTCATAAAACATTAAACAATTTTTAAAAATTATTCTCAAAAATTATTTTTGAAAACCACTTTTTAAAATAGTTAGCAAATAGGGTCCAAGCTCGTCTTTTTGGAAATTTTTTTTTTTTATATTTGGTACAAATTAACAATAAAATATCTTTGAAAATAAAAAAATAGAAAAAAAAAACAAAAAACAGTTTTTTTTTCTAAATAATGATAATAAAAAATATGTTATTTTCAAATAATATTTTTTAATTGTTTTCACATGTTTTTTTAAGAGTTGTTTAAAAAAGTAATCATATAAATATACAAAATAATTAAAAATAAAACATTTTTGTAAACATAGAAAATAGGTTATTTTAAAAATATAATTTAAAACATAAAAAACAGATTAAGAATACCTTAAGTTATTAAATAGATTTTTATTCTATAAAATATTAAACAATAATTTTACAAACCGTCCACAACAACTATTTTTTTTGAGGTTATTTGATTAAAATGGTCATTAAAAATCCAATTTTGGAATTCTAATCCTTAATTTTATTTTATTTTTACCATATTTTGATAAAAATGTCTTTATTTTTTTATTGTAAATATAACCTTTTTTTTAAAAAAAAAACATATATATAAATACTTGAAATAGTTAATGTTATTTATATAAAAAAAATGGGTTATTCTTCAAGCAAAATTATGAAGAAAAAAAAATCCACAAATATAAAAAAATTATTTAATTCCTTCTTACCAATTAGGTTTATTTTTTTTAGCAATTTTTGAAAACACTTATCCAGAAGAGTCTCCTTAGGAATTTTTGGACCTTTTTATATGACATGTTTAAAGTGGGTGGACCACACCTCACCTCCAATATCTAGGGGCCGCTAATTTAAGATATAACACCTACCATGTTGATGTATACTATTGGTTCTTATGTTTTTCTTCAATGTGTTATTTATTTTTTTGTTGTCAGTATCATGTGAATTCAAATCAATCGGACCCACCCTTCAAATTATCTTCAATTTGTTCACGTGGAGGGAGGAGCTGTCTACCATTGACCCGAGGAGCTGTCTACCATTGACCCCCACTCCATTTTAGATGGTAGATGCTTCTAGATGATAATGAGGCCTGGAAACAAGGAGGGACAAAAAGAAATTGGGGTTGGAGTATAATTAATTAATTAATTTTTTCTTGTTCAAAGAAATAATCTATTTTTAACTTTAAATTTTTGAAAACGGTTTTTTTACTTTGTAAAAACTATTTGGGGGAACTTGTCCACAAGACTCAAAGAAGGTTTTGGATGAGTCTCAATTATTGGTAGTATTGGAGTTGGGTTTGGGTGTCCAAGTGGACAGACTCGACCCAACCCAAATAAATAAGAAAATGGGGAAGCAGTTTTTGAGAATTTTAAAACTACCCAAAAATTGTTACTATTAAAAAAAAGTTTTTTTTTTTTTAATTTATCTCTCTTACTCTGAGTGAAAACTCTCTCTATAAGAATTCACTCCCTAAAAAATCAGAGAGAGATATTTTGGCTTCTCTCTCCCTGAAAACTAAAAAGAGAATAAATATATTTTCTTTTCTCTTCGGGAAATAAAAAGAGTAAGAATATAATTTTTTCTATAGAAACAAAAGGTCCTCTCTTGAAATTATTCTTAATTTTCTCCGTGAAATAAAGATTAAGGCTCTTGTACTACGAGAAACAAATTATTCTCGTATTTATAATTTCATTCATAACTTAAGACGAGGAGATTTGGTTAATGAAACAGCCAATCTAGATTTTGGGCATTTTAAAATATAATAAAAAATCTTATTATTTATCAGGTAGAACCAGCAAATGGTTTGATGATGACAACATGTAACTCTTTATTTCAAGGGGGACAAAATTGAACGAAAAGCTTTTATAGTTTAGTGATAACAAAGAAAATTCCCCTTTTATGTCCCGGGGATCCGTCTTGGTCAAGATGGACATAAAAACAAAATAAAAAGAAAAAAGAAAAAAGAAAAAGTTATTTAAACATTATTTTTTATTTTTTGTTTCATTTTTTTTTTCTGTTTTTGAAACACATGAATCTATGGGTTGTCCTGTTTAATTTATGAAGGTAGTTGCGTGTAGGTGGATTCACTGGTAAGCAATTATAATTAGAATATATTGAATTTATACCAAAACATTAACAGACATCCTTTTCCATTTTCAGATGAAGTTTATGAAGTGGAGATGATTGATTTCCACACTAAGTAAAGAAGAACCTTGTTGGACAGACCTGACGAGTTGGGTCGGATTGGCTTCTAAATCAGTGTACATAATTTTATTAATTAATTTTACTTCTTTTGAGATTTAGGTTAAATATATTTTAGTATTATTAATTTAAAATTTCATCAAATATATTCCATGTTCTTCTCATTTGTTGTTTTTATCGTCTTCTTTTATTCAAAATAAGGAAGATGTTTAATAAAATATTAAACTCATGATTGTTACGATTTTATTTAATAGTATTGGAAGTATTTTTAGAAGGATTAACTGTCAAATATTTTTTTTAGAAAACACTGTAAGTAATTTTTCAACATATTTTTAAAAGTATTTCCTAAATTTTGTCAAATATTTTTTTTTTTTTCAAAAACACCTTTTAGGTTAAGAATGCTTTCTAAAGTCACTACCAAACAAGATCTAAATATTATCATGATTTTACTGTTTTTCCAATACACATAAATATATTTTTTTATTTTAGGTAAATAAATTATAAATGAAGTAAGATATAATTAATAATTTAAATTCTTTAATGATTTAAAAAAATTTAAGAATAATTTTGAATTCAAAATACCAATATAATTAATTGTAAATTAAATCAAAATATTATAAAATATTATGTTAACATTTGATACGAAATATGTACATACATTTATATATTAAAAAAGTTAAATTTTATTTATTATGCATTTTATTTTTTATTTTTAACTAAATTTTTTTAACAAAATGTTAATATACTTATATTTCTAATATATACTAAAATAGTATCTTTTTATAACAAAAAAAAATAATTTATGATTTTATTATAATATCATTATTCATGTTTTACTATAAAAAAAAAACTATTTATTTTTCAATTTATTTATAATTACAAAATTATTTTCATTTTTAATAAGACTTGATTTAAGATTAATTCATATTATATAAATTGAAAGCTAAAACCAAAATAATAATAATAATAATAGAAACAACTTATACAAACAAGTTTTTTGTTTTTTATTTTTTAAGACAACTTGCTAAATACCTTTTATTTTTATAAATATTATAAAATTGTTTATTTATTTATTTATGGTTATTTGACTTAAAAGCAATTTTTAAAAACAAGTTTTAGAAAACATGATTAAAGTTCTAAATTTTCTTTTCTTTGAAATCTAATTGTTTATGAAAAAATTTAGGAGAAAAAAAAATTAAAGTATTATAAAATGTATCATACCAAATGAGAGTATGAGTCCAGTGCGTGAGAATAAATTTTTTTTGAAAGACTATTATTGGAAAATAAATGTAATTATAATTTGAGACATTTTCTATAAAGTTTAAATTTTAATATTTGTTTCTCAATGGTAAATTACTTTTACTATTTTTTTTGGAAAAAATATAGATTCTCATTTACTATTTTCTTCATATAAATTTTCTATCTTAGTAATTTCTTTGTAATCTATTTACAAAGTCAATGCAATAAAAAAATATATATAAGAAAAGAAAAAGACAAAAAAAAATCACAATTTTTTTTTTTTTGGAAATTTGATCGGTCCATAAAAAAACTCCAAGGCAAAAGATTAATTAAGTTATTACAAAAATGTATTTTCTATTTTTCATTTTTTTACTTTTTTATTTATTTTTTTTTATGTTTTTACACATTTTCATATAGTTTTGTTTTGTTGGCCACCAGTAGAGAATATGTATAAGGAAAGAATAAGAAACTGTTCTTATAATCATTGGCCTCAATTTTCTAAAAAAAAAAAAAATCCCTTACATGTTAAATTTTTTTAGGAAAATAAAAACCAAAACGAAAATTTTGCCCCCTCTAAAAAAATATAATTTAATTTAAAAAATAATGGAAACGAAATATTATTACCAAAAAAATAATATTTACTATTAATTACCAATAAAATATTAAAATTGAACTAAAAGTAAAAAATAAATAAAATCTCATTTAATATCAGTATTTCTTTTTTCTTGTTTATTCAATCTTTTTTCCTTTTTATACTTATTTTTTATGATCCTGCTTATTGGACTTAACTAAATCATAAAAATAATAATAATAATAATAAAATAGTAATGATTAATTATCAACTATCTTATATTTAGTTATTCAAAAAAAGAAAAAAAAAATTAGGTTATAAAACAATAAGACCTAAAAGTGCATACCTTTTCCATAAAAAAAATATCAAAATTTATAATAGAAATGATTTAATTCTTTAAAATAGTTTTAAAGGCTTTTGCTACAATTAAAATTATTGAAAATTTCTAATGATTTTTCTTTATAATTTTTATTTCTTTTGAAATTTTCTTCTTGGTAACTTTTTTTTATATATATAAAATATAATTTTTTTAAATATTCATAGTACTATGGTTGTTTAATTTGATAAATTTTAATAAATAATATTTAAAATTATTTAATTTTTAATAATAATAATAAATACCATTAATTACCTTAATTATATGATTTAATATTTTTTTTTTCATGTCTCACAACAAAACTTATCACCTTGCAAGGAGTACATGACTTGTATCATTTATACAACTCTCAATGCACCTAAGTTATGTACAATGTAAGTGATAAGAACGCTTAATTAACCAATTTATGAAAATGGGATAGTAAAATGAATAAGAAACATAAATAAATAAATTTATTAAATCTATTAATGAATCTAAAACTATTACATCATGTTACATTTTCTAGGGCTCTATCCCAATAGAAAGTTGCATACACCTAATGAGATTCTGGGCTAAGGAACTGAGTAATTTGGGATTCTCTATAACTAGTATTAAAGCCTTAAGTTAGGGAAAAACATGCTAGAACCTTTCTACTATGTGCTTACCTCTATTTTGTAGATTATGTTTATTCATCCCATGAGCGAAAGGAATGAATGAATGAATTATTATTAATTGTTCATATATATTGAATGTTGCTTTGTGTGGATGTTTTATCTTGGTTCCTCTAGATGGGTTGTAAGCCCCATAAGTTATGGGTATAAGAATTTTTGTTGGTTGTAAAAACCTTGTTTTTAATTTCATAGATTGGTTGTAAGCTTTGGTTTGAACAAGAATTGGTTTTTCCTTTTCAAGTATAAAGAGTTTTCAATTTGATCTTTCTTTGTAACCCTTGAGACATATGGAGGTGATCCAATCGATCATAGAGAATCCATGATGGTTTCCCAATTAGAAAAAGATAAGTTTTTGGATTGAGATGCAAATGAAGAGCAATTTAATTCACTCTTGGAATAGTAGCCGCAATGGTAGGTGTCACACCCCTGAATATCTCACTGAATTTTTCACGAGTGCGTGGTGCTAAGGACGCGTCCTTAGCCAATCTTCCCTTCCCAGCGTTTAGAAAAACAAAGTAGAACACAGAAATAACAAAGCAACAGGGACACACAAGGTTACGGGAATCTTTTCCCAACTTGTATTAATCACTCTTACAAGACAAAATTGCTTCTTGAACTAGAGTACAATGCTCTCATCCAAGGCATACGAGAAGGAACCCTTTCCCCAAACTCTCTCTCTCTGTTTCAAGGCTACAAGAGCCATTTTAAAAGACTCAAGTTACAGTTACAAATTTGAATTTCCCAATTCAAATCTTGGAGCCAACTTTGGTGGTTATGCAATTGGCCAGAACCGCCCTCAACTGCCCTGCATAACCACCCACCACCCAGATAGTGGCTTGCACATGCCACCCACTTGCACCAATCATCATCCCTCAGCCAACTATAGGTCAAATGACGACTTAACTTGGTCACTGGTTGTCTGAGCTAGCTGCCACTAGCTAGCTGCACTGCCATCTCCTCAGGTCTTGCTCGCCAAGCTGCTGGAGAGTGTCTCTAACAAGCCGACTCCTTCCCCGCAAGGTGCCTCTTGTGACCGGGTGCCCATCAGCATGTCTTTGATCAAGGCCCTCTGAGCCAGGTAGCGTGCACCACCCATCTGACCAAGCGTCTGGTGCATCAGTGTGCCTTCCTCACACTGATGTATGAGCCTGTGCCATGTATAGGTGCCCATGGCTTGGGCTTGTTGCTTGCTTCCCAACTTCCCAGCAACGAGCCATGGTATTGCGCCCATGGTTGATCCCTCTTGGTGCATAGGGCATTGCGCCCCTGTGCTGTGCGTAGGCATCTTGGTGAGAGTCAGCTATCGCTTAGAGCCATCAGACCATGGCATTGCACCCATGGTTTCATCAGCTGGCTCACCGCACAAGGCTTCGACGCCCTCTTGCATGCGCGGGGAGGGGGTAGGCCGCACCAGGCCCCATGCCGTTGCGGTCACGGGGTGCACACCACACATGTCATGGAGCCCATGTGTACATGCTTGAGTCGCGTCGTGTGTCTTAGGCATGCCCAAGGCCGTGCCATGGTGCCCTCTTGGTGCGGTCAAGGCTTCTCTTGGTGGCTCATTCCTTTAATCACCTACCCTCCCCCTTAAAGAGCAATACGGGTTGTTTTCATTGTTTCTTGAGAAGACATCAATATGTCTGAAGAGGCATAATGGAATAATAATTTTAATTATAAATTAAAATTCCAAGTCCCTCAGTCTTCATCTGCACCACCTAAGTCAGGTGTGTGCGCAATGCCCATTTGGTGTGCACGCGGTGCATGTCTGGCTCGCCCAAAGTGTGCGCGCGGTGCGCGTTTAGCCCGCTCGCGGTGCGCATATGGCTCGCCCGTGATGCGCACGCGGTGCGCGTCTGGCCCGCTTGCGGTGCGCACACGGTGCGTGTCTGGCTCGCTCGTGGCCTCCTCACATGGCTCCTAGAGTTTGAACCACCAAACCTCTAGGATTTTCCTACTTTCATCCTAGGCTTTTATGGGTGCAAGGCCTACCCATGAGGCCTATTCCTCTATGGTTAAGTCAAGAGTCTAAGGGGCTGACAAACCCACCCCCGCCTGCTGAAGTCAACGCCCTCGTCAACTTAGTCTGCCAGTATGTCTGGACCGTCGTCTCAAATTGCCACAAGGTAACATCCCTCTCCCAAGTAGCTTATGTTTCTGAAGTCCTCTTCCATTGAACCAAGAAATCAGTTCGCCGGTTCTTTTTGCTATGTCCCATGGTCCTATGATCTAAGATTTTCTCTATCTCTCGATCAAACCCCTTCATGACCAAGGGAGGGGCTCGCTTTGTCTGCACCCTCTCTGTATCCAAATCCTCATGGTAAGGCTTCAAAAAGCTCACATGGAAAGTCGGGTGAAGCTTGAGCCTTTCAAGCAACTTCAACATGTAGGTCACCTGCCCAACTCATTTGATTACCTCGAATGGTCCGTCATGCTTAGGAATTAGACCCCTCTGCCTTGTCTTGCTACTAATCTTCTTCCAGATATGAGGAGTCAATTTCAGGAGGACCTTGTCCCCAACCTGAAATTCCAAGGGTCTGCGGTCATGATCCGCATACTTCTTCATTCGTCTAGTTACCTTCTCTAGACTGTCCCTGGCTTCATCAAACATCTCCTATCGGGACTAAGCCATCTTGTATGCTGCAGGATTACTTCCTCCCATTTCTGCTTAGCCACCTCCAAAGACATCCGTGGTTGCACCCCAATAGCTAGCTCAAAGGGACCCATCCCTGTTGTTGAGCTTCTCTGCAAGTTGTAGCACAACTGAGCATTATCCATTAAGTCCACCCAGTTCTTTTGTGTTGCTGTCACATAGTGCCTGAGGTATTCCTCTAACAAGGCATTGATCATCTCCGTCTACCCATCAATCTGAGGGTGGTTGGCTGTAGAGAACTTCAACTCTGAACCCAAGAGTTTGAACAGCTCAACCCAAAACAGGCATGTGAACCGCGCATCTCGATCACTGACTATGTCCTTAGGCAACCCAAAATGTTTTACCACATTACTGAAAAACAACCTAGCCAC